>NC_088124.1:315535-616071 GCF_036370855.1 Dromaius novaehollandiae | reverse complement strand
GCCATGGTGTTGCCCCCCCAGGGAGGCCCTCCTGTTGGCTGGGAAAGGAGGGGGGCGGGGCTGCTTTGGACTGACAACGCTTTCAGTCAATCAGAGTCCTGAATGCCGGGTCCTCAGGGAGGGGAGGAAAGGGTGGGGCCTGCTCTGGTGGACAGAAGAGGGAGAGAGTGAGGGGGAGAGTGAGAGAAAAAGGCAGGAAAGAGAGAGGGGGAAGGGAAGCAGGAGAGAAGAAGGGGAGATGAGAGCAGAGGAGCGGGAGAGCAGGGCAGGACAGAGAGCCGGGCATTGCTGTGCAGCAGCGGTGCCCACGGCCCCGTGGGGGGTCGCTCAGGGCGGGGTGCAAACAGCCCCCTCAGGCGGCAGTTAGGGGCGAGGCACCTCCCCGCGCTAACGGCCCAGCAGGGCAGCTTCCTCTGCGGCCAGGGCTCCCGCCCGGAGCGGGGTGCCGCGCTGGTGTGCAGTGATGCCTGGGGAGAGGGCGGCTGTGTCCTGAGCCACAGCGGGTCTCTGGGCGAGCCAGTGTGAAAGAGGAGAGGGAGAAGCGCAGGAGAGAGAGAGGGTGTGAGCAGGTTTGGTGGGGCTGCGGGCGCGTTCAAATGCCAGCGGGTGCCCTCATGCTGGGATGGGGGCAGTGGTGCTGGAACAGGGCTGCTTTCCTCCAGGGAGATCTAGAAGGGGCTGGTGGGGCTGTGACTATGGGACAAAGTGATCTGTGAAAGAGAGGCAAGCTGACCTGTGAGCCAGATGTGCCAGCCTGCCCTGCCCAGCTCAACCAGGGCAGCTTGGTGTGGCTTTTCTGAATGCAGGAAAGTAGACTTCTGAATTGCAGGAAGGCATCTCAGTCTGAGTGGGACATGAGGGATCTCAGGGAGTGGAGAAAAGGGTGGGATCTGCTCTGGGATAGAAAAGAGAGGGAAGAGGGAGAGCGAGCAAGGGGGAGAGTGAGAGAAAAAGGCATGAAAAAGGCAGACCCCCAGGACAGAGATCAGGCACCCAGGCAGGCAGGTAGCACACAGAGCCCTCCAGGACTGGTGGCAGGGCCCTCCCCCTCCACGCAGCTCTGCAGGGCCCCCATCAAGGGCCAGGGTGTGCAGGTGCTGCAGGCAGCCTGAGGGGCCCGAGTCTCAGCCCCAAGCAGGGTGGAGCCATGCCCACCCATTCATCCCTTCTTCCAGCTCGGTGCTAGCTGCTCGCAGGTCGCCACAAGCCTGCTCCAGCTCCAGCAGCTTCTCCAGCAGGTCCCGGCGTTCATCCTGGTGCCACCGCAAGGAGAGCTGCAAGTCCTCCAGCTCCATGGGGACAGGCAGGCACTGCAGGCTGAGGGGCTGGCAGCTCCTCTGGGCCAAAGGAGCTTCACCCCCTGAGCCCAAGAGAGCCCTTCTGCCAGGGGCCGCAGGCAGCTCTGTGTCCCAAATGCCGAGGATGCTGATCTGCCCCACTGTGAGGTCACCCCACCCCACGTGAAGATGATTGCCTGCTTTGTCACCCCGTCCTGCCTTGCCCTGCCCCAGGCTGCTGTGACGTGGCTGCTCTTTTCTGACAGCACCACTGTGTGGCTGCTGGAGCACGAGGGGGAACTGGGGGTTGCATAGGCCTCAGCCCCATCCAGGGCTGTCTAGACACTGCCACCTAGACACCAATCCGCAGGGCTGCACTACGCCCCAGGCCTGTGCAGGGCTGTAGGGCTTGCCAGGGCCAGAGGGCTCTGCTAAGCACTCCCCCAGTCCCACTGGTCTATGTGAAATGACAGACATGTCGGGGAACTGTGAGAGTCCAGAAAGCGCTTATGTGTATAGAGGCTAGCTGGTCCTCCTGCGGGTCAACGCACAGCAGGGACATGCGCTGCTGTGGGCAAGACTGCTGGGCTTTGGGGGCTCAGACCCCCACCCTCATCCCCACTGAGAGCTTGTCTGGCCTCCCAACTTCAGAGCCACCAGCTCTTGCAGAAGTGATGCGGACAGTCTGGCTGCCTGCTCCCTCTTCCAGCTGTTGTGGGCACCACAGAGGTTTGGCCACAGCCAGGGCAGGGACACCAGCGTCCTCTGGGGCTGGCGCTATGCCCAGCAGCAGTGGCCACCTAAGCGATATTTTCATGTGGCTCACAGACCTGGGGAGTTTAATCTGGCAAGGGATGTCAAGGAGAACAAGAAGGGCTTCTTTAAATACATCAGTAGCAAAAGGAAAAGGAGGGGAAATGTGGGATTGCTGCTGAATGGGGAAGGGGCCTTCAGGACAGAGAATACAGAAAAGGCCGAGGTACTGAATGCCTTCCTTACTTCAGTCTTTACTGGGGAGACAAGCCCTCAGGAAGCCCAGACCTTGGAGAGCAGGGGGGAAGTCTGGAGAAAGGAAAACTTTCTCTCGGTCAAGGAGGACTGGGTTAGAGATCATTTAAGCAAACTGAACATGCACATGTCCATGGGCCCTGAGGAGATGCACCCACAAGTGCTGAGGGAGCTGGCCAATGTCCTTGCAAAGCAGCTGTAAATCATCTTTGAAAGGTCATGGTGATCAGGAGAGGTGCCTGAGCACTGGAAGAAAGCAAATGTCACGCCAGTCTTCCAAAAGGGCAAGAAGGAGGACCCGGGGAACTACAGGCCAGTCAGCCTCACCTCCATCCCTGGAAAGGTGATGGAGCAGCTCCTCCTGGATGCCATCTCCATGCATGTGAAGGATAAGAAGGTGATCAGGAGTAGCCAGCATAGATTCACAAAGGGGAAATCATGCTTAACCAGCCTGATAGCCTTCTGTGATGGGGTGACTAGCTGGGTAGATGAGGGGAGAGCAGTGCATGCTGTCTACCTTGATTTCAGTGAGGCTTTTGACGCTCTCTCCCATAACATCCTCATAGGCAAGCAGAGGAAGCACGGTCTAGATGAGCAGACAGCGAGGTTGATTGAGAACTGGCTGAAGGGCAGAGCTCAGAGGGCTGTGATCAGCTGCACAGTCTAGTTGGAGGCCTGTAACTAGCAGTGTCCCCAGGGGTCAACAGGGGATCCAGTGTCATTCAACTTCTTCATCAGTGACCTGGATGAAGGGACAGAGTGCACCCTCAGCAAGTTTGCTGATGATATAAACCTGGGAGGAGTGGCTGATACATCAGAGGGCTGTGCTGCCATTCAGAGGGACCTCAAGAGCCTGGAGAGAGGGGCAGAGGGGAAGCTCCTGAAGTTCAACAAAGGGAAGTGCCGAGTCATGCACCTAGGGAGGCATAACCCCATGCGCCAGTACAGGCTGGGGGCTGACCTGCTGGAAAGCAGCTCTGCGGAGAAGGACCTGGGAGTCCTGGGGGACAACAAGCTGACCATGAGCCAGCAGTGTGCTCTTGTGGCAAAGGTGGCCAATGGCATCCTGCACTCCATTAGGAAGAGCATTGCCATCAGGTCGAGGGAGGTGATCCTCCCCCTCTACTCAGCCCGGGTGAGGCCACCTCTGGAGTACTGTGTCCAGTTCTGGGCTCCCCAGTATGAGAGAGACATGGAGCTACTGGAGCGAATGCAGCCTAGGGCTACTAAGATGATGAAGGGACTAGAGCATCTTGCATATGAGGAGAGGCTGAGAGAGCTGGGACTCTTCAGCCTGGAGAAGCGAACACTGAGAGGGGAGCTTATCCATGTGGATAAGTAGCTGAAGGGAAGGCGTAAAGAGGATGGGGCCAGACTCTTTTCCAGTGGTGCCCAGCAATAGGATGAGAGGCAAGAAGCACAAACTACAACACAGGAAGTTCTGTCTGAACATGAGGAAAGACTTCTCTACTGTGAGGGTGACAGAGCACTGGGACAGGTTTCCCAGAGAGGCTGTGGAGCCTCTATCCTTGGAGATATTCAAAAGCCATCTGGACAGGGTCCGGGGCAATGTGCTGTGTGACCCTGCTGGAGCAGGAGGGTTAGACTAGATGATCTCCAGAGGTCCCTTCCAACCTCAGCCCTCTGTGATTTTGTCATCTGATCAGACACACGGACAAATTCAGCCTGTGAAAGGATGCTTGCTGCTCTGCTCAGGAGGTAGATGCTTGTCTGCTTAGGTGCTAGAGATACCATCTGTAGGCAATGGCTTGTGATCTTCCTGAGCAAGTAACCTGCTCCAAAGAGCTTCTCGAAATAAGACAGCAGGCTGTGCGCTGGGTAGCTCTTCACACAGGTGGCAGTTTGCTTACCTCGTACAAAAGGAACTTTGAAATTATGATTCCTAACCAAGTTTCTTGGACAGTGCCTGCCCTCACCTTTTCTGCCTCTGTTGTGCTGTTTGTGCTGCAGCCGGACTTGGACACAAGGCCACCCTGAGCTGAAAACTCTGCAGTGCCAGGGCTGTAGCAGCTTCCCCAGGCTCATACACCTTGCTGAAGGGCTCGTCTTCTTTTCTCAAGCACACTCCAGCATGATTCAAGCTGTGAGGCTCCTTAGGAGTGACTTTACATCTGAGGAGCTCTGAAGTCAGGCAGAAGTTAAGGTCATTTTCTGTCCGCATAGTTATGGCTAGAGTTTAATCTGAGTAGAAATTTTGCCATATTATTTGAGAATTGTTTTTTCTTGCTTGGCTTGTCTGATGCCTTGTCTCTGCATACTATCTGGTTGATGCGTGGTTATCAGCTTACAGCGTGTTTGCACGTGTTGATGTGTTAGCATGCATAGCTACACAGTTAGGAGTTCTCTAGCAGCTTATTTTGCATGGTCCAATATTCTCATCCAAATTTCCTTTTCACCAGCATCCGGCAAGCCCGGAGGACAGCGCCAAGTATCATTTATATTCCACATGTCTGTGCATGGTGGGAGGCTGCTGGAGGCTCATTGAGAGCTACATTTACCACATTATTACAGAACAGTAATACACCAGTGTTGGTGCCTGCAAAATCAGATGTATGTCATGCAAATCTCTCAAAAGAGTGATTTCTAGCAGTAGCTTTGCTTTTTCAGTACTTCTTCAAATTTACTTGAGCAGAAAACACTGCTGAAAACATTTGTCAGAAGTGTTTTCTGAGTCAAGATACTTGCTTTGGGCCAGCCTTACCCTGCTTCCTGCACACATAGGCCTATTAGACAGAAGCATAAGTTTGCCTAGGAAAATAATTCTGCTGACCTTGAGATAGTTGTTTATAAGGTTTGCACTGTAAAAGACACATAAGAGCTGTTTACTAAAAGCATACCTTCTGATACTCTGCTATTGCAAAATACAATGGTAACATTGTTCATAAGAGAAATCAATTTAACATTTCAATGCCTTAACTGAAGTGTCAGAAGTCAGCTCTTTCTTCATAAGGGCCAAAGCTTTCCAAATTCAGAAGCTAAATTCCATCTTATTCTTCAGTAGCTTTTGGAAGGCAGCTACGCTAATTTTAATCAGCAGACTTCAGTTAGAGTACATCCTTCTCTTGCTCGACTTCTGAGAGTTGGCATTAAGGAATAGTGTTGAAAAGATGAAACAGGTCACTCTCATGCTGATTATTTTTTCATGAATACGGAAAGAAAAATCTTAACTAGATGTGTTTCTCATCAGATGCTTTGAAAGTGTGTGTTCTGGAAACACCCTTCCGGCTGCTTCCAGGGTCACAGGTCTTGGGGCGAAGCAAGAGGCCTGGAGCAAACACAACGGCTAGAGCACGGCAGGACATGCGGGGACGGCCTCTCCCAGACACACTCTGAAATGCCATTTTCAGAACAAAAGACACCATTGGGAAGGGCACCTCACAAGGACACCATCAGCCTGCTTAGACTTTACCCAGGAGCTCCCAAACGTAGCTCTGTGGTTTGCATCCATTCTGGCTGCAGAGTGTAAATTCTGGCATCTTTTTTTCTGTACCCAGATTTTTCCATTAAAGGAACTAATTGGCTCACTCCAGATAAGGTGCAAACTAAGACCTTAAAAGTATGGATGGTCAGAATTACTAGAGACTCTGGAGAGAGATATGAACCTTTAAACACCTCTAAATCAACTAGATTTGACCCCTCCTGAAGTTTCTCCCCCCCACCACCAACCTTTTTCACATCATTTGAATGTTATGATTTGGTTTACGCTGTAAACTATACGAAATGTCTCTATAGGTGTGGACTGGGCTTTCTTAAGCATGCAGATGATAGGTTCATTAAAAAAAAAAAAAGTAGAATAATCTGCCTTCACATTACCCTGCAGCACTGGAAGAAACAGATTTATTGGGCTTTATATATTAAAGTATTTTTGCAATTTTAAAAATCTGAATAGATAAGGTAATTAAGAACCCTCTTTCCCTTCTCCCCCTCTCCTTTTTTTTTTTTTTTTTTTAAACTTCCTGGGAAAACTTTAACTGAAAGAGGAATGCATGATTCATTATTATAGTTCTCCAAATGTGTGTTCTCATTAAAAATAAAGGCTATGGTTTTCCTCAGAATGCTGCATCATTCTTTATTAAGTCCTCACATTATATCTTTAGTGTCATAACTGTATCAATACTTGGGAGATTCCAGTGTTTAAACATAGTATGTTTGAAATGAGGTGTCTCACATGAAACAGTTTCTGAGAACAAAGAGTCTGTTGAAATAAAACCAAAATCAATTACCTAATTGGTTTTTTTCGTTTATATCTGTGCTGTCCTTCTGACAAAATCAAAATCTTTCTAGCAATTTCTGTCGTTGAAAATGATCATTTTTTTCCCGAGGGCTCACAATTCCTCAAAGGTCTTGTTTTACTGATTTCTGTTTGTTTTTGTTGTGAGATGGTCTGGTAAAATCAGTCTGCAAAGACATTTATTTTCAGTCACTACAAACTTGGGTTAACTGGTGGCTGTTCATTCACTCCTACTTGATGTTAACATCTATGTGTTACTCCACCTTGCTTCTCTTGATGCTTTCTTCTTCTCTTCGGTTATCTATTTATTCCTTGCCTTAACTTTAGCTATATGTCACTGTCCAGCCATAATGAGCAGATGTTTTGTGCTTCATGGTGCATTAACACTGAAGAATGTTGCTTTTGGTATCAATTGGTGCACTCATCTTCCCTAAGTTCAGTCACCTAATAGACAGCCATACAGCCTAAGCTGCTCTGCAGAAGTCACAGGGAGGTGGAATCTCAGAGGAATCCTGACCTTAGGAATGGGATGACTCAAGCCCCAGTAGTTCTGTCTCTCTCCATTGACTGCAGAGAGACTGGATGAACCGTTTAGACTTAAAGTTGTTTAAATCAGTTATATGAAATAGCTGAAGATTAAATGAAATTATTTCCATATCTATCTTTTCAGATGAACAATAAAAGGCAATCCTCCATATTTAAGTAGCATCGACATCTGTAAGACTTGGCCTCAAAGAAGTATTTATAAATCTGTCATTAAAATGTTAAAAATACGGGTGAAAATAAGTTTCATCAGGCAGTTCGGATGCCAGTAGCTGTGATAAAAATCTAGTCTGTCCTGCTGAATGGGTAACATCAGACTGTATGATTTGCTGATAGCTATTAGTTTTTCTAGATACAAACAGTAAATAAAATGAGGGGTTTTTTTTTTCTGAAATGTTCCTCAAAAAAACAAGCAATTAACTTCTGGATCAGATTCCACTATACTTATTTTACCTTTCTCATCTAAACTGTGGTCTCTCTACAGTCAAGAGGAGACAGGTATGTTTTGCTAAATGGACAGCCCTCCATTGCTAAGACATTGTCTGAACTGCCTGAATTCATCATCTTCTGGAGGTGCCATTCTTTTTCCCCTGATTCCGAAGGGGCAACAGACACGATGTGAACATTTGCAGTGCAGCAGTGGGTTTCAGCTCCAGACAGTGAAGTTGAAGTGTCTGCAAAGCAAGTGGTCTAAGCTCGAATTATATTCAGCAGTGATTTGGCCAATAGTGTCCATAGAGCTTACAGAGCACTTTTGCTGAACAAATGTAGGGAAATGATTAGATGATGAAACATGGGCATGTACTGCTATTTTTTAGTATTCTAGAATATTTTAGATGCCTGCATGGAGATGGAAGAAAAGACACCAGACACTTCTGGCTCAGAACCAGCTGATTAAATCTTCTTAGATGGTTCATAGATGCTGCTTGGCATCTAAGCAGTTGGTCTGCACTGACTATAACAAAAGCTTATATGTCCCATTCACAGATGCTCCACAGAGGATGAAAGTCTTGGGGTCCATTGATCAGACCTTAGAGCCAGTCAGTATCCTTATGGTCCCAGCCTGAGTCAGTGCTTTCTAGAGGGAAGAGATCTCACTCCCCTTCCCTTGCCAGCCCTCCAAGCCAGAACAATTGCTGTCTCTGACCTCTTTCCAAGTCATTCTCCTAAATTATTTTACAGCTCCCACTCCACATATGCTTTCCCTACTTTTTTGTTCTCCAAATCCTTATCAGCAGTAAGACTTCCTTGACATTGTATGTTCTGCTGTTGGATGACATCTTCTGGTATGTGATGTTGTTTGGAGCTTTATGGGACATCACAGGGGATCATGCTTTTGGGGGAAAAGGTGATGATCTAGAGTGTAAGTGGAGAAGGCAGGAATAACTTGCAATTTTTTTTCATGCCTCAGTAACTGCCTGTTTGTTTGAGCAAAGGGAGAGATTAATTTCTGCCCTGATAGGAGGGGAAAGGGAAGGAGGGAGTTTGTATAGACTTCTGCCTCGTGCAGAACAAGTCAGGATGGAGTGATTCCACAGGAGTTCTCTGGACCAAGAAAAACACAGCTAGGAGCACTCAGTTACCTAACTTGGGATGGCGACCATAGAGATGTCTCTCCCTGAGCTTCCTTTGTAGTTAGTGAGGAGAAACATCTACTGTTGGATACAAGTCATTTGAGCTAATTTAGACAATTCACTTAAGGTGAGTTGTATCCCTCTAGAAATGCCTCACTGGGTGTGAAGGCAGGCTGAAAGAGAAAGCTCCTTTGGATGGTACCTCTTGCAGCCATCCAGTGGTATTTCAGATGCCCTGGGCATATATACATCACATACAGAAAACTTGTGCCCTTCAGGGAGGCAGTTTGAGGCCAGGCAGGACATCCTCAAATGGCCTTGAACACCTACACATTGGAATTCACAGAGCCTCTTGTGTCAAAGTCACCTCAGCCTCACCTGTTACCTCAGTTCCCTCCCAAGTCCATGACAAGAAACCAGAATCTCCACATCTCCAGAGAGGGATTCAGCCTACCTGTTTCAGAAGTCCATCTTAAAAGAGCATTTGTCATTCTCTAATGTGGCTGATTCTGACTATCAATGAAATCTCCCTGACCAGCTGAGATATGTATCATAAAAGTTTGTTGAAGTGAATCACAGGGGACTCACTCTTAAAAATAAATTATATTTGGGGATACTCAAGGAATGTTTTTTTATTATTATTATTATTGTGGAGGTCATTGGGTCCAACACATCCCCCCAAAGAAAAGCAAGCTATGTGGCTCATACTTTTTCCCCTCAGGTATCACCCTGGTATCTCTCACATCTCAAGTTCTTTTCTCTGTCATGCCACTTTCAACTATAGTATTTTCCAGATTTGCCTTTCTTTGTCATTCCCCAGAAACCTGTGCACCTCATTAGAAAGAACATCTTGTTCACATGTTCAGCTCACCCTGGCATTCAGGAGGTGACTGAAGTCCAGCTCTTCAGGAAATGGGGAATGGTTGCTTCATACAGGAATATCTTTGCTCACATCCTTCATTACTGATCAGGGAGAAGCTTGGCCTGCACCTGCTGGTACTCATTATTTCTGTCTGAAGGGAAGACAGCACCCACCCAAGGACAGTCAAGTCAAGCCCATTACTGTCCTGAGTGAGCTCTGTGTGATCCATCACTCCCCTAGTTTGGAGGGTCAGAGTGTATCACGAACTCACTGTGTTTCTGCTGGAGACTCCATCCCGTAATGCTCCTGGAAGTCCCCACTTTCAATTCCCATACAAAGTTATTGTGTGGAGGAAGAGGAATCCTAGAGTGATGAAAGCACTTTCAGTGGCATCTGAGACACCAGTTTTTGGAAGCTGAATTATCCTCTGCAGATACTGCTCTGAAGTACATTGCAGAGCCAATATCACTGTGCCAAGACCTAAAGATCAATATTTCAAATATTTGATGTTAAGGTCAATGAATGCCACCCAGAGAATTTACACACTGATTATAGTTACATTCTCAGGGAATTAAGGGTACACAGAATTTCATGACCGATTTCTGTCACTCTAAAGTTATATCATATTCATCCCTCTGGCTATGGGATGTGACTCTTATAAAAGCTTTCTTTATTATCAACACCCTTGTTTTTCCATCTCCCACTGCAGCAGGATGGTATTGGTTCAGTTATTAAAAAAACAAACAAACAAACAAACAAAAAAAAACCCAGGCTTTCATCTGTGAATTCAGATGAGGGGAAGCAAAGAAATATGAAGAGAGCTTCAGAGGCCATGGTAAGCATGAACTGTGGGATTAAAGCAAAGAGAGAGGACTGGGGTAGGAAAGGAAGGAAATGCAAGGCTTCAGTTCGTAAGAGCTATGTTAGTGAGTGGGAAACAAATGAGTAATTAAAATGTGTTTGTGTGTGTGGGGAGTGATGCAAAGGAAAGCAGGGGGAAGTAATGATTTCTGCTTAAAGTATTGGGAAAATAAGACCCCGATAATATACCTTTCCTCTGAAGAAGAACCTACAACTTTTTAGAGGGGCTGAGACTATCAGACCAGCTTTCATAGTTCTCCTCTGCAAGAAACCTGAGAGAACATGAGGAATGGGATTCACCTTCTCAGATGTAGACATGTTCAGTGGAAAGGCTTGTTGCAGTTGCCCACTTATCCCTGCCAATATGGAGATGCCCTGAGGAATCCAAGACATGCACAGGAATCCCATCCCTCAACTTAGTTGAGCAATGGGAGAGAAAACAGCTCCTTAAGAGTAAGGTTTCTCCTACTCCAGAACAGGTGCAACACACATGAGAGAACACAGGATGTTGGGAGGCTGGCTGAGAACAAAAGCTGAGAGGAAGATTAAGTCAGGCCCTGCCTCTGGTGACCAAATAACAATCAGCTTGTGTTGATATACTTATCATATGTTTGTGTCTCCACAGATAATAGCTATACCCCCTCAGAAGGCCACCCCAGGTGCCGAAAGCCAAGTGAGGGACATGCTCTAGGCGTGCACAGGATTGAGGCTTTAGGGATGGGCTCATCTCCCCAGGGCAACAGGCCAGTCCATGAGTCTTCTCTGCTTGATCTGCCCTAGGCAGATGGGATGCCCTTGGCTCCCTGGTCAGACCATGGAAGGAGTGAGGTGCTGCATGTGGCTTGTGTTAGGCACTGACCTCGGGATGGACTGACTCACAGCCAGGTTTTCACTGATGTCCTCAACCACAAGCAGGAATGCTGGAAGCACTTTCTGATGCCTGTGCATTTCTCATTTCTGCTTCCACCTTCCCCGTCTCTCCTCAGTCCCTAGCAGACCTCTTCATTAGGCCCCGGCCCTCTATGACCCTTGCCCATACCCATGTTTGGCATACCTGAGGCCATGCTGACTCATAGGAGGCATGTGCATGGGTGCAGTCAACTCTGTTGAACTGTCACTCTTCACTGAACAGAACAGTAACTAACATTAATGCCTGAAATACAGACCTCTACACTGGGAAGATGTACAGCTGAGGGAGAGGGCTACCATCTCAGGAACCCACAGACAGGAAAATACTTCAATGTTTGCCCCCGCAAGGAGCTCACATTACAGCGGAAATTCCTTTATTCTCTTTACATAAAAAGAAAACTAAGACATTTCAAGAGCTCCTGCTTGCAGCATCATAATTGTGTTTATTTTACCGAAAGAAGAAAGCCAGGGATAATCTTTGCACTCTTCTACACTAGGCCTATATTCTTCTAAGACATATAGTCCCTTCTCCCCCTTCCCATTCCACAAACTTCTCAATATCCTGCACTTCTAAAGCTATACCTGATACACAGAATATGCATCTCTAGATCTGCCATGCTAGGTCAGTTTATTCCTGGTGGATCACAACTAGTATGAGCTCTGCATTTAGGCCATGGTTTTCCTGAGTGTGTTTCCAAGAGCCCCCTTGACCTCCCTGTTCCGCAGGCTGTAGATGAGTGGATTGACCATGGGCGTGAGGATTGTGTAGAAAAACAATAGCATTTTATTGAGTTGTCTCAGTGGGTCTGGTCTGGGCATCATATTGACAATGATGAGGGTACCATAGAAAACAGTGACCACACTGAGGTGAGAGGAGCAGGTGGAGAAAGCCTTCTGCCTCCCCATGCTGGTTGGGATCCTCAGAATAGCAACTATGATGCAGACATAGGATGCCAGAGTGAATAGAAAAGGGAAAACTACATCCAGAAAGCAGATTATGAAAGTAACCAGTGTAAGCACTGTGGTGTCACTGCAGGAAAGCTCTAGCAAAGGGGTAAAATCACAGAAGAAGTGATCAATTGCATTGGGACCACAGAACTGTAACTGAGAAAATAACCATGTGACTACTGTAGACATTAGCAATCCTGCTAGCCAAGACCCAGCTGCCAGCTGGAGACACACCTTCCAGTTCATGAGGCTTGCATAGAGCAGGGGTTGACATATGGCCAAGTACCGATCGTAGGACAGGGTGGCCAGCAGGTAACACTCAGTAGCTGCAAAACAGCCAAAGAAATAGAACTGTGTCATGCAGCCATGAACAGAAATGGTTCTGTCCCCAGTTAGGAAGCTGGCCAGCAGCCTGGGCAGGATGGTGGAGGTGTAGAAGATTTCCACACTGGAGAAATTCCCCAAGAGGAAGTACATGGGGGTATGAAGATGCCTGTCTGCCACCACTAGCACAACAATGAGGATGTTCCCAAACATGGTCACCATGTAGATCATGAGAGAGAGGAGGAAGAGAGGCATCTGAAGCTTGGGGACATTACCCAGTCCCAGCAGGAAGAACTCCACTGGAGAGGTCCAGGTGTCCCATTCCTCTTCCTCCATGTAGTGCTGCAGGTCCTTCTTGTCCCCACTTAGCAGGAAGGGAACCGAAAAGAAAGAGCATGCACTTCTGTGTTTCTGCTAAAAAGGAATTGTGAAGACCCTGCTGCCAGAGACAACATGGAGGTTTGCAAAGGATCTGACTGAATTCACATTTGGTTTAGGGGCTCCATTCCTAGCGAAAGAACAGGAGCAGGTTCTTCTGGAGGGCAAAACTGTTCATCTTAGGGGAACCTCCTCTGATTAGACAGATGAGTTGCTCCACTGAGGTGCCTGGTTCTCTCTGTGGATTAAAAGAGAATGTTCATGTGCTCATATGTAGCCTACTGTGCCTGAAGTTATTCCTAGTAATACCCAGCATAGCTGTTGGCCAAATCCTTCTGCTCTCGAGCAACAGGCAGACATGCCAGAGAGGAAAAGCTCCATCATGCAAAAATAGCCTTTAGGTGAACACATCATGTCATAGATTGTTTCTTCTCACAGAAGGATGGGCACTGAACAGAGCTAGTGGTCTCAACTCCCTAAAACACGTGCTTTCAGAGGAGATGATTCTGCACTGGACAGGCCATCTCCTTCCATTGACAAAGAGCAGTCAGGAGTTACTAGCTCAGTTTTGGAAGGGATTGTAAAGGGTCTGTTAGAAAGGATACTTACAAGCAGTTGTGTAACTTGGGAGAGAAGGAAGGGAAAAAAGTGAATGCCAGAGGAGGGGTACCTGAGCCATCCAAGCAATGTGAGGAAGAGAACTGTTGCATGGGGAGGAAGGGAAAAGGAGAGGGCAGATCATTTCCTGCACAACTTTTCCTCCTTAGTTTCAATTTCTGTGTGCATTTGGGCTGCCCTCCTGCAGCCAAACAGCACCCGGACCTCAGCATTTCCAGCTCCTGTTCAGCATTGTGATGAAGGCGGATGAGTGCCCTGAGGGTGAGTGGGGACTGGAGTTGTGTGGGAGCATAGTCAAGCACGTACTTGTGGTAAACACCTGATACATGCCTGAGCACCTGCCCAGGAAAAGTCCATGTCTGCAAGACAGAGCTCTTTGCCCACTCCTCCTCTTCAGGTTTTTGTAACACTGGGGTCAGACAAAATTAGGTCCCTGATGATTCCCTGCCACAAAACAGACCTTTTACAGTGAGCTGGAGATGGCCGAGGCAGCCATCTAGACAGCCCAGGGAGTTCCTGGGATGGACGAGTAAGTGATTCAGGCCACCTACACGGGGATGAATTGTTCCCAAAGGTGCTTCCATAGGGAGGATGGCCCAGATTCACTGCTGTTTGTGAATCACATCCCTGGTGGACGGCTGAGAGTCAACTGAGAGATAGCTGGGAGACTGAGATTGATTCCTAAGACAAAAGCAAGAAAGAGAGTCAGAGAAAGAGTGAGAGAAAGATTCAGGGAGGTAAGAAATTAAGTGATGTGTATAGGCACACTGGTCGCATACAGTCTGCCCAAACTCTCCTCTATCTCAGCTGAGGTGTGTGAGTGCCCATCAGCTGATGCCCTGCAGCAACCATACAGCTCTAACGCTGGTTATCCCTGCCCAAGGTATCTCTGTTCAGCAGTGTCAAGGGCTCAGAGAGGGTATCTAGAGGAAGCAGTGAGCTGCAGTAAGAAGACATGCAGGGAAGGACTGAACTGATTCACATGTCTCCCTCCCTAGTTGTTACTGCACAAAGAGCCACTGGCACATTAACAACACTCAGATTTGCCTCAGCAAATACAGCACCTACCTGTAATCCTCAGCATGATGTGGTGACCTATCCTCCAATGGCAAGTGAGAGTGAAAGGCAAGGCATGGGTCTCCCCCTCTGCCTTTTCCCCACTACATCCTGCTCTTTCCTATTCCCTCTGCAGACCCTGAGCCATGATTCATTCCTTCCTCTGCCTTTGCACTCGTCTTTCAAGATGTCCTGCTGTGAGTCTTCAGCAGCACCTGAATGTCACCTGCTCTGCAGTGTCTCCAGTGTTTATATTGCAACTGCGTCTCCTGAAGGTCCTTGCTGCAGTTCAGCTCTCTCTTTCTGTTGCAGAAAGTGAGTCCTGGGTAGCTGAACCCCTGGGGGTATGAAAGCTCTGAGCTGCCCTCGCCCTCTATAGCATTTCAGCATGCTCTTAGGACGAGTGAGAAGGAGCCAGGGGAATGAGCACTGGTTTCTTCAAACTCATGGAGCAGAACTAGAGTGAGACAGATGCCACAGCTTCTCCTTCCACACTCCACAAATAGTCAGTGAGGAGAAAAGCATTCAGCAGGCATTTCCTTCAGGCCATGGAGACTTGCAATGTGGGATGGTATGAATCACTCTCAGGGGTGCCAGGCTCTGCCCTCTGAGCAGAGAGGAAACTGTAGATTCTGTTCTCTTCAGGGTTCATTTTTTAAAGTTCTTCAGAGTAAATCATCCCCTCGATTGCTTTGTGATACAGTATATTACACAGTACATGGGTATCTGACCCCCTTCTCACAGCTCCTACTGTACAGCTCGCAAGTCATGTTTCCTTACTCCCCCCTATTCTTGCCCTTTCCTGCTAGCTGGGGAGGGGGCTTTGTGAGAGGAAGTCCATGCCTGTATGGTAGAAACTGAAACCCACACAGCAAAGCATTTTCACTAGCTCCCAAATCTTGTTTCTTTTTTCTTCTTTTTTTTTAATTATTTTATTTTATTTTTATTTTATTTGGTTGGGAGGCTCTGCCTTGGCTAAATTGAGATGTTTTAAGCCACAACTTATAGCCACAACTTGATGATCCCTTGTCATCAATGAAGAGAATAAGTTGATTTTCTAATGCGATGCAATTCATCCTAAGGAAAATGCCTAGGAGGAGATTCAGTTCAGAGAGTTAGACACCTAACTGTAGGTGTTCATGCAGAGGTACCTCCACATGATCTGGGTAGTTAATCACACATGGAAATGTACTCAGTGCAGAGGCCTTCAATTGCTTAAGCAACTATCTAGTGCCATTTTACATTTCCTAAGATATGCAGCTGTTTATCTAGCTGTTGCAGCAGGTGAGTGCAAGTTTCTTTTATGCCCTGGCTGTATTTACCAGCCCTGTGCAGATAACTGTGGCGGACAGATGAGTGAACTTTTGCCTTAAACATTTCTTGGTACGTAAGGTGCAAGCAAACCATAACCCCGAACAAGCCATCTGTTCCCGGCGGAAACAGGACTGAGCTGCTGCGACCCCTGAAACGGTCTCCCTGCGACCACCCAGGACACACCGAGCCTGCGCTGAACCACACCACGATCGGGCAGAGACTTTGGGACCTGGCCCTAGTTCAGTGAGAAAGGGCCCCAGAGCTGGTGCAGGCTGGAAAGATAAGGGAGTTACAAGCAGTCTGCATTCCTATGCTTCACACTCCGGGAGGGAGGATGTCAAGGCTTTGAAATAAGGCCTGCTTGGGCACCAGGACCCTGGGAAACAAAGCCTCCCCTCACTGCTGAAACAGTGTTAATTAGGGGGGGTCTGGATTATATCCTCTTCTTCAGGACCTTGGAAGATAACACCTACTGTCACTGCTGGGGCAGTGCTAATTGCTGGAACAACACCTGTTTGTCAGGGCCTTGAGAGAGAAGGGCAGAACCCGAGGAATCAAAACACATCTGTCAGCAGAAACCACAACAGTAAAGATAAGGGAGAAAAGCAGCCTGCCTAGAACAATGATGAGACCCAACAGGGAGCAGGAGACCCCAGACCCAAAAATTACTATTGGTCTGAACTACCACGTGAGGGGTGGGAAACTTAATTTGAAAAAGCTATAATTGCCCAGGGATTTCTTTGTTTGGGGTCCCTCTTCAGAGGCACCCAACTCGAGTTGTAACTACTGCATGCTTGTCATTACAATTTATTTATTTAATTTGCCTTGATTTGGCTCCAAACTTTTCAGCGGGAACCTAGGGTCGGACCCTGCTCGAGTTGTAATTACTGCATGCGCATCACTAACATTTACACCCAGGACGAAGAGGACCAACGGGACGCCGCTGGATCCACGGGTGGTGATATCTCTCTCTCTCTCCCCTCCCCTTTGCCTTACCCCACCTTTTCTCCCCACTCCGTGGAAAATAAAGTTAAAAGGTTGTACGATATTTGACCAGTTTTAGCGTCTTAATCTCGTCCTTGGGATCGTAACGAAACCCCCCCACCCCTGATATTGGATCGGGACATCTAATTGTCGTCGCGGACAGGATCCCTTGAGACGAGAGTGTCGTACAACCTTATGGTGTGCTGAGCGAGTGTGTATGAACGAGACGTACGAACAAGTATGAAGCGAGTGTGGAGTTCCGATCCACGGTTCCGCTCTCCCGCGAGGGAAGCAGCCGGAGACGAACGAAGCGTAAGGAAGGAGTGAATGTTGAGACCTTTAGTAAACCAGTTTGTGGTTTAGCTCCTGAGGGTGGATAGAGGAAACTTGGATTTTAAGGTGTGACCCCCTCAGGATGAATTCCCCTTTGTAGGACATTTTTTGTAGTAGCTTACGGTTTGGCCTGCTGGGAGCGTATAGGGGAAACTTGGACTCCTTTAAGGTTTGGCCCTCCCGGAATGAAATCCCCTTTGTAGGATATGGCTGCCCAGAAGGCAGGCGATTTTTGTGAGGAAATCGAGAAATTGTATGATCTTTTGGAAGTACACCGTTCTCGCCCCTCGCCCTCAGGACGAGACTGGGCACAGGACCATTGGTTCCAATTGCAAAGTGTAGTAAACCGGATAGCGGTCTTGCAAAAAGAAGCTAAAGTAAAGAGAGGAAAAGGGAAAGCTATTGTTTGCGCTGTGCTAGGAGCGTGCCTAGCAGCTGCGGTGGAGGACAGGCAGCGGGCACCTTGTCAGGCGGAGGCTGTGGTTGTCGCGCTGCAAGCGGCACTAGCGCCGCTGCAAGAACAATTACGGGAAACCAAGCGGGCGCTGGAGCAGGAGAAGCACCAGGGTCTGATATTGAAAGGGGAGCTAAGAAACCAGCTCCTGAGGGAGGCAGACGCCCTTGCCAAAAGTGAGGTGCTGCCCAAGGGAAAAGGGGTACGCCAAATTTACCCCCAAAGGGACCTAAAAAGACTAAAGGAGGCTGTAGACAACCCCCCCCCATATGTGCCCACTAGTCAAAACAGAATATATATACGAGGATGACAGCGACAACCGCCCCCAGGTTTTTACCAAAGAAATCCCTTTCACAGCTACCGAATTGGCCAAGCTGCGAAAAGATTTTGCCAGAACAGCTAGGGAATCCGAAACCGAATATGTGTGGAGGGTATCCCTGTGGGGTGGGGGGGGACAGAATCCTGCTATCTGAAAAGGAGGCAGAGGGATATTGGGGCCCAGGCATGTTCCTGACAACCGGCAATTGCCAAGCCCCGTGGTCCCTGACTCAGAGGGCTGCATATTGGGGGGGGGGGGGGGTTGAACCCTTTGGAAAGGGGGGATCCCCTAGCTATAACAGGTTCCGTTGATGAATTGTTGGAAAGTGTACAAAAGGCAGCTTGTCTGCAAATGATGTACAATCGGGAACTCAAGCCGAACCTGAGCTCTCCGATGTTATTGCCGGTAGATCCCGAGCGGATGACACCCCTAATACGGGGACTTCCTGATTCCCTGAAACCTATTGGGATCCAATTGCAGGGGAGAATCCAAGATGTGCCCCGCGAGGAAAGAATCGCGGCTGCCCTGGAGGGGATGGTAACCCCCGAGCATCGGTGGCTGGGGAAAAAGGTGTGGACCTGGGGGGAGGTAGCCCAGGAATTGATTAATTATGGGAGGAAATACGGGCCAGTCGGCCGGACTTACCAAAGGGTGGAAACTAGGGCCGTGCGGGCGGCAGAGCCAGCAAGCAAGTCTCTGGCATTTTCTGGGAGGAGCCCAGACTTAGCCAGAAGAGAAAGATCCCTGACCCGGCAGGGACTATGGCAACTGGGGCTACAAAAAGTCATGCCCCGAGACTTGATGGACGGGCTCCCGACCAAAAAACTAGAGCTCCTGGTACGGAGGTGGTCTGGACAGGGACCCCCGCCCAGACCGAAACAACCCCCCACACCGGCGTTAAATGCGGGGGGGGAGTTCGAGGAGGACGAAAGGGTGGTGGGAGAACTAGCTCCTCCGCCCCCTCAGGGTGAGGGGGGAGGCGGAGGGCGGATTATAAGACAGCTCACCTGTAATAACAAAGGAGATTTGTTAATCACCGTAGCGGTGGGGCCGAAGAGAATGCCCGTAACCATTCTAATCGATACGGGGGCACAAATTACAGCGCTAACACGGAGTGACGCGGAAGGGTGTGGCATCTCGGTCCCCTCCAAACACCTAATAGTGTTACAAGACAACCCTGAGAAGCTCAGAAAGAATGTTTGAAGTAGGTAGATTTGGATAACTTCTATCTTAGATAGAATTTGCTTAGCATGAGTAGCCGCACACTTGCTTAGCATAAGTAGCTAAATTTGCTGAAGCCTTAGGCCGTGCTCCTAGTTCGTTAAGAAAAGGCCTCAGAGCTGGTGCAGGCTGGAAAGATAAGGGAGTTACAAGCAGTCTGCATTCCTGTGCCCCACTCTCCAGAAGGGAGGATGCCAAGGCTGAGAAATAAGGCCTGTTTGGGCGCCAAGACCTTGGGAAGTAAAAAGCTTCCTCTCACTGTTAAAACAGTGATGATTAAGGGGTCTGGATTATGTCTTCTTCCTCAGGGCCTTGGAAGATAACACCTACTGACCCAGCTGGGGCAGTGTTAATTAATTGATCAGGACCTTGAGAAGCAGGGGTGGGACCCAGGGAAATGTGAAGAAATCATTAACCAATCAGTGTAAAAGAGGAAGGAAGTCACAAATATGGCAATAAGAGGAAGGAAGTCACAAATATGGCAAATTTGATTGTATAAATGCTACCTGAAAAGTTGGGGGGGGGGGGGGGGGGGTGGTGTGTGCTTGATTTGTGGGAAACCACTGAGCACCCAGGCTTGTGCAACTCTGAAATAAATAAACAAATGTCTCTCCTGAGTGTGTAATTATTGGCTCATTGCACACCGGGCAACGAATCCGCTTTTCGGACAACAGTTTTCTGGCGACCCAGGTGGGACTCTCGCTGTAAAGCCTTGCCCGGATTGTCTTGCCAGTTCCGGCAGGGAGACACTGCTCATCGGACTCCAGCGCGCACCGACCGTTTTGTTCGGGGACTCCGTGAGCACCCTCCCTAGTCGGAACAGGTAAGCGACTCAAAGGTGCAACGCAGTAATTATTAAGAGACATCGCATAAAGGGTATGATACAAGGGTAATTGGTTGTGGTAACCAAAGGTAAGCTTTGTACACATTTGGACAGTGATGACTGGAGTGTACGAAAGCGTAATTGGTAAGAACGTTCTTTAAGGGTGGTAATATGGGAACAGGACAATCTGTGGGGGTATCCCCCTGTTCTCCTTTAGGATGCATCCTGAAACATTGGAGTAAGTTTGGTGGGAATCCTTTAACAAGGAGAAAATTAAAGGAATACTGTACTCAGTGGTGGCCAATGTATAAACTGGAGGATGAGGAAAAATGGCCAGAAATGGGAACACTAAACTATAATACAATCTTGCAACTTATGTTGTTTTGTAGAAGACAGAACAAATGGGATGAGGTCCCATATGTAGATTTGTTCTTCTCTCTGAGAAATGATCATGAAACTAGAAAAAAATGTAAGCTGTTGATTTCTGATTCAAATGTGTTAATGATGATGGGAAACAAAGAGAAAATGTCTCGATGTTGCTCTGCTTGTAGCATTGGGAAAAGATGTTTAAAAGCGGGTGATGAGGAAGAGGATGTACAATTATTGGTCTCTCCTGAAAGAGATCAAGATAGTGTTAATAGCAGAAATAAGGGAAGTGAGGCATGTAGCCTGATTGCAGGCAGAACTCGGGCTACTCGGGCTCAACAAAATCCCGTGATTCAGGCCCCGCTGCGTCAAGCAGTCGGACCAGACGGGATGCCTGTGTATGTGAAGGTCCCTTTTTCAACTACAGATTTAATGAATTGGAAGGAGTCTGCCGGGTCGTACCGAGAAAATCCAGAAAAGATGTATCAATCCTTTAAAATGATAATTGAAAATCATAATCCAGATTGGCAGGATTTACAGGTGCTTTTAAATACTTTGCTTTCACCTGAGGAGAAAAGAATGGTATTAGATAAAGCTCAAGAGGAGAATGAAAGGCAAAATGCCAGAGATGGACCAGACCGTTTTATGCCGGCCCGGGAACCGGGTTGGGATCAAAACACAGGGGCAGGCAGGTTAATGACTAAACAGTACCAACAGTTAATATTATATGGGGTAAAGCATGGAGTACCTAGGCCCAAAAATATTGCAAAACTATATCAAGTCGCACAGGGTAAGACTGAGGATCCCTCTGCATTTTACGAGCAGTTATGTGAAACTGCCCGAAAATGGACAGACTTGGATCCCGAGGACGAAGCAAATAAAATAACTTTTACTACATTATTTGTAGGACAGTCAGCACCAGATATAAGGAGAAAGCTTCAGAAAGTAGATGGTATGTCGGGGATGTCGATATCGCAATTAATAGAAATTGCATATAAGGTGTACAATAACAGGACCTGGCCTGATGGTGAGGATATGTGCTGCATGCCCTGTGGCATGAAATGCAGTTTGACATCTGCATAAGAGTAGAGGAAGCAACACCAGGCAGTATCTTGTCCATACTCCTTGCAAGCTCTTGGAGTGACCTGTTTCTTCAATCAAGGAAGCAGATTCCTGAAAGAACTGTCCCCACGACTGCATCTGATCTTTTCCCTGGTGTAAATAAGGTGAGCAGCCTGGAGACCACTCCATCAGAGCAATGCAAGCACCTAAGATATCAGTGTAGAGGCATCAGTGGAGAGTCAGTGAGGTTCTGTTATTTCTATGATGTAACCAGAGGTGTGGCTCTAACATAGATAGTCAAGCCTAAGCTATTCATCCAGAAATATCAGAGCCATTAGTGCTGCAGTGACTTTGGGGAGGATTTTTCACAATAACATGTTTAAGATAGCTAAGTTAAATCACTACTTGTGATTCCAGTGTCTCCTCACTGAAGATGCATTGGTGGGATTCTTTGCCAACTTAAATGGAATAAATTAACTTCAAAATTTCAATACTGGGCATTTAGGACTAAACTCATCCATCTTGGTTTTCTGTACTATTGGGAGGGAGGGATTTAAAAAATAAGGTGTCTCAGATAGAACGACAATCTCATATTCTTGAATTCTGAACAATGCTGAGAGTGTGATGTGAGTAATTGGCCATATGAAATATATCCACCTGTCTCTAGTGAGTGTGATCATGTACATCAATCAGGGTGGTATTTTATCCACACTCAGCATCCTTCTATAACTATAATGTTGAACAGAGCGCAACTGTTCCTGGTGGGGGGGTCTCTGCAGAGCCAGTCTCCAACCGTACCTGGAGTGCTGCTCTGGATATGACCCTAGCTGTGGGAACATTGGGCACCACCACAGCCATCATGTGGGGTCAGGCCTGGTGCTACTGGGCGGTGGGAAGCACCGCCCACTGTGCCTCACAGCTCTGGGTGCACAGGAGTGCACACAAGTGATGATAGAACCCCTCCTCCCTCATAGGGCCAGGCCTGGGGGGACGAGGGGCCCAAGGGGCTCTGGGGAACTTGATGGGGAGACAGAAAGAGTGGGGGAGGGTTGTGAGGACTGCTGCTAGGCAGAACTGGGCAAAGAATAAGGGCACGTGACACCCAAGGAAGTGACCAAGAGATGGAGTTCAGTACTGAACTAATCAGCTAGGCTTTTATTCATTTTTTTTCACTGCCTGTAGAGCAAGTGTGAAGCTTTCATTGTTGAGGCAACTGCTGTACTTGTGCTTCAAATCACTCCTGGAAACCTGCCTGTTACCTTTGGACATGAACTGGCTTTCAAGCAAAAGCTGGAAGCTTGACCTTCTGTGGCTCTGTGTTTCCAGAGGTTGGCTCTGAGGTCTTCCAGGCCACATGTCTCTCCAGCAGTGGCTGGGGCTTGGCCCAGAGAAAGTCATGGCACCTCCCTCATCCCCCTTGTGGGAAGGAGACTTTAGAGACACCAGCCTTCCAAGAGGACTTTGGTACTCAACCAGAAGACCATTTCCTTGAGGAAGAAAACCATCAGGAGCTTCCACAGCTGTGTCCCATGCGCTTGGGTTCAGGAGTGCACCCTCAGCAAGTCTGCAGATGATACAGCGCTGGGAGGAGTGGCTGATACACCAGATGGTTGCACTGCCACTCAGAGTCATCTAAATAGGCTGGAGAAAAGGCTGGAGAGGAACCTCATGAAGTTCAACAAAGAGAAGTGCACAGTCCTGCACCTAGGGAAGAATGGCCCCATGCACCAGTACAAGCTGAGTGCCAACTGGCTGGACAGCAGCTTTTCAGAGAAGGACCTAGGGATCCTGGTGGACAATAAGTTGACCATGAGCCAGCAATGTGACCTTGCAGGAAAGGCCAATGGTGTTCTGGGTTGCATTAGGAAGAGCATTGCCAGCAGATCAAAGAGGTGATCCTATCTCTCTACTCAGCCCTGGTGAGGACATACCTGGAGTATTGTGTCCAGATCTGGGCTCCCCCATACAAGAGAGACATAGACATATTGGAGCAAGTCCAGCAAAGGGCCACAAAGGTGATTAAGGGACTGGAGCATCTCCCATACAAGGAGAGTCTGTGAGACCTGGACTTGTTTGGCCTGGAGAAGAAAAAGCTCAGAAAAGGCTCTTATCAATGTTTATAAATATCTGATGGGAGGAACTAAAAAAGATGGAGCCAGAATATTCACAGTGGTGCCCAGTGGCAGAATAAGAGGCCCTTGGAAGGAGGTGCTCCCTTCCCAGAGGGTACACCTCCGAGATACTGTGGCCTGAAGGCAACCTGTGCTGAAGCAGGGACGCCAAGGAACAGCAGCCTGTGGGTGAGCCATGCTGTGTCAGGGACACCATTGAGGGACTTGACCCATCGGTGAAAAAGTCTGAAAACAGTGCCACAGATATTCAACTGCTGCTGAGAGAGACAATACCTAAGTGCTGTGTGCCCACTTTGGGAGGGAAGGGGGGTTTCTGCTTTAGAGCTGCTGGTGGACCATGCCAGGAAGTGGGGGAAGAAACAAGAGGAGTCAGAAGTCTGTGTGCAGTTACAGAGCTGCAGTGTCATTGCAAGAGGGACAACACAGAAGGGAGATACTTCCACTTCTCCCCTGTCCTTTGTCACCAGGGCCCCTGCCCCAATTAGCGCTGGGGCCACATTTTCCCTAGCCTTCCTTTTGCTGCTGATGGACCTGTAGAGACCTTTCTTGTTGCCCTTCATGTGCCTCACCAGTTTCAATGCCAGGTGGGCTTTGGCTTTCCTAACGCCATCCCTGCATGCTCAGACAATGCCTCTCTGTTCCTTCCGGGTCACCTGTAGCTGCTTCTACCTCTTCTACACTTCCTTTTTATGTTTGAGTTTTGTCAGCAGCTCCTGGTTGCTCATGCAGGCCTCCTGATGCTTATTCTTGATTTTCAGCTTGTTGGGATAGATCATTCTTGAGCTTGAGGGAGGTGATCCTTGAAAACCAACCAGCTCTCCTGGATCCCTCTTCCCTCCAGGGCTGTATTCTTTGGGATTCTTCTAGATCAGATCTCTGAAGAGGCTTTGGGGCAGGCACTTCATGCCAGGTCACCTTGTCCAGGGACAGGTCTCCAGCCCAGCCTTCAGCAGCACCTTGAGAAACACATGGCTCCCCACACACTGCACTCTGTCTGCTATCCCCACATGCAGATGGCCTGAGACACCTCCAGGGTCTTTCACTGCACTGGCCTGGCATCAGGCAGGGCTGGTGGGCTAATGCAAGAGCCAGTGGCTCTCCCACATCCTGGGCTCTTCAGTACAGCTGGAGGTTTCAGTGCCCCGTGGAGCCGCTCCTGGGCTGCTGTGGAGGTGAGCAGCAGGGGCAGAAGTGGGGGTACCCTCTGAAGAAGGTGTGAGGCTCACCTCTCCCCCCATTGCCCAACAACTCACAGCCTAGGATGGGAGGGCACATCCCCCCCTTGGCTGGTTGGATGAGCTCCCCCAACCTGCCTGCACAGCCCTGCAGCCACCATGGCACTGTGCCCACACCACCTGCAGCACCCGCTGCCCTCCTTGGACAGGCCCCACCACTGGCTGCTTGAGGGGTCCAGCCTCCCTTTTACCTCTCAGCCTCTCTAGTACCAGGGTGCTCTGGGCCCAACCAGTCCTTGCTGCTCAGAGCTGAGGCCTGAAGAGCAAGGGTGGTCTTACAGACCATCCTCAGTGCCTGTTGATCCTCACTGCTCCTCAGGATATAGGCGAGCTGTTTGACCAGGGAAGCCACAACCATGCAGAAGACAGAGAGAGACCATCGTTTTGTTAGGGAAACTGTTCAATCCAGTGTCCTTAACAGGTTTGACTCTAGGTTTCTACTTTATCCAAAAGATACAAAGTAATTCTTTATAAGATGATTTTATTAGTATTACAGCTCGAGCTGGGTGCCTCCTCAGAGGGACCCCCAAACAGAATAGAAAATTCCCTGCGTATTTATATCCCTATGGGTTGGAGATTATGGAAATATTATTCTGGAGGCCAGGTCTGGCATAAAGGTGCCCACTGCCTGGTCCTGCCTGTGCTCACAGGAATGCGCAGGAGAGCACAACCCTACCACCACCATGTTGGGACAGAGCTTTGGCCACATACACACACTAGAGCATAGCAGGACAGTGTGGAAATGAAGAGAACAGCCCAGCTATGAGCCTTCCATCTCTGCTGAAGAAGGGGGTAGCCTGCCTTTCTGCTTCAACAAGATCTCTTGGTAAGACTGAAAAGAGATTCCTGAGAAGTGTCATGAACTGGAACATTTGGTCTTTAAACATGAATGTAAGAGAGAAAAGTGAGAAAGAAAGAAATGAACAACATATAGCCTTAATGCCAAAAGATGGGAATGACAAGTGGATGAACATGGGACAGTTACTGGTGCTGACACTGTACTGACTGAACTAGTTTCCTCAGTGTCTTCTTGAGCTCCTTATTCCTCATGCTGTAGATGAGGCGGTTCACTGTTCGAGGCACCACCGCGTACAGAACAGCCACCACAACATCCAGAGCTGGGGAGAAGACGGAGGTGGGTTTCAGGGAGGCAAATGTGCCCGTGCTGATAAACAGGGAGACCACAGCCAGGTGAGGGAGGCACATGGAAAAGGCTTTGCACTGTCCTTTCTCAGAGGGGATCCTCAGCACAGCTATGAAGATCTACAGGTAGGAGAGCACAATGAAAATGAAACACAGAACAACTAAACAAAGACTAACCACAAGAACCCCAGCTTCCCTGAGGTAGGAGTCAGAGCAGGAGAGCCTGAGGATCTGGGGAATTTCACAGAAGAACTGCTCTACAACACTGCCTTGGCAGAGGGGTATCAAAAATGTATTAGCAGTGTGCAGCACTGCACTGAAAAAGTCACTGGCCCAGGCAGCTGCTGCCATTTTAATGCAAGCTCTGCTGCCCATGAGGGTCCCATAGTGCAGGCGTCTGCAAACGACAATGTAGTGGTTGTATGCCATGATGGTAAGGAGAGAATACTGTACTGAACATAAGAAAAAGAGGAAAAAGACCTGGGCAGCACATCCTGAGTAGGAAATGACCTTGGTGTCCCAGAGGGAATTGGCCATGGATTTGGAGACAGCAGTGGAGACAGAACCAAGGTCGAGGAGGGAGAGGCAGAGGAGGAAGAAGTACATGGGGGTGCGGAGGCAGTGATCGCAGGTTACGGCTGTGATAATGAGGCCATTGCCTAGGAGGGCAGCCAGGTAGATGCCCAGGAAGAGCGAGAAATGCAAGAGCTGAAGCTCCTGTGTGTCTGCAAATGCCAGGAGGATGAACTTGTTGAAGGAGCTGGCATTGGACATTTGCTTCCCTTAGGCACAGGAGACTGTCAAAGGACGAAAAGACAGTGACAAGTTAGGACACATTTCAAAGAAAATATATAGAGAAATAAAACGTTCCATTTCTCATTAAACCCCACATTGCCTCTCTCTTTATTAGGAGGCCCTTTGTGCAGCTCCTTTGCTTGAGCTCTGGTTTGTGCTGGCTGAGTGTGCTGTGAGGAGCAGGGACCTCTGCCCACAGGTTCCGGAGGAGTCTGTCCTGCTATACGGTAGGGAGTACATGGGAATGGGAGTGAATAGCTCTGACATACACAATTTCTGTCGAACGAAAGCCACTTGTCACATGCAAGGGCTTCTCAGCATCTTCACTCCCAATTCTAAAGGATAAGGGTTGCAGAAGTGAGTTTCAGGGATTTCTCTTTTAAGATTTTTTTTATTTTCTTTGAGATTCCCCTGTCATACCTGGGGAGTGTTCTTTGAAGGTAGCAATTCTCAGCATTTCTGCTGTGAGTCCTGAGAGGAAAGGATTCACTATCACTTGGTGCAGAATGACAACAGCTTGTCTGTCTATTAGCCTTGATCCCAGCTGTCCTGTGCTTGCACCTCTTTGAGCTGGAGGATGATGTTAGCCTGAAAAGAAACCAGCCACTGCTGGGAGCAGAGGAGTCCATTTTCAAAGTGCAGGTCTCCAAACTTCCCTCCCGTTCTCAAGGCATCTGAGGAAGGTCTCCGCACTCCCCTTCTAGCCAAGGACACACAGGGCTCTTTTCAGCTCTCCATATACAGCATCCCACCACCATCTCTGTAACTTCTTCATGGCGCTCTCAGATATCACAGAGATGCTATGAGACAACTGTGCCGTTCTGGAGAGCAGCTTTCAGCCTGAAAGAACACCACAGGGAAATGGTCAAATGTCCTAAAGATGGGCTCTCCTTAGAGGGCAAGTCAACTCAATTCCCAGCCCCATAGACTCCATTTCTTGGAGCTGCACAGGTCTGAAGGGGACTGGGGCAACCTTCCTCCCATGCAGACCTCTCTGTTCCCAAACTTGCAGCAGCTATGTCTGAACTGCAGCTGAAATCCCTCAGCCCCAGCAAGCCGGAAAGAAGACCAGGAACACCATGGACAGGAGTGGAAACAAGGAGTGATACCATGATCCTGCTGCCAAGGGAGGCAAGGAGAGAGAGAGACAGATGGGCACTCGAGAAAGCCTTCACCTTACCTAGCTGGGCATGCCACCTCACAGACAGTGACATCGCAGGACAGTCATTCTCAGCCCCTTTGTCAGGCAGCACATAATGAGCTCAGGGCAGGAGAGATGCCCCTGTCCTCCCCTGCAGAAGAGGCTGCAGAGGAGACAACTTATGTCTTGGACTCCATGGCTGTCAGGGCAGAGGCTCCGGTGGGTGGGAGAGGAGACACGAGGGGCTTCAGAGGAAGGTGTCTGCATTGGAGGGACCAATCATGACTTGCCCAAATCCATATTCCCATGAGGTTTCTGTTAGCTCCCTCTCATTCTCTGTCCATCTCTGCTGCCTGGAGCTGTCCCTGCTGGCAGCTGTTTCTCTGTCCCAACATCTTTTCCCTGTTTGTGCTCACAGACCCCATCCCACCCTCTGTGTTCTCAGTTCTGCCCTGTGGCATATGATGACACAGACCTGAGGTAGGGTAGTGCAAAAGATCCTTTATTGAAAAACACAATGGCCGATTATATAGCAACCAAGCCCAGGCACTCCTCCAAGTATCTCCTAAGCATTGTGGCATCTTGTGATAGGTAGGAAGACATCTCCTGATCCCTGGCAGGCAGGCAGGCAGGCCAGCAGGACAGGCTCACCGTAGCTGCTGACACGTAGGCAGGAAGGCACACTGTGACTGCTGGTACGCAGGGAGGAAGGCACATCATAGCTTCTGATACATAGGGAGGAAGGCACATCATGATCACTGGCAACTCACGTGCACACATTCTGGCCACAAATCATAGTTACCACATCATCACTTTTTACCTTAGAGATTCTCTGCTGTTTTACACAGTGCCATCCTGTTTTGGTCCCCAAGACTGCCCTACAGAAACCTCCTGAGACAGGGCACTGGCCAGGGCACACTTATGCCAGCAGGTCTCATAAACCCCGAAGAAGCCATAAAGGTGATGCTGATGCTGTCTTTATGCCTATGTGGGGATGAAGCAGCTTGTTGAGGTTTCTCAGAGACTTACTGATCTCTGGAGTCAAGGTTTGGGAGCCATAGTTCATTGCCAAGACAGAAAACTCACTTTTTTTCTCCCTGCCAAAATTTGGAAACTGAGACACAGACACCAAGAGAAAAGCTCCTTCCTTTTTAAGTAGCCTTTTTTTTCACCTTCATCTAAAAACTCTTCAGACATGTCCTGTGCATAAGCTAGAGGTGTGAGCGGCCCTGACCTACGCAGCACCCTCTCAACAGGAGAATGAACCTGCCCTGCTGGGGGTTAATCCTCCCAGCCAGAGCTTCTCCCCGCAGTGCCATGGGGAGTTTCCTGGGCAGACTAACTGCTAACCCTCGCAGGCAACAGTCACTGCCCTGGGCACACAGCACCTTGCAGCACAGGGACACTGCTCTGAATTACCGCCCCGGGTAGACCTGCGTGCACACCCTGGCTCCACACCTCAGCAGCATCCCTGGGAGAAGGTAGCAGGACGCCCTGTCCCTGAGATGGTGTGGCAGGGAATCCCTGCTCTGAAGCAACTCCTCCTGCTCCTCCACACTGCAGAAGCCAGGAAAGCTATCCTTAAAAAGCCTATCAGTCATGAGATAGGAAGGGTTTAGAAGACCTTTCCAGGAACCTCAGTAGCATTGCTCTACAGCCAGAGACTCACCATGTCAAGGGCTGTGAAGATTTCTCCCACAATGAGCTCTCCTCTGTCCTCCCACTCCACACTGCCTTTCACTTCTCTCTCTCCTGTCTCATCTTATGTCGGCAACAGCAGGCAGTGCCTGGAGCCCTGCTGCTCTTTGCAGAGGAGCTGCTCCTGCACACAGCTGTCTCTCAGCAGTGCTGCCAGGTTGCCATGAGCTCCCTCTGTCCCAGCACGCTGACTCCACTCGGAAACAGTGGCCCCGCTGAAACTGTGACTTCATTTGTCCTTTGTACTCCCTCCTCCTGGGAAGTGTTCACTGAAATAGACTAAAATAGTCATCTGTGATCTCTCTATAGAGTGAAGAGAGACTGATTCCAGCAATGTAATTTGTTTCATGAGAGGATGCTTATGTATGAGAGGTGGAAATGTCCCACTCTGGAAGTCCCTATTCCCATCTCTTAACTCCACAGGACACCTAGACAAGGAAAAGAAAGGAGTTCATTTACAGTGGTTCAGGTATTGATTCAGATGAATCAGTCTGGACAATTCCTGGGGTGATGTGGGATTCAGCTCCCTCCTGCACACTCCATAAACACACAGGAGGTGGGATTCCCCTTGCCAAAGATGAAGTTTGCACAATGGAGATGTCTCCATGCAAGCTCCTTGTCTAAGCTCCCATCATAATGGAGAAGGAGAGTGGGAGTCAGTTGCTCACACACAGAGGCCTGGTGAGATTTGAAAAGGCAGAGGTGGTCCAAGGCATGTGCCAGTGTCTGTTTGCTCTGATGGAGCAAGTGTGAGACCTCAATACTTCTAGAACATCCAGTGGGGGCCAGGTGGGGAATTGCCTTGGCCCTCTGAAATGGCTCAGGATGCCTACTACAACTAGAGCTCCACTTACTGTGAAGGTAGGACACATGCAGACCCCAACAGAAAACAGTTGATGTCATTTAGTTCAGACACTTGGCTTAATGACATAAAAATGCCCGGGGTCTCCAGCACAACCACATGTCTCCAGCAGATACAGCATGGGACCAATAGGAAAATCAGGCCCTTTTGGAGTTGTTGCTGGGCAAAAACCTCAGGCCATCTCAGGTTTATACTTCTGTCCAAAATACTGAATCCTGCCACTGCCATTAGGCCAAGTCCATCCCATCTACATTCAAGCATGCTGCATAAATGGGAGGCACATCACATGAAGGACTCCACTCTAGTCTCTGCACTCTCAAACCCTTCTAGCTCTCCTCCCCTTCAACTTCTTCTCACCCACAGATGATGAGAAAAGGGACTGTGCTAGGGATGTCCATACACTGGCTGGATCATAGGCTGTCCAGGTCTGTTTCACCATCATCAGTCTGAAAGCTGTGCCACAGGTGAGGCTCTGCAGCCCAAATACACACACATGCATGCAGCCTGGGGCACTGGGCAGGAGCAGATGGGGGTGCACACGAAGGCTCTGTGAGGAAACAGAGTTTCTTCAACCTGGAGGAGAGAGAGCTTTGGAGGCAGGGTCTTCCCCATGGTACATGGCAGGAGGATCAGAGGCAATATGCATAAGTTGAAAGAAGAGATCTTCGTGCAGGACATAAGGAAAAGCTTTTCCTCTAAGAGGATGGTCAAGCATTGCGAGTGGTTGCCCAGAGCAGCTGTGCAGTCTCCTCCCTTGGAGGTTTCCAAGACCAGACTGAATCAAGCCAGAGCAACCTCATCTGACCACAGAGCTGACCCTGCTGTGAGCAAGGAGATTGAGCTAGAGACCTCCTGAGGCCCCTTCCACCCTGAAGGACTTCCATAATTCTTCCCCCTCTGGGTCTTCACCCTTTGATGTTGGGGAAGGCACGAAGGTTCCTTGTGATAGTGAAAGTAGGTCAACTTTCTTCTCCTCCTCCAGTCAGATGTGTTCAGATGCAGGGCTTCTTGGCAGGAATCCCCAGATAGCCCTGATCAATCCTTTGCTTCACTTTTAATTTCCTTCCCACCCCCTCCAAGTTTGTGTCTCTTACCATCATGATCCCCTCTCATACAATCACCCCACCTCTGCTTACCCTTTCCCCAGTGGCGCTGCTTTGCTTTGTTTTGATTCTGACACAGAGGAGCTTCAGTCCATAAGGCCCTTGAGAAACTTGGATGATTCAGACAACAGACACCTCATGAAGATTTACAAGAGAAGTGTCGAGTCCTGTGCCTAGAGGGGAATAACTGCATCCATGAGGAGAGGTTGAGGGCCTTGGGCTTCTTCATCCTGCTGGAGTGGAGGTGAAGGGCAGTAGAGTAGAAGGCTATGACTGCTTGAAGGGTGGTTTCAGAGATGATGGAGCTTTTCTTGGCAGTGGGAAACAGCATGAGAAGGGGAAACAGCCACAAACTGCAGCTTGTGGGGTTCAGATGTAACATTAGGAAAAGGGAATGTCACTTGAAGGGCAGTGCTGTGGTGCTACAGATGACCCAGAGAAAGTCTGTGATCAACCCCTGGCTTTGTGTTTCAAGAGAAAGCAAGAATGAGCAGAGGCATCAGTAAAGGTGGGGAGATGGCAAGATCAGAGCAAGGTGAGGAAGCAAGTTGGGTGTCTACAGGCTGTAGGGAAACAGGCACAGGTGTGGGACAACGTAGGACAGCCTGTGGTGGAGACAGCCGAGGGGACAGCCAAGGCTGAAAGCCTCCAACAGAGCTGAGGTCTTTGTCCTCTTGGCTATAGCTGTTGTTTCTGCACCAAGGCCTATGAGAAGATGCTGTTTCCTTCAAGCACTGTGGCCTTGCTGACTCCTTGCCCCCACGGAGCCCAGGAGGTGCCATGCCATTGTCCTGCACTCAATGTTACACATCCCCACCCTCACACTGCCCCAGGAAGAGCCCTGAGCAAAGTGTGAGGAAAAAGGATCACGCTACCCAGAGGCTGAGTATGGGGCTTGGCTGTTCTGCTTGATAAAACACATCAAGGTTTACTCAGCATCAGAGCCACCTGCACATTGCCTTTGCCTGCCTGCCATCGGTGCCTTCAGATTTCTGCTCTAATGAGCCCCTGGGGAGGTTTTGTGGGTAGTGGCCCTCAGTGGGACTCATTAATACTCCAAGAAACTTTAACGTTTTCTTCTGACTTGTCGCAGCCCAAAAGGAGTCGTTTAGGATGACCTCCCTCCCCTTGGGACCAACAACCAAGTTCATGATGCTCTTGGACTGAATTAAGGTGAAACGACACCAGCCAACCAGTTTTATGACTTATTAACACAAAAGATAAGGCATGTGGTTAAAATATGGTAATTCAATAGCGATTACTTCAACTAGATAGACAAGTCCCGTGCCACACGTTTCGAAGAGATCTCACCAACATTCATCAAAAAGAGAGAGAGAGAGGGAGAGAGAGAAAGAGATATCACCACCCATGGATCCAATGGCGTCCCGTTGATCCTCTTCCTTTGGGAGTCTCGGCAGTGGGGGCGTCCCGTTTTGTGGTAGGTGGGACCCCTACTTAGCTTTGGGTGGTACCATTTTTATACAGTCCAAGTCCCAAAATCTCCACCCGTTTCCAAGAAACCTCATGCATATGCATGGTGGACGTGATGCAGCATGGTCTGGTTCAGTGCAGGCTCAGTGTGTCCCAGGTGGTCGTAGCATCTCGGTCCTGTTTCCTCTAGAAACAGATGGCTTGCTTGTACAATGGGAAAAACACCATCTCAGTCCTGTTTCCGCTGGGAGCAGATGAAAATGGATGGCTTGCTTGTAGTTACGGTTTCCTGCAGAATTTGCAAAGTGTGCAGCAAGGTTCATATCTTATGTACCAAGAAATGTCTAGGGCAAAAGTTCACTTATCTGTCCTCCACATGCCTTTAACTTCTTGAGGGGTTTGTTCAGCCTCTTCTCAGTATCTGAGCTTCATGGACTCAGCACCAAATACACCAGAGAGGTCCTTAAAATGCAAAAAGCCCTAACAATCCATGTCACCCTTCATAATTTCTTTCAGTTCTTCAGAACGGAATTGGAGAATTGGAGAGGTTTCCAGAGAGTATTTACAAGAGGAAGATTTCAGTGAGCACCTAAAAAAAAAAAAAAAGAAAAGAAAAAAGAAAGGATTTCTGCTTGTTAAGTTTTCTTTATTTTTCAGCTTACAGAATAAGTGATATGCCCATTCTCCAACTGACACTGATCCAGAGTGTCTCCTAATGAATCCTGAGGTGTAAGAAAAGCAGAATTTTTGACACGAGACATGTATGGACAACCTTCCTCCTCACCTCCCCAACCCTGCCATTTCTCTCTTCAGCCACTGGGGACTAATATCACTCTTGTTAAAATCTAACCTTTTTCCACTCCAGTCTGTAGCTGAATGTTGCAGCTCCTAAGCACCAATTCCCACCTGCTTTCTTTAGACAACTAGCTGTGGACACAGGAGGATTTCTCTTCATTACAAACAAAAATAAAAAATGAAACAGTTTAATTAAACACTAGAAATACTCCTCAACCGTATGTTCATTAAGCCCAAAATGGCTCCACTGATGGCTGCTTTCCACAAGGAATAATCCCTCTTGAAATGTTTTAGGCAGATAGATAGGAAAGGATAGATAGAAACACAGCTATGGAGTTGGTTAAAGAGACAACTAGACTCCTGAAAGATGAGGCAAGGTTCAGACTCCCTGAAGCTCAGAGCAGCAACTGGAGAGCTGAGAGGCATCTGAATGGATACAAAGCAAGTGGAGAAGGAGAAGTGGAAAACTGTGGAAAATGCCTATGTCCAGATAGTCTGATGCAAAGGGAACTTTAGAAATGATCATTTTAATCAGGGCATGTGAAAACATGTGGGAGATTACTGAGATTACATCCACAGCATAATAGACAGAGCAGTAGTAATGCAAGTTGAGGGGGCCTATCAATATTTCTTCTCCTGCTATTCATACCCTTCCTCAAAATTTCCACTATTTCATCATGGGAAAACATTGACATTTGTATTAAAATTATTCAATCATTTTAGCTGAGGCAAGTGTGTCCATATTTTTTATTGAATATTGAAATATTGAAAAAATATTTCTTCACCTTTCTTCCTTCACCTTTTCAGGCAGAGCTCAGGTGTCTAACCACAAGCAGCCCTGGATGTCTTGCTTTGGGGCCTGGAGTAGTGTGCCATGTGTGGGTTGCAACAGAGATCCCCAAGGCAATGAGTCCTTTGGGAGGGAGAGAGCAGGACACCACCACCTCCTTCCATATTTCACTGGATTGAGGCGGTTAATTGGATGGTTAATTAAGGGCTGATCGGGAGCTACTACTGCATTACAAGCAAAGAGTTTCTAGGATACTGCCAGATTAGAAGAGGGTCCGTGCTGATTATGTTATTGGTAGTACTCCCAAAGAAGCCTCTGTTACCAGGAGAGAGAGGCAACTCCTACGCCTCTAGTCTAAGAAAACTTGGGACTGGACAGACCTCAGAAGTGTTACCCATTCTGAAAGATGACCCCCACCTTGAGGAGGTGAAAGTTGTGACCCATTACACTGGATCCCAGCCCCTGCAATGTACACAGGGAGACCAAATAGCCTAACCGATATGTGAGCAGATAGGGGTCCCCATTACCCAGGAAAAAGATTCCCTGTGGCCCGCCCAGCAGCCAGGCGGTTTCAAGTCTACAGGTCATAGTGTGTGGGTGCATGATCTGGCTAAACCTGAACAGCCAGAAGGGGAAATCATTGCTGATGGGCCAGGAGACACCCACCTGGTGTCAAAGGGGAACGTGTCCCAGTCTATGTCCCTTCTAGGAGACTCTCGCCCAGAGAACCGTGACCTGATGAATATGCCAAGCAGAACCATGACATTGCTGCTCTCCATCCTAACCCTGCACTCTGACTGGCACTGCGGTGAGCACGTCAAACCCAACATGCACAAGATAAAGAGCCTGCTTCAAATACTACACAATATGAAGTCCGAAGAATCAGCGTGGGACACCCCCTGGCAGTGACTTCCATCATGGCTGTCAAATTTGGGACTATAGGGAAAACGCATTATGCTCCTGGTCTTCTGGGCTGATTAGTTTTGTATGCATACCTGTTGTAATTTACTATGTACATATATATGTATATATTCACTACGATTTAGTTGTTTGTACACCTTAGCTGTTTAGTTAGGCTAATAGTGGAAAGGCTTGTCCATACGCTAGTGGCACCAACACCAGGCCTCTGTCAGTCGGGGTTGGAGTGTAGTGAGAACACCTGTGGAAGATCTGGTGAGGAATCAAGGACTGGCAGAGTACATGGCAGCAGCCCCAGCATGCAAAACTACACACTGACCAAATTCCCATGAGGGCCAGGCATGCATATTCCTTTTTGTCAGCAATGTCTAGCTGCTTCCCAGACAGTAGTTTCTCATGGTTAGCACAGCTGAAATAAGGAAATAGTTCTAGTAGATAAAACAGGGCCCTTGGAATACACAGGGAGGTCCCACCTGGGCATCTGACCTGTGTGTCCAACCTGCGCGTCTAGCAGCCTCCTGGCAGCGACCCCTCCTGGCAGCGACCCCCTCCTCCCGGTGCAGTCTGGAGTGTCAGTCAGTCCTTAATTAAATCTATCCTGTTTAACCCCTCATGAACTCAGAATGTCTTTCTCCGCCAGTATATGACACTCTCTTGCCCACCCTGCGGTCACAGTACGTTTGCTCTTTTCTGGCATATCATCCCTATCTGAAGCACTACAGATGAAGAAACCTTGATGAGGACTCCCTTCCCTGTGAGGCCCAGCCACTGCTAGGCACTCCTGATGTGCTACCTGTCACTGCCCTTTGGAGCCACTCTGTGGCAAGCAGAGGGGACAGGAGCCATGCTGGGGCCCCACACCGACAGGCAGAGGAGCAGGGGCATGCTGGAGAAGAGTTTTGGGTGACAAGACGGGAAGAGCATCCTTCCTCCTCATCTGGAGAGGCGAGCCGAGGGCAAGGGGGCAAGTGAGATGGAGGACTGCTGGACCAACACCATCAGCCCAGACCACAGTTCCTTGTTGCCAGCACTCCTGTGGCTCTGCACTGAGGGTAAGGGCTTTGGGAGCTCCTTCCTGAGGGGTTGCATAGAGACCGTTAGTTGCAAAAAGGCCTGTGGATCCCGGGCTGTGGGGGTGGCTGGACAGGGCTGGGGGCTGCTGCAAGAGCCCTGCTACAGGGTCCTGACTGGCTTGGGGGACAATGTGGCAGCCAGGACTCCTGCGTCCTGGGGCTGGGGCTGCCCTGAGCCCCAAGGCTCTCGTTGTGCCATCGCCTTGTGGGAGCTGGGGCAATCCATGGCCAGGTTTGCCTGGGATTGGGCCCCCCTTTGGGATCTGGCTCTGGGATGAAAAGGGTCCTGCATCCCAGAGGCTGGGGTGGCCTGTGGCTCCCATGGGGCTCTCAGGAACCTGCTGGAAATGCCCATGCAGGAAATGAAACTTTCACCTTGTAATCAGCCCAAAGCCTCTACATGTTTGGGAGAATCTCTGTTCTTTCGCCCTGGATCCTTTGATGCTACCAATGTGGCAGAGCATGTCTTGGGCTCAGAGATGCCATCTCCAGATGGCCACAGCCCCTGTCCTCCTGCAAACTGGTGTCAAACCTCCGCACCCAAAGGAAAAGATGCTTGGGAGAGCAGCTTGGAAACAGCTGGGGGTGCCACTGCCATCCCCTAAGTCCTGGCTGATCCCAAACATTTTTCTTTGAGCTGTGGTGGGCAGGGCTGGGCTGAGTCCAACACAGGCATCTAAACCAGGCCTCCTCCGGGCCCCACACCACCGGCAGGCCCAGTCTCCCATTGCTGCCCCATGCCCGCATGGGCTCCTCTGCCATCCGGAGCGACCTGCCGGGGCCCAGCCCAGCCCCACAGAGAGCAGCCCCTGGCCACTCCACAGCACAGCCCGGCCAGGTGCAGAGGGAGGGCTGCCGAGCCCCAGGGCTGCCATGGGGAGGGGGCTGGGGCTGAAGGGGCGAGAGGACGCTGCCCTGCCCTCCCCTGCCCTGCCCTGCCCTGCCCTGCCCTGGGGGCAGCTGGACACTGCCTGTGGGCTCTGGCGCCCCAGCCATGCCCAGGGGCCCCGTGCTGGCACCAGGGCCAGCACCAGCACAGACCTCGTGGCTGCTCCCCCACAGCCCGCATGCCCCGCATGGCGCAGGGCAGCCAGGAGCCCCACAGGGCACCTGCGGCAGAGCCCAGGTCCCTGCCGGGCAGCAGCTGGGACAAGCGGCCCCACGCTGCCCTGGCACATGGGGCCAGGGTGCCCCCAGGCCCTGCCACGCCTCGCAATGCCCCGCACTGCCGCCCACAACATGGCATCCCGGGCCAGGAGGGCTGCCCCGCGGGTCACTGGGGGCTACACTGTTGCCATGGCAACACTCCCAGTGCAGCCCTCCTGTTGACTGGCAAGAGGGGCTGTTGGCGGGGCTAGGTTTGACTGATGGCTCTGTCAGCCATTCAGAGCCAAGTATGGGGGCCCTCCCAGGGGGTGGGGGAGGAAGTGGCAGGGCCTGATGTGGAGGAGAGAAGAGAGAGAAGAGGGAGAGGGAGCGAGGGGAAGAGAGACGAAAGGGAAAAGGCGAGAAAGAGAAGTGAGAGAGGAGAGGGAGCCAAGCAGGGCAGAGGGAGCAGCCCCCGGGGCTGGTGGGGCTGTGGGCACATTCACATGCTGGTGGGTGCCCTCATGCGGGGGCGGTGGCAGCGGTGCTGGCCCGGGGCTGCTTTCCTGCAGGAGCCGCAGCAGGGGCTGGTGGGGCCATGACCATGGGACAAAGCGCCCTAGGACAGAGGGGGAGCTGCCCTGCTCAGCCAGACGTGCCAGCCTGCCCCCGAGCAGCTTCTCTGGGGCGGCTGGGTGGGGTTTTGGGTGCAGGAAACTTTGGCCCTGTTGTGGGTCTGAGACCCGTTGTCAAGTGTTTCCCTGAACTGCTGCTGCCACCGCAGCCCCCAGGTGCTGCTCAGAGCTGCGTTTGGGAGCTCCTGGGCAAAGTCTGAGCAGGCTGCTGGTGTCCTTGTGAGGTGCCCTTCCCAATGGTGTCTGTTGTTCTGAAAATGGCATTTCAGAGTGTGTCTGAGAGAGGCCGTCCCCGCATGTCCTGCCGTGCTCTAGCCGTTGTTTTTGCTCCGGGCCTCTTGCTTCGCCCCGAGACCTGTGACCCTGGAAGCAGCCGGAAGGGTGTTTCCAGAACACCTCTGTAACTGTGAGCTGTTTTGCGTTTCACATGCCCTGTAGAGTTCATGAGTGGCCAGTCCTCCCACTTGCTGCTATTTCCATACTCACTGGTCAGGGTGAAGAGTTGCTGAATTGCTCTGCTGGTTTCACCAACTGAAATGCCCTGGCCCAACTCATTCCCTGTGTCTCAAATTGTCAGGGCATAAAATAGGAGAATGCTTGTCCCTGCTGTGTAGAGGATTTGCTGTGTTTGTTCAGCACTGGGGAAGGAACTAGACTTCGGAGTTGCGGGAAGGCTTCTCGCTCTGCCTGGGACATGAGGCCCAGCTATCTTCAGCTTCTTAATTGCTCATCCCGTGGAATCATCCTTTTTGAAAATGTTGCCAATACAATCGGCAATACAATTTCCATTGCAGGCCTTTTTCCAATTCCTAAGTTTAATGTGCTGCGTGTAGAGACTACCTAGGCAAAAGCTAATCTTCTGAGGTAGTAACTGATACGTAATGGGTATTTTGCTGCACTATGAGAACTGTGAAGCCATGAAGTGAATTAGGGAGGCCGTTCAGTAGCTGGCTCTGCCTTGGGGAGGGCAGGGGAAGCTGCAGGTGGCAACAGCCACATGGTCAGGGTGTGGGTGGTGAGGTCACCACTGTCTATGAGAGCTATGTCAGAAAATCACTAGTGTCAAGGCAATTCTTTGTAAGTAGCTGATAGGCCAGCAGGAGGCACATGGCTCGGCTGTTGATGACAAAGTCATTTCTGCCTGAGTACCTGCTAGGCCAGCAGGAGGAAGAAGGCTTGGCTGCTGATTGAGTGAGGTCACTTCTGAGCAATGACCTGATTGGATAGCAGCAGACATGTGGCTGGAAAGGTGATTGTGAGGTCATTTCTACCTGAGAGGTTGATAGGGCAAGAGCAGGTCCACGGCTGGGATTTGTGTTTTTGAGATCGTTTCTGCCTGAGCAGCTGATAAGCCAAGATTTGGCTCATGGCTGGGGAACTTATAGTGAGGGATCTTCTGTCTTAGAGGCTTGCAGGCCAGTGACAGAGACATGGCTGTGAAGGTGACTGGGAGGTCACCTCTTTCTGAGTCCCTGGTAGGTCAGCAGCAGGCAGTCAGGCACAGGCATTGAGTGTGAGGTCTCTTTTGTCAGAGTTCCTGATAGGCCAGCAGTAGTTCATGGCTGGGGAAGTCATTCTGAGGAAACTTCTGTCTCTGAAGCCCATAGGCCAGCAGCAAGCATGTGGTGGGGGTATGCACTTGCGAGGTCTCTTGGTGTGGGGGTAGCAGTGTGTTACAGTGCAGGGTACCCTGTGGTGGGGCCAGGTGGTGGCCCCAGTGTTTTGCTGCTGAGCGTGGGAGGAGGTGGCTGGAGAGAGCAGTTCTCTGCTCCCAGAGCCCAGCCTGCCACCCTGATGTCCTTCTGGGAGACCTGGGTGAGGACTGTTGGTGACCGTGTTCCCTCCTTGGAGCATCCTGGTGCGAGCCAGGGATGCTCACAGTTTGGTGGTTTCTGTCTGCTGAGGTGCAGGCTTTCAGTTTGTGAAGGTCTTGATGCTTCCGTGAGTCTTTGGGATTTTACTGACTCTGCTGGAGAAAGTTCTCTTCTCACTGCCTCAAGGCTTTCTGTTGAACCTCACTGCATCTTTGCATCTCAGACCCTAATCGATTCCAATCCATCCAAGAGACGGGTAATTAATCAAAGCAGTCAGAGCCACTTCTCCACTTGGTGCCTACCCAGACCCTTGCAGACAAGGGAGATGCCACCTCACAGGAAGTCGGGCCTTTCAGGGCGATAGGTGTTTCTGAGACACCTGTCCTTGGTCAGTGGTGGAGGCAGCATCTCCAAAGCCGCTGGTCCCTTTGGAAAGAGTCTCAGAATAGCAGATTCCTTGAGCCTGCAGTGGGGGAGACATCTGGAGGTAGGGATCCAACACCCTGCTCAAGGCAGGTTCCAGTGGAGGAGGTATCTTGGGACCTTTGCCAGTGTAGTTTTGATTATCTGCAAGGATGGAGATTTGAGAACCTCTCTGGATCCCTGTGCCACAGTTCAGCCACCCTCATGGAATTCTTCTAAGAAGAATTTCCCATTGTCCAATTTGTCCCTGTTGCCTCTTCGGCTATTAGTGTGCACCTCCAAGAAAATCGGGCTCTGTCTTCCCTGTGCCCTCCGTAAGGCCGTGACCATGGGACAAAGCACCCTAGGACAGAGGGGGAGCTGCCCTGCTCAGCCAGACGTGCCGGCCTGCCCCCAAGCAGCTTGTCCGGGGCGGCTGGGTGGGGTTTTGGGTGCAGGAAACTTTGGCCCTGTTGTGGGTCTGAGACCCGTTGTCAAGTGTTTCCCTGAACTGCTGCTGCCACCGCAGCCCCCAGGTGCTGCTCAGAGCTGCGTTTGGGAGCTCCTGGGTAAAGTCTGAGCAGGCTGCTGGTGTCCTTGTGAGGTGCCCTTCCCAATGGTGTCTGTTGTTCTGAAAATGGCATTTCAGAGTGTGTCTGAGAGAGGCCGTCCCTGCATGTCCTGCCGTGCTCTAGCCGTTGTGTTTGCTGCAGGCCTCTTGCTTCGCCCCAAGACCTGTGACCCTGGAAGCAGCCGGAAGGGTGTTTCCAGAACACACACTTTCAAAGCATCCGATGAGAAACACATCTAGTTAAGATTTTTCTTTACGTATTCATGAAAAAATAATCAGCATGAGAGTGACCTGTTTCATCTTTTAAGCACTATTCCTTAATGCCAATTCTCAGAAGTTGAGCAAGTGACGGATGTACTCTAACTGAAGTCTGCTGATTAAAATTAGCGTAGCTGCCTTCCAAAAGCTGCCTTCCTCTGACCAGAGGGGTCAGAGATGGGCATGTTGGGGTACCCACAGGGTGCCTGGGGTGGTGGGGGGACCCTGATGTGGGTCTGCAGGCTCCCCAGAAGAGTTGTGGGGGAACCAGGTGGTTTGGGTAATCTAGCTGGCTGTCCAGAGACATGTGTGACAGGGACCCTGAGGGGGTGGGGGGATTGCGTGGTTTGGGGACGCCCAGTCTCAGCCAGGGCCCTGGGCCTAGAGCCCACACTGGTCTGCTGGGGGTCCTCCAGCTCCCCCCACTGAGATGCTTCCACTGCCTCTTGTCTCCCAGACAGAGCTGACTGAGGTGAAGGCAGAGGGAGACGCAGCCCGGAAGGCGCTCCATCAGGTCTGTAAGCCCCATGAAAATATCGCTTAGGTGGGCAGAGCTGCTGAGTGTGGTGCCAGCCCCCAAGGATGCCTGTGTCCATGCCTCCCTGGCCCCGGCTGGCCTCGCAGTGCCCTGGAGACTGACTGGGGATCGCCAGTCCCACCTCGGCTCTTTGCAACGTGCCCCGGTTGCTTTGCAGGAGAAGCAGTCAGCAGCCAAGCTGGCAGAGGCCCTGCAGGAGCAGGCTGAGATGGAGAAGGTAGTAGGCATAGGAAGCAAGGCGGGACAAGGTCTTTGTGTGGGGAAAGCCCCCTCACAGTGCGCTTGGCGTGGACTACTGAGCAGGGCCCTTCCTTTGTCCAGATGCTGAGGAAAGAACACAAGTGCCTCTGGGAGAGACGCGAGGGCCTCCAAGGGCAGACAGTGGGGTGAGTGGTGACAGGCCCCCATGCCCAACCTGTGGGGGCAGGGCTCTGTGCAGCTCCCAGGTCTCTGTGTCCCCAGTCCCAGCTTGGGAAGGGCTGTGCCAATCCTGGACAACAGAGCCCCTGATCTAATCCTCCTCTGATGACATCTAAGCTGCTCCCAACCCCACTAGAATGCCTCTGGAGCACTCCCAACAGCCTCCGTGTGGCTTCAGACCTTCCCTAAACAGCGGTCAACCACTTGCGCAAGCTCTAAAATCCTCTGAGGAGTGCTGAACAGCTCTGGACAGCCCTAAGGGGCTCTACAACAGCTTTCAGCCTCCCTTCAAGTCCTCCAAACCTTCTCGGAAGGGCCCAGTGCCTTTTCCAAAGCACCTGGTGAAAAGAAAAAAAAAACAAACAAACAACCCAAACCCTGGCTGGCTCTTTGAAGCAGCTCTGAACAACTCGGAGGAGCTATAAGCCTCTCCTAAATGCCCTCCAAGCCTGAAGTGAGAAGGGAGTAGAGGGAAGGGTATTTTTGATGCTGGGAGCCTGGGGTGCCTTGCCTCAGCCCAGGCAGAGGCTGTCCAGCACCCTGGGTCCCTGTTCCCCATCTGGTGGTCCCAATGCCGGCCGAGCTCGCTCCTCACACCCCAACTGCCTGTGGTGCCCACAACAGGTGGAAGACGGAGCAGGCGGCCAGGCTGTCCACGTCATTTATGCGGGAGATGGTGGCTGTGAAGTTGGTAGGACGGACAAGCCCGACGTGGGCCTTGGGGAAGAAAGGGTGTGCAGGGCACCCGTTGGCTTTGGGGGCACTGGTCTCAGTGGGGATGAGGGTGGGGGTCTGAGCCCCCAAGGCCCAGCAGTCTTGCCCACACCAACACATGTCCTGCTGTGCCTTGACCTGCAGGAGGAGCAGCTGGTGGCAAAGAGGCATGGGATCACTTTTTGGCTGCAGTGAGTTGCCGCGTGGGACTTGGTGTGCCAGGGCTCATTTGCGGGGGGTGGGATGCCCAGGCTAGTGGTCCCAAGGCATCCATCAGCTTCTCACTTCTCAACACTGACATTTCTCAGGATCCCTTCTCCCTGGGTTGCGGAGGTGGTGGTTGTTTCTGGGCTCAGTAGGGAGATAAAGAGCAGAGGCAAGATGCTTGGGCCCTTAACGTGAGGCCCAGGAACGGGGCAGGGGAGTGGTGTGCCCAGCATGGTGCAGGGTGCCAGTTGCTGGCCTGGTGGCATCTGCAGATGATGTCTGGAAACAGATGAGACAGATTTCTCACATCCGCTGTCTTAACCCTCTCCTGGCCTGCAGGAAGCTGTTTGTGTTCCTTGCCTGCCTGCAGCTCGCGTTGCTCTGCCTGGTCCTGCTCAAGAGGGACAGCATCAGCTGGGACCTGCCCTGCAGGCTGGCACCCACCTTTGGGAGCTGCCCAGCATGGCCCCCACCCTTCTGATACCCCTGGCCTTGCACTGTGTGGGGTAGAGAGTGACAGGGACACTGGGCGCCGTGCAGACGGGCAAATGTCCAACCGTACAGCACCACCCTTCTCCCGGGGCACCGCTGCACACATCTGGAATGGCATGTGCAGGCACACTCCACAGCCAGCTGTGACTACACCTTGCTGTGGAGGATGTTTGCCTGCCAAATATGTGCCACCAAGCTCACCCTGCCTTTAACAATATAAAGCACAACTGAGAACCCTGACACCTCAATCTGTGATTTTTCCTTGGAAAGAGACTGACTTGGTCGTGAAATTTCAGCTGACTGATGTAGGACTGACGGGGGGTGCCAGTGGGATGCTGTGATTGTCCAAACTCCATTTTTCATCTGTAGCTTAAAAGCTGCCATTACATCTTAACATGTCTCGCAATGGATTGACCTGCCTCTAGCAAAGACATAGCCTGGCCAGGAAACACTGTAACACCCTGCTCTGCTCTTACTGGGAAACAAAATGTGAGCTGGAGTTAACTGGAAGTGGGCTGAACCAGCGATATTTTATTCAGTGACTTGCAGCTCTTCCTGTCCTATGCATTAATCTACCTCAAACACTCCCTGCTTCAGAGCTTTTCCAAAAGGAAGGTATTCATTCACAACTTCTAGCTTTGAAACCAGACTTCAGAGAGGAGATGATGCCTCATAAATGCAGTGTGTAAAGTTGAGTGCACTATTTTTTGCTGCAGAGAAATGAAAAATGGAAAGGCAAAATCTGTTAATAATTCAGTATACTGAACCCCACGGAAAGGGCAGAGGCCCTCAGGGCCTTCTCTGCCTGAGGTTTTCCTGGTCAACTTTTCCCTCAGGAGGCATAGGGAGAGCTGAGGGCGGTGAGAGTGTGTGCTATCTCCTGTCCTAGTCATCCCCCCCTCCCCCATCCCCATTAATTTTCTGTGGGATTTCAGCAAAAAGAGGTGTAGAGAGAGAGGGATGGAGGGAGGAGTTAGCGATGGGAGGAAGAGAGAAACTGCAGAAAGGGCCTGGGTGAGACTGGGGCCAGAGGGGAGCGTTTGGAAGAAACACTGCTGCTAGAGCTACGGACGGCACTGAAGAGTGAGGCTGTGGGGCAGGAGAGATGCCAGGAGGAGCAGAGGCCGGGATCATCTCATCTCTGTTTCCAGCTGTGAGTCCTAAAGGGTCATGAGGGGATGCCTCTGAAGGGACAGTGTGGGGGTCACCATCTCCACAGGGACACTGTGCTCATCTGGGGCATGTCAGTAGTGCCTTAACAGAGCAGTAGCGCTGTGTTGTGGGGTCAGCTCTGCACTAGCATGAGGCCAAGGGCTGCATGATCACATCAGGGGTCATGTCTTTTTCCCCGGTGTCCCTGTACACTGTTTCTGTGTAGGTCTGCATTGCACAGCTTTGTTGTTTTGGTTTCTTGGCCTGTGCATAATGTTAAAGACTGAAGCAAGGAAGGCATTCAGTACCTCGGCCTTTTCTGTATTCTCTGTCCTGAAGGCCCCTTCCCCATTCAGCAGCAGGCCCACCTTTCCCCCTACTTTTCCTTTTGTTACCGATGTATTTAAAGAAGCCCTTCTTGTTCTCCTTGACATCCCTTGCCAGATGAAACTCCCCAGGTCTGTGAGCCACATGAAAATATCGCTTAGGTGGCCACAGCTGCTGGGCATGGCGCCAGCCCCAGAGGATGCCGGTGTCCCTGCCCCCACTGTGGCCAAACCTCTGCGGTGCCCACAACAGGTGGAAGACGGAGCAGGTGGCCAGACTGTCCGCATCGCTTATGCAGGAGGTGGTGGCTCTGAAGTTGGGAGGCCAGACAAGCTCTCAGTGGGGATGAGGGGCCAGGGGGAGGCCCTCCCTGGGGGCTCTCTGGCTGTGGGCAGCAGCTCTGTTGGAAGACCCTTGGGCAGGCAGCCAGAGGGGCTGTGCCACACAGTGAGGCGTGTTCTCCGCTGACATGCAAGTTGGTACCAGTAGCAGCCCCAGTGGCTGAGAGGGAGCCAGGGAGCGACAGGGGCATGAGCAGCACAGGGTGCCGAGAGTTCTGCCTGGGAAAGGCAGCAGGAGTGGTGTGCAGCACAGTCCTCTGCGATGTGCTCCCTGCATGTTCTTTTCCCCACTGACTGTTCAAGAGTCCGAGCATCTCCCTCACTTCTCCTGCTGACTGTGACTTCTCAGCATCAGCCTCCCAGCTAATGCCCTCGCTCCTGACGCCCATTGCTCCAGCTTGCACGGCACAAGCTTCACACGCATGCGTCTCTTCCAGGATCCTCTACAGGAAGGGAGCTTTGGAGCCAACGGAGGGCTTGGCTTTCTGGAAAACTGTTGGCCCACGGACGGGAAGGTGTCTCACAGGCTTCCTGGCCTTGGTTCAGGTAGGGGTTCCAACACAGGAGTGTAAGGTCTCGATGTGAGTGCTGAGGGGTAACACAGAGGCTTCTGAATGCCTTCTGGTGGGCCCTGAGCATCTTGCTCAGAGCCTCGGAGAACAGACAGGAGGAGATTACATGGCAGGTCCTCTTCAAAGTGTGCTTCTGCCTCTGAAGGCATGACCATTCCAGGGATGCAGACAGGTGGGAGCTTCATTCTTGGCTCACTCCTCTCTAATTTTCTAGCAGGAATTCTCTTTCCTCTTGGCCTTAGGAAGCCCAGCCTTGGATAGCTCTCATCCCCATCTCTTGGGCTGGGCTGCTTTGCGACCTGCCTCCCACAATTCACTCCTGAAGCAACAGCAGTCAGAGGTTGACCGCATTGATCTAACAGCAACTCCACTAGCCCACTCTCCATGGTGCTTTCTTCTGAAGTGTCCTTGAAGGATCTTGCCTTTGCATTCATGTCTTTTTCTAACTTCTGCTGCTGCTGCTTCAGGGTTTCCAGAGCATCATGGACAACAATTGCAGCATACACATTTCCTTCTGAATGGACTTGCTGAACTTGGGACATTGCATTTTGGATGCTACGCCTTGCAAGCGTGCTACTCTCTCGTGATACGGCAGCAACATTGTGGAATGGTTGCAACACGGGCAACCTTGTGGCTTCTGCTGTCCAGTGTTTGGATGCTCTACATGATGCTTCTACTTCCTTCATCGCTCGGGTTGAGAAAGGTGTCCGGCATGCCTGCAGTTGTCTCTTAGAAATAGTCTCAAGGGGCAGCTTCAGGATTTCAGCAAATTGACAGTGCAAGTGATGTTCAAATTGCAAAGCTACAAACGATTCCAAGGTGGATCCAACCCTCTCAACAGCATCTTTGGCGATTTTGTCAAGAGAAGCCAGAGAAGTTGCTGTTATAGCCTGGTAATTCAGCTGCCCTCAGCCTGCTTTCTTCCAGTTTGCCAGCTCACCTGGCTCGTGCGGCTACGTACGGCTCCCTCTGCCCGGCCGACAGCCTGGGCTCAGAGGCATCTGATGCACTGCATACCAAATGCTTCCCTAAGGCATCAATAACGGTTGCTACAATCTCTCTAGCCACCAGTCCAATTTCCTCCTGGAGATCTGGAGATGTCGTCTCAGAAGGCTCTGCCCTTCTAGCACTAGCAAGCAACCTTCCACTGATTGCCAGTGGAGCCCTCCTTAAAACATGGACCAACCAATCCAGCTCTTTCACCCTCTCCAGCACTTCCTCCAGCATGCTCTCAGACACCTCTTCCAGCTCCTGGGCTTCTGTCCTTGTAGTCCCTATCAGCGTAGTCCGGATTTCACTATGCAGCTCTTCACGTAAAGACTTCTGTATCAGAAACCAGGAGGAACTGATGAGTGAATGGCAAACAAAATGGATAGAGGAGATGGAGGAGGTTGTGTTATTGTGCTGGACACTTTGCTCTGGACTCCTCTCCCATCATGGGTGCTGCCTGCTCTCACGACACCTCTGCCTCTTATTGCAGGCTCGTTTGCACCTCTCCCAGTACTGATGTGAAGAATGCTAGTTGTGAGACCAAGAAAAAAAAAAATCCTTGTTCCTGGAGCACCCAGCTGTTGTCGTGCTTTCTGAGAGGCCATTCCACCTGATGGAGCCAGGCAGCATTGAATGTGTTCCGCTAATGAGAATCGGGCAACAGCAGGCTCTCCTCTAAGCTAATCTTTGATCTCCTGCAGCAGGAAGGTAACCCATGAATGGCTAAGCACTGGCACTATCGCCTTCAGGGATGCTCCATGTTTGGCTGCTCACCACACGAGAAAGCAGCAACAGGGACCCTGGGAATACTTAGTGCAGCTAATGGATTTATGCTAAGCATGGGAGTCCGTGAGCACAAGAGCCCACGAAGAGTACCCGGCACACCTGGTCTCGCTCAGCCTGCTGGAGGAGGCGTTTCTCTTCTTTAAGGGCCTCAAGCTTCTCCATCCTCTGCACAGTCATGGCAAGAAACCTTTAAAGACAAATAAAGATGGCTGAAACAGAGCACCTGGAGCTGTCTTGCCCAGAGCTTTTTCTGCTTAGCCACTGCCATCATCCTGCTCCAGAGTTCTTGGCTCAAGTGCCCCAAACAGCTTCCAGCTGGCTTTGCCAGGCTCCAAACACAGACTGCGCCACTGTAGGCACAATTAGCATCTGGTCACGCAGGAATCTGGTGGTGTTTCCTGGAAGACAAGGCTCCAGCCAGCACCTCGCTGACAGGCCACAGGCCCGCTCCTACAGCAAGCCTTGCTTGTCCTGTCTCTGACCTGTGCCTCATCTCCCTCTCAGCATCTCTCAAACTCTCTCTTTGCTCCCGCAGCAGCCACTCTCAGAGGTGAGAAATGTCCATCCCCTCTGGCGGTTCGGGGACATCCTTTAATTTTGCCAGCAGTCATCGAAGCACCTTCTGAAAGTTGACACCAGGTTTTAGCTCGCCTTTGCCACGAAATGCTCTCACACCGCTGCATGCTGAGGCTTCATGCTGGCCCAGAGCAGTGCTCCGCTTCAGCCATACACCCGGGGCAGAAGAGAAGGGCTTCCCTCGGCACTCTGGGCACTCAGGGACGACTTTCCTGCCTGTCCCCACCCCACCCCATCCCTAGCATCCTGCACTATCGCAGCTCGGACCAGGTAGTCGTTTCTACAGCTGAACGCCCGGCCTGCCAGCACAGGCCTCGCTGCTTCTTCAGTTCATGCCGTGCTGAGATAAAATAAGTGAAGCCCCAGCCCTCTGCACCATGAAGCAGGCCTATGAACACTGCACTTTACTTACTTGTTCTCGCTGGCACATTTTGTCAGCCTCTGTTTTGAGTGTCATCAGATACTGCCTGTATTCGTTGAACTCCCACAGAGTGCAAACCACCTGTGGAGAGACAAGGGGAGAAATCACCAAGACTTGTCACGCTAACTATGTGGCTTGCCTTCCCAGAAACAGCAATAACCCAGCAAGAGCTGCTCCCCTGCACACCCTGCCCTCCCCAGCAGCTGGGGCCTTTGCTCCCACCCACCCAGGGGGAGCAGTGCTCCTCACTCTGCTGCCAGGCCACCCACCAGCTGCTATGCCAGTGCTCAAAGAGCACGGCACAGCCTTGGAAGAGCAGGTGTGGGAATTCCCAGAGCGGGTCTGCCTGAGGGCAGAGTGAGAAAAACACTCTGATGTCCAACCTACTTTGCCATCGCTGGTGAAGTAACCTCCTCTCTTTAGTGTCTGGAGGTTATCTTTGCATTTGTAGTAGGCCCATGACTGCAGGTCGTGCAGACTGTTGTACTCGGTGCTCAGCAAGTGACAGTGTGGATCTCCCAAAGCAAAATAACCGGATGGCTGGTGAAGTGTTAAATGTATCGTCCACAGCATGAGCAGGGTAGGAAGGAATCAGGAAAGACACAAAGACACTTCTGAGCTTCCTCAGCCCATAGGGTGGCTTTTTCAGGCCTCTGAGCTTTAGAGTAATTCCTGGCTCAGCACTTAGCTCAGCTCCCTATTTTACCCAAAGGAAAGATTTCTCTGCTTGAGAGACTCTTCAGCTGAGGAAAAGCCCAGGGCCTACAGCTTCAGTCTTGTGGTTATCTCCCATCTCTTTGCTAGCTCTCTCAGTGTGTGTGGGCAGGGAGATGATGAACAAGAAGGGACTTTTCCTTCCCCTTTCTACTGCTTTTACCTTTTCCCCCAGCTTGGTCTGGCAGAAGACAGGGTGGGAGCCAGGCAACAAAGGGATTTTGACCCCGAGCGGGATGTCCAGCAGCTCAGTACATCTTACTACACCTGCTGTCTTCTGCACTCAAGCTAGAAAGACAGAGACGCTCATGGGCATTCAGGCCACCATCTCAATAGCCTTCTTGCACAGCTGTAGAGAGAGAAAAGCAATTTAGCATGAATGAGCATCAGCAGGGAGAGGGATTTGAACCTAGGACACAGAAGAAAGAAATAAAGGAACCACAAGACTGATTCCGGAGGACAAGATAAGGAAGTAGAAGAGCCAGACAGCTACGCAGAAGTAAGTAACCACAAAGACTGGTTCCAAGGGACAAGATAAGGGAGTAAAAGAGCCACCAACAACTATGCAGAAGCGAGATAAGAAGTAAAGAACACACCTGGAAACTACGGAAAGGACCAGCCAGGAGCTGGAAGACCCTGAACTCTAATACCATGATTGGTTCAGAACTATGGGGTGGATACTAGACTGGAAGGGTATAATTACCCAGGGATTTGTTCAAATGGGGTCCCTCTTCAGAGGCACCCAGCTCGAGATGTAATTACTGCATGTGTGTCACTAAAATTTATTTCACTCTGATTTGGCTTCAGACTTCTGCCTGAGCGGGAACCTAGGGTTGGACCCTGTTACGGTGGCTGGCGAGCCTAATTTTCCATAACAGCAGCACTTACCAGAAATGCTCTTTGAACACTCCAAACAGGGAGAGCGCAAAGAGCAGCCTATTCAAAAGCAGCTCTCTGCTACGTCACCTCCTTCCCTGCAACTCCAAACCCTGTAAACCAAACCTGACGTCCTTTCACACCACCCCTCCTGCCTGCTGAGCTGGAATCCAGGATGGGCAGGCAGACAGGACTCCCTGAGCGCCTCCACTGGCCTCACCCTATTTCTCTCACTCTTGGTTTCCTCCACACACACTGGATGCCCCAGAGAAGGCCCGCACGGCCGCCACCTCCCAAGCTAAGCCCTCTCCATCTGCCCGCTACGCACCTCACCCCTATTCTCCTTTGCGCTCAGCACTCCATCTATATTTCGGGCGCCAGCAGCAAGATAGTACTCCATGGCTCCTTTCGAGAGTCCTCCTGGAGCTGCGACCCTCCGCTGGCACCTCTCGCTCCAGCAGCACCCAGCTCTGGCGGCCCCAGCCGGTCTCCCAGCCAGCAGTGCCACCAGAACAATTGTGCAGTGCTGCCTTGCCGCTTTCCTGCGCCACCGCCCGGCCGCTGCCAGGCCAAGCGCCGCGGCGGTGGGGAGCATGCGCGGGGCCCCGCGGCATGCTGGGAGCTGTAGTCCCGCCGCGCCGCGGCGGTGGGGAGCATGCGCGGGGCCCCGCGGCATGCTGGGAGCTGCAGTCCCGCCGCGCCGCGGCGGTGGGGAGCATGCGCGGGGCCCCGCGGCATGCTGGGAGCTGCAGTCCCGGCGCGCGGCGGCGGGGCGCGGCTGGTGGCCGGGCGGGGGGAGCACTCCCTTCCCCGCACTGCGGGGCCACCGGCGGCATGGAGCAGTGTGGGCGAGGCCGTGCAGGGCAAGGGCCCTTTCGCAGTGCTTCGCGTGCCTAGGGGAGGCCCTGTGACAGTGGAGGGGCTGCAAGGACACGCAGGCCTCAGGGGACCTGCCAGGTTTGGCTCCACAGCAGGCAGGGGAGCCAGCCTGGGCGTTTTGGGGCGCTGCCCGCATCCCACTGCCTCCTGCGCAAGGAGGTGAATCCACCAGGAATGTCTCCAAGTGGTGCCAAAGTCTGTGAAAAACTCAAAGAGGACATGGGAGAAATCCCCTAGGCGGCTGAGGCTGCCTAGGGAACTGTATCGGAAATACCCAGTTTGGGTATGGATGTAGCAGAGCTGGGGCCAGTGTGGAAAAAGTAATTGGGGGCAGGGTATTTACTGGGTGTGGGGGGCAGGTTGGGATTGGGTGGAGGTGGGCAGAGACACGGGCCAGGAAAGGGAGGGCCAAGGATCCCCCTCCCGCTCCCCTCTGGTTCAGGGCTTACCGGCCCGGGGAGCCTCTTGTGCTGCGTGTCTGTCTCTGTGTCCCGGGAAGGAGCAGGGACGTTTCTCATCCCAGAGCTGGCTGGCTGTGATGTGGCCTCAGCAGCGGGCTGTGCTGCGGGAGCTGGCAGGGTCCCTCCACCTGCTGGCACGCTGGGCCCCTCCGTCCACCTGCCATCTGCTCCCCACGCTGACCCAGGAGGCAGAGGGCTCTGGGCAGATGGGGCGGGGGGAGCATGTCTGGGTTGCATCTGTCCGGGATCCTGCCAGACTCCCACAGTCAGGGCTTGCAGCCCTGGGGAGGTGACATACTGCCCTGTCCTGAGAGCTCCCCAAAGCAAGCCCCATAGGCTGCAGCCTGTGCCCGTGCCCCTGCCCAGCGTGAGGAGGAGGCAGAAAGGCACTTCAGACCTGCCCAGCTCATTGCAGCCTGTGCAGCTGTGATGGTCTTGCAGAGACATTTCTCCTGCCTGGCCCCTTGGAGAGATGGAAGGTTCCCCCTGGCCCTGGGGAGGGTAGTTCATGGGGGGAAACTCAGACCTGGCTAGCAGCTCCTCATCTTCTCGCCCTTCCCCGAACCTGCCTTCCCCCAACAGCTCTCAGGACAGGGGCTGCCTCTTCGCAACCCCCAGCTCCCCTTGCCCAGCGTTTGGATGCAGTTGTGAGCTCGTCCCTTCCTCAAGCTCTTTGGGAGAGGAAATCAGAGGTGGCTCAGGAATGAGGCGCGGGCTGGAGAGCCAGCGAGACCCACCAGCAGTCGGGAGGAAGGAGAGGGAGAAACCCGGATCCGGCAAGGGATGGGAAAGCCAGACCGCAGCCCTAGGAAATGAGTGTGAAGTTCTCCAGATACCTTGTGTCTGGACCTAACTGGCACGTGGTATCTGAAAGGATGGTTTAAATGATGGGGCAATTTAGCAAAGCTCAAGGGACGTATTTCAGTCACAAAAAAACATACGGACTGTGAGCTCACTTCAAAACAACATACAACACTTAAAGAACTACACATAAAACTATATTTAAAAAAATACATGGTCTTCACAAAAACAACTGTAACTGCATAACTGAAGAAACAGCTATGGATGGATGCCTTGGGAAGGCCAGCACTTCCTTGCAGCAGCCAGCGTGAAGGACATTGTGGCCTGCAACAGGAAAGAAAGCATTTGCAGTGAAAAGGATTGGCTTGGGGGCGCCCCATTTAACAGCGCCTCTTTCCCTGCTTCCCAGACTCTTTCCTGCAAGAGCTGCTGGAAGCCTGCTTCCACAGTGCCAGAGGCTTCTCGTGGAAACCTGAGCCAATGGCCAGGGAGAGGTACTCAGCTAGCCAACTACCAAGGGCTTCGCCACTCCTACGCGTTGGGCAGCTTTGCCCCCTGCCTGGGAGACCTCCCTGACACCTCTGCCAGGATTCCCTCTGGCTGCTCTGGAAACCGCCCCAGGAGCAATGGGACTGGGAAGGGGGAAGCCCCCATCTGCCCCTGGCCAGCCAGCTAGGGGGAATACCTGGCCAGTGCAGTCATAGCTCTGCCACTCCATGGGTTCAGGCTGGCTGCAGCCAGCCAGGCCATCGGTCCCCAGAGCCTGAAAGAGAAAAGATGACATTTGCACAGAGAGCCACAAAGCCAGTGGCCTCTGGCCCCGGGGCCTCTTTTCCTCTCCCCACCCAGGGCAAGTGGTGCACAGCACAGGCGCGGCTATTGTTGGCCCACAGCCGGGTCCTGTGTGGCAGCCGATGAGTTGCTTCAGTTGCTTCCCTGCAGCTGGGAGAGGGGCTGGGAGGTGGCAGGGCCCTTGTCCCAGGCACGTTTCAGCACCTTCAGCTCTCCAGCCATGGGAGCTCTGCCCCTTGCCCTTGAATCCTCTGAGCAGCCAGCTCCTCTCCAAGAGAGTGGCTAGTGCTTGTGGCCTTTTTGCCCACCCCGGAGGTCACAGCAATGAGGGACACCCGCAAGCACTGCTGAGAGCTTGTTCCCAAGTGCTCCTGCCCAGGAAGTGATTGCAGCAGGAGGCTGATTGGTTATCTACAGGCAAAGGCATCACAGTGTCATGAGGAGGCCTCCTGGCCTATTCTTCCAGGCCTGCCTCAAATGACATGCTTGGGAGGAACAGGAAGGGCCAAGCCCCGATCTGTGGCTGTCCAGCTGGCTGCGGCAGGAGTACCTGGCCACTGCTGCCATAGCTCTGCCACTCCATGGGCTCAGGCTGGCTGCAGCCAGCCAGGCTGTCGGTCCCCAGAGCCTGAAACAGAGAAGGAGACATTTTCATGGAAAGCCACAAAGCCAGTGGCCTCTGTCTCCAGGGCTTCTTTCCCTCTCTGTCCCAGTGCACAGCGCAGGCATTGCTGTCTGCCTGGAGTGGGCTCTCTCCCACCAGCAGGCCTGGAGAAGACTGTGGACACAGAAGGCATGGGAAAGGTTTCCACGAGGAACTACCCTGAAGAGTTTGCCTGAGTCACTAGCTGCAAGGGACATGTAGGTGGTTGTTCGCTGGGGTTTGCTTGGTCCTGCGATTGCTTCCCTGCAGCTGGGAGGGGGCCTGGGAGGCATCAGGGCCCTAGCCCCAGGCGGGTGTCTCCACCTTCCCCGCTGCAGCTGTAGGAGCTGTCCCACTTGCCCCCAGTCTTCTGAAAGGCCAGCTCCTCTCCAAGAGTGGCAAGCATCTGAGGTCTTATGGCTCAGCTGGGAGGGCACAGCCCTGATGGACTCCCATAAGCATTGCTGACTTCTTATCCCCAAGCACCTGGGCACAGGAAGCGTTCCCTCTAACAACACCCCTGTCAGTCATTGAGTCTCAGTGCCACAGCTGGGGGTCAGGGTATCCTTCAGTACCACCGCCCTTTCTCCTGGCTTCCCAGACTCCTTCCTACAAGAGCTGCTGTCAGTCCCACAGTGCCAGAGGCTTCCTGTGCAGACCACAGCCCACAGCCATGGTGAGGTGCTCAGCCAGCCAGCTGCCGAGGGCTTCGCTGCTCCTGCGCACTCGTCCAGCTTTGCCTAAACACCCATGGGCGGGAAACCTCCCTGGCACCTCTGCCAGGATCCCCTCTGGCTGCTCATGGAAACCACCCCAGGAGCAATGAGAGTGGGAAGGGGGAAGCCCCCATCTTTCCCCATCCCACTGGGAGCAGGGGGAAATACCTGGCCAGTGCAGTCATAGCTCTGCCACTCCATGGGCTCAGGCTGGCTGCAGCCAGCCAGGACGTCTATCCCCAGAGCCTGAAACAAAGAAGGAGGCATTTACAAGGAAGGCCATAAAGCCAGCAGGCTCTGGCCCCGGGGTCTCTTTCCCTCCTCCTCCCTGGGGCAGGTGGTGCACAGTGCAGGCATTGCTATTGCCGGCCCACAGCGGGCACCCCGCTACCAGCAGTCAGTTTTCCAGGGCAGGAGAAGGCTGTGGGAAAGGTTTCCACTAGGAACTACCCTGAAGAGTTTGCCTGTGTCACTAGCTGCAAGGGACGTGTGGATGGTTGTTTGCTGGGGTTTGCTTGGTCCTGCGATTGCTTCCCTGCAGCTGGGAGGGGGCCTGGCAGGTGTCAGGGCCCTGGCCCCAGGCGGGTGTCTCCACCTTCCCCGCTGCAGCTGTAGGAGCTGTCCCACTTGCCCCCAGTCCTCAAGTACCTGAGGAGGCTGATCACTGATCAACAACCAAAAGCATCTGAGGGCCATGAGGATGCCTCTTGGCCAAACTGTGTAGGCCTATCAAGTCTCAGTACAAAAGCCATGGGTTGGGGGCATCCCCTTGTAGAGAGCCCCTTTCCCCACTTCTCAGACTCTTTCCTGCAAGCGCTGCTGTCAGTCTTGCGGTGCCAGAGGCTTCTTGTGCAAAGCTGAGCTTATGGCCAGGGAGAGCTACTCAGTCAGCAAGCTCCCAAGGGCTTTGCTGCTCCTGCATGTTGGGCAGCTTTTCCCCAGCGCCCATGCCTGGGATTCCTCCCTGACACCTCTGCCAGGATCCTCTCTGGCTGCTCTCAGAAAACCAAGCCCCCGTCTGTCCCCAGCCAGGCAGCTGGGGAAAATACCTGGCCAGTGCAGCCATAGCTCTGCCACTCCATTGGCTGAGGGTTGCCAAAGACAACCACGCCGTCCATCCCAAGAGCCTGAAAGAGATAAGGAGGCATTTGCAGGGAAGGTCTTGAAGCCAGTGGGCTCTGGCCCCAGGGCTCTTTCCCTTCTCTCTCCCCGGAGCAGGAGGTGCACAGTGCAGGCATTGCTATGCCTGCCCGCAGCAGCCTCTTTCCCATCAGCAGCCCATTTCCCAGGGCGGGAGAAAAGTGAAAACCGGAGAACAGAAAGCTCAGATGTGATCTGACCCCGCCCCCCGCCCTGGCCTGCAGTGGGTTTGGGCCATCCCTGCTCAGCCATCACTCAGGCCCTCCTGTACCACCCCAGCTCCCCCGCGTCCTCTCCCAAGCTGGCCCCTGGTACTGGCCGGCCCTGCTCCACACCTGCCCTTGTCTCCCTGCGGCCAGTGGTGGAGTTGCTGTTGGGACTGAGCCCTTGGAAGCATCTGTGTTCCCATGGCAACACTGGTTCTGCTGTGATCGGAATGGGGGGACAGGGCTGGGGAGGGCAGCGGGGATGCAGTGAGGAAGAGTGGTCATATGTTGGACTTACCCTAGCACTGATGACCATGACGGCAGAGACAAATTCTCGGGGTTGGGCTTGCTGGGTGGGAATGAGGTCTCCTAGCGCTGTAAGGGCTGCTTTCCCAAAGCCACTTTCAGCTGGCAATGGAGCCATCCCAGCAGTGTGGGAGCTGGGGGTCAATGCTGAGGGCTGCGGAGACCCCCCTGCCACTTGCCAGGCCCCAGTGGTGGAGCCAGCAGGCGCTTGTCAGGGTCTCCCAGCTGGTGGACACTGGTCAGCACGGCTGCAGCAAACACCTTTGTGGGAGCTGGGCAGTGGGACAACCTCATCACATCCCTGAGCGCTCCTGGCCTCGGGCTCCTGGGCAGGTGGCAGTCCTGGACCCGTCCCACCAGGGGCCACATAGTTGTGCCTATGGCCCAGCTCTGGCCCCACTGCAGCCCAACACTGCTGCACAGTACACCGCTCCTCACAGCAGGGTCTCTGCGCCTTATGCTAGGCAGTGGTGTCCACTCGAGAGAAGCACTTCCCACTGCGGGGGAAGACCTGACCCTGTGAACCCCACTCTTGGCAAACGCCAGACCTGCAAGTTGTTTGGCAGCTCCAGGAGGCGCGAGGTGGGATGTGTGAGGGCCACCACCTGCAGCGTGCTGTCCGTGGTGCCTAGGGACTGCAAGGAGGACAGAGGGCTGTGGCACTTCTTCCCTGGCACCCCTCACCTGCAGGAGAGGGGCTTCAATTCCTGCTGCCTCAGGCAGATGCCCACGGCCCTTCAGTGCCCAGGGAGAGGGCCAGGGCAACAGAGCTGCTGCACAGGGACCAGCCTCTGCTGCTGCTGGTAACAATGTGCTGTCTTTAGGACCTCTCTCCACCCTTGCTACACGCCTTGACTTTTAATTGCCCAGCAGAGAAAAAAGCCTTTTGGGGGAAGGAGAACTCGATGCATTGCACACAGGCGAAGAGAGAAGCGTAGCAATGATGTTTTCCAAAAGCCACAAGGAGCAGCTGGACTAGGAGCTGCTATTACCCATGCACCAGGCTCCTAACTCTGCAAGGGGTGCAAGCTCCAATAATCAGCCTTCTCACCGGGGATGGAGTTTCTGCCAGCCAGTCTGGGCAAGTTCCTTTTTTTGCCCTGTGCCCCAGAGACTGATAAAGTCAGTACACGTAATGCCCATGATTAGGTTTAAATACAGATTTTATTCAGGCAGGAGCAGCTTTGTCCTGCTAAGCTGCCTCCGGACCCAGCACCCACAGCGGGCAGCCAGCTTGCTGGAGCTGGGAACCTCATCTCTTCCAGCTGCAGCTTCTGCTCTGGCAAGTCTTGCCCAAGGGGCTCCTGAGTGCTGTGGACATGCTCACATTTCAGCACGGAGGGCTGTGAGCTGGGGAGAGTGGGCAGCAGGGACCTTCCCAAGCCAAAGAGCCACATGGCTAAGTGGCTGTGAAAGGGCCCGAGTGGGCAAGACAGCTCTGTGAGGGCCGAGCCCTGGGAGCAGGGTCTGCAGGACAGAGCAGCCCCAGGGAGCCAGCAGGGGTGTGTGGAGCCACCCAGACTGGCCTGACAAAGCACTCCCAGCAGGAGTGCTGGGAGCCTGCAGAGACCCTGTGCCAGGCAACCCGCTGGCCCTGCAGACCTCCCTGCCCCTGCCCACCTCGTTGAGCAGGGTTGGGGGACTGTGCCCTCCTGCTAGGACTGCACTGGGCCCAGTGCGGGCTTGTTTGTAGGGCAGGCCAGAAGGTGCGCGTAGAGTTTGCAATGCAGCCTGGCTCTCAGGGCCCGCTCCGTGATGCTGTCATAAGCTTTCCTTCTCTGTCTTTTCCGGGACCTGATGTCTGCAGAAGAGGATGTCTAGAGCACGGCAGCCCTTTCCGGTGGGAAGGTGGAAGACGGAGCAGGTGGCCAGACTGTCCGCATCGCTTATGCAGGAGGTGGTGGCTCTGAAGTTGGGAGGCCAGACAAGCTCTCAGTGGGGATGAGGGGCCGGGGGGAGGCCCTCCCTGGGGGCTCTCTGGCTGTGGGCAGCAGCTCTGTTGGAAGACCCTTGGGCAGGCAGCCAGAGGGGCTGTGCCACACAGTGAGGCGTGTTCTCCGCTGACATGCAAGTTGGTACCGGTAGCAGCCCCAGTGGCTGAGAGGGAGCCAGGGAGCGACAGGGGCATGAGCAGCACAGGGTGCCGAGAGTTCTGCCTGGGAAAGGCAGCAGGAGTGGTGTGCAGCACAGTCCTCTGCGATGTGCTCCCTGCATGTTCTTTTCCCCACTGACTGTTCAAGAGTCCGAGCATCTCCCTCACTTCTCCTGCTGACTGTGACTTCTCAGCATCAGCCTCCCAGCTAATGCCCTCGCTCCTGACGCCCATTGCTCCAGCTTGCACGGCACAAGCTTCACACGCATGCGTCTCTTCCAGGATCCTCTACAGGAAGGGAGCTTTGGAGCCAACGGCAGCTCTTTCCCTGGAGCCAGCACGGCAGGCAATGCTGCTGGAGCGTTGTCTTCTGAGATCTAAGCCGCCGCGTCCGTCTGGGCACAGGCGGCATTGCCTAAGCAGGTGCTTGATTTTTTTCCACTGCTGTCAAATACAGGCCCAGATGCTTGCCAAGTGATGTTTTTTGAAAAACACAGACAACCGCCAGCAACCGCCCCCCTCCCCCCAACCAGCTCCTCAATTCAGATCATGTGTATTCAGAGTGTGGGGAAGGGGCAGCAGTTGCTCTTCTCTTTGGCAGAAAAACCTGTCTAGGTCACCAAAACAATTCCAGTGGGGTTTTAAAGGGACTTTCCAAGCACCGGGTCTGTGTCTGAGGCTGGGGGTCTCCATGGCTCCTGGGCAGGAGAGGGCAGGTCTACCAGGCAGTGGGGCCCACGGGGGCTGGAGCAGCACTCGTGCCTTGGTACGGGGCCCTTGCATTGGATGGCACCTCCCTGCCCTCACCTCTCTTGTGCACGGAGGCACTGCTTCCAGCTGAGGCCACTTCCACTTCAGCTCTGATTTGCTGATGAAGAGGTCCCTTCTCTTTGCATCAGCAGCACCTTTTCTACCGCCCGGCTGGTGCCTCACAGACCCTCTCTGGCACGCCACTGCCCACCGGGACACGGCGATGGGACAGGGGACTGGGAATGCACCCACCCTGCAGGGTCAGTTGAGTGGGACATACAGGGCACCTCCAATGCCACACAGCATCGAAAGAAAACAAGAAGAAAGAAAGAAAAAAAAAAAACCAACGGGCCCTGCAGGGTCACCTGGGGCACTGCCATGAGTTTCACCCAGCCTACAGCTGCCGCTGCCACTGGAGAGCAGAGCAGGCCGACTTCAGTGCTGCACTGCATCTGCCTGCTCTGCTGAGGTGCCTCAAATACCCACCAGCTCTCACACGGCACTGCCCAGGGATCTGTCATAACCAAATGCTCCAAGCCCAGTTTGACTTTAATCAAGTCAAGCTGGAAACAAGTTTGAGGGGAAGGGGTCGAGACACAAACCACTTACAGGAGAGAGAGAAAGAAATCTGTTCAGTAGTGGAAAAAAGTCTTTCTGTCACTTTTAGACAGTATTCTAAATAATCTCTCTGGGAGTTGTCACAGTACTCTTTCCCTGATGGTCCTGCATATTTATCTAGGGCTATCTCAATGCCTAATCAGATCTTCATTGGTTATAGCAGGGAGCATTTATAGTTGGCAGCAGCAGCTGACTCTCTCCCATAATTAGCACCATAGCAGTCAATGCCAGAGAGCTAATATGAAGTTCACTTCCACAGACCCCTCTTACAAGAAAGTCAGGATGTTCACAGCAAAACGGAGCTGTGCAAGGCTCAGGCAGACATGCTTAGTGAGTTCATATCAAGCCAAAGATGCTTCCTTGCTGACCATGTTTGCATCGCAGAGCATGGACAGAGCATTTCACAGATGTTAAATATTGAAACATAACTTCAGAAACCACCCAAGGGTGGTAACTTCAGTCTTAAATTCTGTTCATGACAGCTGGAGAAAAAAACATTTCACAATAGGAAGAAAAACTATTCAAATACTTTATCATCTGACCATTAAGCTCATTTGAAAAGTTGTTTCAGAACCAGGAATGAATAGAAATGTGAGCATGTAAGCCTCCAAAGAGATTAAATCCCTAAAAAGCAACCTCTTCAGGCCTTTGCACCTTTGTCTAGGATTGGTGTCTTCCCTAGCAGCCCTGGCATGATTCCCAGTACCAGAAACTATGGCTCATATGAAGGTAAAATAAATGAATCATGAGAATGTGTTCCCTATAACGCTGCATGTCCCTAGCACATCTCTTGTCTCCTTAGAGCCTAGAAGAAAGCTCCAGAGCAGACATCTGTGCTAGCACAAAGAGACAACTCCATTTGGCAGAATTGTTTCATCTTAAAATCTGATGAACTAGGTACACGGGTAAAGGACAATAGTGTCCCAAGGGAGACACACCAAAGTGACAAAACTAATGCAAAACTTCCTCTTTCCATCATGTCCTCAGTCACAGCCCTGTCTTCTGCCAGACACAGTTTCTTTGTTCACTGAGGAAGGCATTAGAGCTTGATGACTCACTGTAGGACAGCAAGTTCTAAAATGGAAAAAAACCCTCTGATGCATAAACTGCAGAGTGCCTGAAATATCAGGTAGGAAGTTCAAACTGCTGAACAAGCTGGAGATTTATTCATATCTGCTGTGCTTCTCTTGAAGTCAAAAGCATGACAATGAAGAATAACCTGTTCTCATTAGAAGACCACCAGGCCCTCATAACAAATTTCAATAGAATAATCAGGGTAGCATGAGGTACAGGCTTCATCATAAATGTTCCAGGCCAAAGTCACTTTAAATAAATCTTACTTTCCCATTTTAGCACAAGATAAAAAGGTTCACTGGTAATCTTGAGCCATGTAAACACTGACAGTTTCAGGTGACCATTAGCATGTGAAGAAAAGGTAACAAAAGAGAAGCTTACTCTTTAAACAAACTGTTTCAGTAACTCTACATATATAAAAATTATCAATATTGCCATGGAGAAGAGTTCGATCTTCTGTTCAGCTCTAAGCCGTTCTTTTCAAGTACTTTCTCGATCAAGCCTTTGCTAGATTTCCTGCTTGTTGGGCTAGACCATGCTTGAGCCTGGAGGAGGTGATCCTTGAATATCGGTAGATGCTCTTGGACCCCTCCTCCCTCCTGTATTCCCAGAGATTCTCCAAAGCAGCTCCCTGAACAGGCTGAAGTCTGCTCTCCTGAAGTCCAGGGTGGTGATCCTGCTTTTTGCCCTGCTTCCTCCTCACAGGACCCTGAACTCCACCATCTCATGGGTGCTGCAGCCAAGACTGCCCCTGAATTTCACATCTCCAATCGGCTCTTCCTTTGTTGTAAGTATGAGGTCCAACAGAGCACCTCTCCTCACTGGCTCCTCCATCACCTGTGTTAGGAAGTTGTCATCAGTGCACTCCAGAAACCTCCTGGATTGCTTGTGCCCTGCTGTGGGGTGTCTCCAGCATATATCAGGGGGCTTGAAGTCCCCATGAGGACCGGGGCTTGCAAACAGGAAGCTTCTTCCAATTCTCTGAAGAAGGCCTCGGCTACTTCTTCTTCCTGACCAGGTGGTCAACAGCAGACACCCACTACAATGTCACCCATGCTGGTCTGTCTACTAATCCTGCTCTCAGCTAAGCCCTCACCTCTCCTCAGGCAGCGCTCCATACATCCCCACTGACAGTAGTAGAGATGGAGCCAAGATCAAGGAGGGATAGATTGAGGAGGAAGAAGTACATAGGGAGTGGAGGCGGTGGTCTCAGGCTACGGCTGTGATGATGAGTCCATTTCCCAGGAGGGCAGCCAGGTAGATGCCTGGGAAGAGTGAGAAGTGCAAGAGCTGCAGCTCCCGCATGTCCGCGAAGGCCAGGAGGAGGAACTCATTGAAGGAGCTGCTGTTGGACATTTGCTTCCTCTGGACTTGAGAGACTGTCCAAGGAGGAAAAGACAGTGACAAGTTAGATCAGGCTTCTGTGAGCCCAACTCATTCTGTTTCTCATAGAACCCCCCACGTTTCCTTTCTGCTTTACCTTCGTACCTTCTTTACCTTCTACTTTACCCATTTTCTCTAGAAAACGATCTTCAGTGGAGGAGTCTGATGGCAAATATATGACCCAGGTGCACACCCCAGCTTCTCACCCCTGCAGCTTCCCTGGGAGAAGGCAACAGCCTGTCCTGTCCCTGAGAAGCTGCGGCAGGGAATCCCTGCTCTGAAGCAACTCCTCCTCCTCCTCTCCACTGAGAAGCCAGGAGAGAGAAGCTAAAAATCCTATCATTCATGGGATGGAATGGGTTTAGAAAATCCCTCCAGGAGCCTCAGTAGCATTTCCCTGCAGCCAGAGATCTTACCGTGTCAAGGGCTGTGAAGATTTCTCCCACCCTGAGAGTGTTCAGTGACTTGCAGCTCTTCCTCTCCCATGCATTAATCTACCTCAAACACTCCCTGCTTCAGAGCTTTTCCAAAAGGAAGGTATTCATTCACAACTTCTAGCTTTGAAACCAGACTTCAGAGAGGAGATGATGCCTCATAAATGCAGTGTGTAAAGTTGAGTGCACTAATTTTTGCTGCAGAGAAATGAAAAATGGAAAGGCAAAATCTGTTAATAATTCAGTATACTGAACCCCACGGAAAGGGCAGAGGCCCTCAGGGCCTTCTCTGCCTGAGGTTTTCCTGGTCAACTTTTCCCTCAGGAGGCATAGGGAGAGCTGAGGGCGGTGAGAGTGTGTGCTATCTCCTGTCCTAGTCATCCCCCCCTCCCCCATCCCCATTAATTTTCTGTGGGATTTCAGCAAAAAGAGGTGTAGAGAGAGAGGGATGGAGGGAGGAGTTAGCGATGGGAGGAAGAGAGAAACTGCAGAAAGGGCCTGGGTGAGACTGGGGCCAGAGGGGAGCGTTTGGAAGAAACACTGCTGCTAGAGCTACGGACGGCACTGAAGAGTGAGGCTGTGGGGCAGGAGAGATGCCAGGAGGAGCAGAGGCCGGGATCATCTCATCTCTGTTTCCAGCTGTGAGTCCTAAAGGGTCATGAGGGGATGCCTCTGAAGGGACAGTGTGGGGGTCACCATCTCCACAGGGACACTGTGCTCATCTGGGGCATGTCAGTAGTGCCTTAACAGAGCAGTAGCGCTGTGTTGTGGGGTCAGCTCTGCACTAGCATGAGGCCAAGGGCTGCATGATCACATCAGGGGTCATGTCTTTTTCCCCGGTGTCCCTGTACACTGTTTCTGTGTAGGTCTGCATTGCACAGCTTTGTTGTTTTGGTTTCTTGGCCTGTGCATAATGTTAAAGACTGAAGCAAGGAAGGCATTCAGTACCTCGGCCTTTTCTGTATTCTCTGTCCTGAAGGCCCCTTCCCCATTCAGCAGCAGGCCCACATTTCTCCCTACTTTTCCTTTTGTTACCGATGTATTTAAAGAAGCCCTTCTTGTTCTCCTTGACATCCCTTGCCAGATGAAACTCCCCAGGTCTGTGAGCCACATGAAAATATCGCTTAGGTGGCCACAGCTGCTGGGCATGGCGCCAGCCCCAGAGGATGCCGGTGTCCCTGCCCCCACTGTGGCCAAACCTCTGCGGTGCCCACAACAGGTGGAAGACGGAGCAGGTGGCCAGACTCTCCACATCGCTTATGCAGGAGGTGGTGGCTCTGAAGTTGGGAGGCCAGACAAGCTCTCAGTGGGGATGAGGGGCCGGGGGGAGGCCCTCCCTGGGGGCTCTCTGGCTGTGGGCAGCAGCTCTGTTGGAAGACCCTTGGGCAGGCAGCCAGAGGGGCTGTGCCACACAGTGAGGCGTGTTCTCCGCTGACATGCAAGTTGGTACCGGTAGCAGCCCCAGTGGCTGAGAGGGAGCCAGGGAGCGACAGGGGCATGAGCAGCACAGGGTGCCGAGAGTTCTGCCTGGGAAAGGCAGCAGGAGTGGTGTGCAGCACAGTCCTCTGCGATGTGCTCCCTGCATGTTCTTTTCCCCACTGACTGTTCAAGAGTCCGAGCATCTCCCTCACTTCTCCTGCTGACTGTGACTTCTCAGCATCAGCCTCCCAGCTAATGCCCTCGCTCCTGACGCCCGTTGCTCCAGCTTGCACGGCACAAGCTTCACACGCATGCGTCTCTTCCAGGATCCTCTACAGGAAGGGAGCTTTGGAGCCAACGGAGGGCTTGGCTTTCTGGAAAACTGTTGGCCCACGGACAGGAAGGTGTCTCACAGGCTTCCTGGCCTTGGTTCAGGTAGGGGTTCCAACACAGGAGTGTAAGGTCTCGATGTGAGTGCTGAGGGGTAACACAGAGGCTTCTGAATGCCTTCTGGTGGGCCCTGAGCATCTTGCTCAGAGCCTCGGAGAACAGACAGGAGGAGATTACATGGCAGGTCCTCTTCAAAGTGTGCTTCTGCCTCTGAAGGCATGACCATTCCAGGGATGCAGACAGGTGGGAGCTTCATTCTTGGCTCACTCCTCTCTAATTTTCTAGCAGGAATTCTCTTTCCTCTTGGCCTTAGGAAGCCCAGTCTCGGATAGCTCTCATCCCCATCTCTTGGGCTGGGCTGCTTTGCGACCTGCCTCCCACAATTCACTCCTGAAGCAACAGCAGTCAGAGGTTGACCGCATTGATCTAACAGCAACTCCACTAGCCCACTCTCCATGGTGCTTTCTTCTGAAGTGTCCTTGAAGGATCTTGCCTTTGCATTCATGTCTTTTTCTAACTTCTGCTGCTGCTGCTTCAGGGTTTCCAGAGCATCATGGACAACAATTGCAGCATACACATTTCCTTCTGAATGGACTTGCTGAACTTGGGACATTGCATTTTGGATGCTACGCCTTGCAAGCGTGCTACTCTCTCGTGATACGGCAGCAACATTGTGGAATGGTTGCAACACGGGCAACCTTGTGGCTTCTGCTGTCCAGTGTTTGGATGCTCTACATGATGCTTCTACTTCCTTCATCGCTCGGGTTGAGAAAGGTGTCCGGCATGCCTGCAGTTGTCTCTTAGAAATAGTCTCAAGGGGCAGCTTCAGGATTTCAGCACATTGACAGTGCAAGTGATGTTCAAATTGCAAAGCTACAAACGATTCCAAGGTGGATCCAACCCTCTCAACAGCATCTTTGGCGATTTTGTCAAGAGACGCCAGAGAAGTTGCTGTTATAGCCTGGTAATTCAGCTGCCCTCAGCCTGCTTTCTTCCAGTTTGCCAGCTCACCTGGCTCGTGCGGCTACGTACGGCTCCCTCTGCCCGGCCGACAGCCTGGGCTCACAGGCATCTGATGCACTGCATACCAAATGCTTCCCTAAGGCATCAGTAACGGTTGCTACAATCTCTCTAGCCACCAGTCCAATTTCCTCCTGGAGATCTGGAGATGTCGTCTCAGAAGGCTCTGCCCTTCTAGCACTAGCAAGCAACCTTCCACTGATTGCCAGTGGAGCCCTCCTTAAAACATGGACCAACCAATCCAGCTCTTTCACCCTCTCCAGCACTTCCTCCAGCATGCTCTCAGACACCTCTTCCAGCTCCTGGGCTTCTGTCCTTGTAGTCCCTATCAGCGTAGTCCGGATTTCACTATGCAGCTCTTCACGTAAAGACTTCTGTATCAGAAACCAGGAGGAACTGATGAGTGAATGGCAAACAAAATGGATAGAGGAGATGGAGGAGGTTGTGTTATTGTGCTGGACACTTTGCTCTGGACTCCTCTCCCATCATGGGTGCTGCCTGCTCTCACGACACCTCTGCCTCTTATTGCAGGCTCGTTTGCACCTCTCCCAGTACTGATGTGAAGAATGCTAGTTGTGAGACCAAGAAAAAAAAAAATCCTTGTTCCTGGAGCACCCAGCTGTTGTCGTGCTTTCTGAGAGGCCATTCCACCTGATGGAGCCAGGCAGCATTGAATGTGTTCCGCTAATGAGAATCGGGCAACAGCAGGCTCTCCTCTAAGCTAATCTTTGATCTCCTGCAGCAGGAAGGTAACCCATGAATGGCTAAGCACTGGCACTATCGCCTTCAGGGATGCTCCATGTTTGGCTGCTCACCACACGAGAAAGCAGCAACAGGGACCCTGGGAATACTTAGTGCAGCTAATGGATTTATGCTAAGCATGGGAGTCCGTGAGCACAAGAGCCCACGAAGAGTACCCGGCACACCTGGTCTCGCTCAGCCTGCTGGAGGAGGCGTTTCTCTTCTTTAAGGGCCTCAAGCTTCTCCATCCTCTGCACAGTCATGGCAAGAAACCTTTAAAGACAAATAAAGATGGCTGAAACAGAGCACCTGGAGCTGTCTTGCCCAGAGCTTTTTCTGCTTAGCCACTGCCATCATCCTGCTCCAGAGTTCTTGGCTCAAGTGCCCCAAACAGCTTCCAGCTGGCTTTGCCAGGCTCCAAACACAGACTGCGCCACTGTAGGCACAATTAGCATCTGGTCACGCAGGAATCTGGTGGTGTTTCCTGGAAGACAAGGCTCCAGCCAGCACCTCGCTGACAGGCCACAGGCCCGCTCCTACAGCAAGCCTTGCTTGTCCTGTCTCTGACCTGTGCCTCATCTCCCTCTCAGCATCTCTCAAACTCTCTCTTTGCTCCCGCAGCAGCCACTCTCAGAGGTGAGAAATGTCCATCCCCTCTGGCGGTTCGGGGACATCCTTTAATTTTGCCAGCAGTCATCGAAGCACCTTCTGAAAGTTGACACCAGGTTTTAGCTCGCCTTTGCCACGAAATGCTCTCACACCGCTGCATGCTGAGGCTTCATGCTGGCCCAGAGCAGTGCTCCGCTTCAGCCATACACCCGGGGCAGAAGAGAAGGGCTTCCCTCGGCACTCTGGGCACTCAGGGACGACTTTCCTGCCTGTCCCCACCCCACCCCATCCCTAGCATCCTGCACTATCGCAGCTCGGACCAGGTAGTCGTTTCTACAGCTGAACGCCCGGCCTGCCAGCACAGGCCTCGCTGCTTCTTCAGTTCATGCCGTGCTGAGATAAAATAAGTGAAGCCCCAGCCCTCTGCACCATGAAGCAGGCCTATGAACACTGCACTTTACTTACTTGTTCTCGCTGGCACATTTTGTCAGCCTCTGTTTTGAGTGTCATCAGATACTGCCTGTATTCGTTGAACTCCCACAGAGTGCAAACCACCTGTGGAGAGACAAGGGGAGAAATCACCAAGACTTGTCACGCTAACTATGTGGCTTGCCTTCCCAGAAACAGCAATAACCCAGCAAGAGCTGCTCCCCTGCACACCCTGCCCTCCCCAGCAGCTGGGGCCTTTGCTCCCACCCACCCAGGGGGAGCAGTGCTCCTCACTCTGCTGCCAGGCCACCCACCAGCTGCTATGCCAGTGCTCAAAGAGCACGGCACAGCCTTGGAAGAGCAGGTGTGGGAATTCCCAGAGCGGGTCTGCCTGAGGGCAGAGTGAGAAAAACACTCTGATGTCCAACCTACTTTGCCATCGCTGGTGAAGTAACCTCCTCTCTTTAGTGTCTGGAGGTTATCTTTGCATTTGTAGTAGGCCCATGACTGCAGGTCGTGCAGACTGTTGTACTCGGTGCTCAGCAAGTGACAGTGTGGATCTCCCAAAGCAAAATAACCGGATGGCTGGTGAAGTGTTAAATGTATCGTCCACAGCATGAGCAGGGTAGGAAGGAATCAGGAAAGACGCAAAGACACTTCTGAGCTTCCTCAGCCCATAGGGTAGCTTTTTCAGGCCTCTGAGCTTTAGAGTAATTCCTGGCTCAGCACTTAGCTCAGCTCCCTATTTTACCCAAAGGAAAGATTTCTCTGCTTGAGAGACTCTTCAGCTGAGGAAAAGCCCAGGGCCTACAGCTTCAGTCTTGTGGTTATCTCCCATCTCTTTGCTAGCTCTCTCAGTGTGTGTGGGCAGGGAGATGATGAACAAGAAGGGACTTTTCCTTCCCCTTTCTACTGCTTTTACCTTTTCCCCCAGCTCGGTCTGGCAAAAGACAGGGTGGGAGCCAGGCAACAAAGGGATTTTGACCCCGAGCGGGATGTCCAGCAGCTCAGTACATCTTACTACACCTGCTGTCTTCTGCACTCAAGCTAGAAAGACAGAGACGCTCATGGGCATTCAGGCCACCATCTCAATAGCCTTCTTGCACAGCTGTAGAGAGAGAAAAGCAATTTAGCATGAATGAGCATCAGCAGGGAGAGGGATCTGAACCTAGGACACAGAAGAAAGAAATAAAGGAACCACAAGACTGATTCCGGAGGACAAGATAAGGAAGTAGAAGAGCCAGACAGCTACGCAGAAGTAAGTAACCACAAAGACTGGTTCCAAGGGACAAGATAAGGGAGTAAAAGAGCCACCAACAACTATGCAGAAGCGAGATAAGAAGTAAAGAACACACCTGGAAACTACGGAAAGGACCAGCCAGGAGCTGGAAGACCCTGAACTCTAATACCATGATTGGTTCAGAACTATGGGGTGGATACTAGACTGGAAGGGTATAATTACCCAGGGATTTGTTCAAATGGGGTCCCTCTTCAGAGGCACCCAGCTCGAGATGTAATTACTGCATGTGTGCCATTAAAATTTATTTCACTCTGATTTGGCTTCAAACTTCTGCCTGAGCGGGAACCTAGGGTTGGACCCTGTTACGGTGACTGGCGAGCCTAATTTTCCATAACAGCAGCACTTACCAGAAATGCTCTTTGAACACTCCAAACAGGGAGAGCGCAAAGAGCAGCCTATTCAAAAGCAGCTCTCTGCTACGTCACCTCCTTCCCTGCAACTCCAAACCCTGTAAACCAAACCTGACGTCCTTTCACACCACCCCTCCTGCCTGCTGAGCTGGAATCCAGGATGGGCAGGCAGACAGGACTCCCTGAGCGCCTCCACTGGCCTCACCCTATTTCTCTCACTCTTGGTTTCCTCCACACACACTGGATGCCCCAGAGAAGGCCCGCACGGCTGCCACCTCCCAAGCTAAGCCCTCTCCATCTGCCCGCTACGCACCTCACCCCTATTCTCCTTTGCGCTCAGCACTCCATCTATATTTCGGGCGCCAGCAGCAAGATAGTACTCCATGGCTCCTTTCGAGAGTCCTCCTGGAGCTGCGACCCTCCGCTGGCACCTCTCGCTCCAGCAGCACCCAGCTCTGGCGGCCCCAGCCGGTCTCCCAGCCAGCAGTGCCACCAGAACAATTGTGCAGTGCTGCCTTGCCGCTTTCCTGCGCCACCGCCCGGCCGCTGCCAGGCCAAGCGCCGCGGCGGTGGGGAGCATGCGCGGGGCCCCGCGGCATGCTGGGAGCTGTAGTCCCGCCGCGCCGCGGCGGTGGGGAGCATGCGCGGGGCCCGGCGGCATGCTGGGAGCTGCAGTCCCGGCGCGCGGCGGCGGGGCCCGGCTGGTGGCCGGGCGGGGGGAGCACTCCCTTCCCCGCACTGCGGGGCCACCGGCGGCATGGAGCAGTGTGGGCGAGGCCGTGCAGGGCAAGGGCCCTTTCGCAGTGCTTCGCGTGCCTAGGGGAGGCCCTGTGACAGTGGAGGGGCTGCAAGGACACGCAGGCCTCAGGGGACCGGCCAGGTTTGGCTCCACAGCAGGCAGGGGAGCCAGCCTGGGCGTTTTGGGGCGCTGCCCGCATCCCACTGCCTCCTGCGCAAGGAGGTGAATCCACCAGGAATGTCTCCAAGTGGTGCCAAAGTCTGTGAAAAACTCAAAGAGGACATGGGAGAAATCCCCTAGGCGGCTGAGGCTGCCTAGGGAACTGTATCGGAAATACCCGGTTTGGGTATGGATGTAGCAGAGCTGGGGCCAGTGTGGAAAAAGTAATTGGGGGCAGGGTATTTACTGGGTGTGGGGGGCAGGTTGGGATTGGGTGGAGGTGGGGAGAGACACGGGCCAGGAAAGGGAGGGCCAAGGATCCCCCTCCCGCTCCCCTCTGGTTCAGGGCTTACCGGCCCGGGGAGCCTCTTGTGCTGCGTGTCCGTCTCTGTGTCCCGGGAAGGAGCAGGGACGTTTCTCATCCCAGAGCTGGCTGGCTGTGATGTGGCCTCAGCAGCAGGCTGTGCTGCGGGAGCTGGCAGGGTCCCTCCACCTGCTGGCACGCTGGGCCCCTCCGTCCACCTGCCATCTGCTCCCCACGCTGACCCAGGAGGCAGAGGGCTCTGGGCAGATGGGGCGGGGGGAGCATGTCTGGGTTGCATCTGTCCGGGATCCTGCCAGACTCCCACAGTCAGGGCTTGCAGCCCTGGGGAGGTGACATACTGCCCTGTCCTGAGAGCTCCCCAAAGCAAGCCCCATAGGCTGCAGCCTGTGCCCGTGCCCCTGCCCGGCGTGAGGAGGAGGCAGAAAGGCACTTCAGACCTGCCCAGCTCATTGCAGCCTGTGCAGCTGTGATGGTCTTGCAGAGACATTTCTCCTGCCTGGCCCCTTGGAGAGATGGAAGGTTCCCCCTGGCCCTGGGGAGGGTAGTTCACGGGGGGAAACTCAGACCTGGCTAGCAGCTCCTCATCTTCTCGCCCTTCCCCGAACCTGCCTTCCGCCAACAGCTCTCAGGACAGGGGCTGCCTCTTCGCAACCCCCAGCTCCCCTCGCCCAGCGTTTGGCTGCAGTTGTGAGCTCGTCCCTTCCTCAAGCTCTTTGGGAGAGGAAATCAGAGGTGGCTCAGGAATGAGGCGCGGGCTGGAGAGCCAGCGAGACCCACCAGCAGTCGGGAGGAAGGAGAGGGAGAAACCCGGATCCGGCAAGGGATGGGAAAGCCAGACCGCAGCCCTAGGAAATGAGTGTGAAGTTCTACAGATACCTTGTGTCTGGACCTAACTGGCACGTGGTATCTGAAAGGATGGTTTAAATGATGGGGCTATTTAGCAAAGCTCAAGGGACGTATTTCAGTCACAAAAAAACATACGGACTGTGAGCTCACTTCAAAACAACATACAACACTTAAAGAACTACACATAAAACTATATTTAAAAAAATACATGGTCTTCACAAAAACAACTGTAACTGCATAACTGAAGAAACAGCTATGGATGGATGCCTTGGGAAGGCCAGCACTTCCTTGCAGCAGCCAGCGTGAAGGACATTGTGGCCTGCAACAGGAAAGAAAGCATTTGCAGTGAAAAGGATTGGCTTGGGGGCGCCCCATTTAACAGCGCTTCTTTCCCTGCTTCCCAGACTCTTTCCTGCAAGAGCTGCTGGAAGCCTGCTTCCACAGTGCCAGAGGCTTCTCGTGGAAACCTGAGCCAATGGCCAGGGAGAGGTACTCAGCTAGCCAACTACCAAGGGCTTCGCCACTCCTACGCGTTGGGCAGCTTTGCCCCCTGCCTGGGAGACCTCCCTGACACCTCTGCCAGGATTCCCTCTGGCTGCTCATGGAAACTGCCCCAGGAGCAATGGGACTGGGAAGGGGGAAGCCCCCATCTGCCCCTGGCCAGCCAGCTAGGGGGAATACCTGGCCAGTGCAGTCATAGCTCTGCCACTCCATGGGTTCAGGCTGGCTGCAGCCAGCCAGGCCATCGGTCCCCAGAGCCTGAAAGAGAAAAGATGAGATTTGCAGAGAGAGCCACAAAGCCAGTGGCCTCTGGCCCCGGGGCCTCTTTTCCTCTCCCCGCCCAGGGCAAGTGGTGCACAGCACAGGCGCGGCTATTGTTGGCCCACAGCCGGGTCCTGTGTGGCAGCCGATGAGTTGCTTCAGTTGCTTCCCTGCAGCTGGGAGAGGGGCTGGGAGGTGGCAGGGCCCTTGTCCCAGGCACGTTTCAGCACCTTCAGCTCTCCAGCCATGGGAGCTCTGCCCCTTGCCCTTGAATCCTCTGAGCAGCCAGCTCCTCTCCAAGAGAGTGGCTAGTGCTTGTGGCCTTTTTGCCCACCCCGGAGGTCACAGCAATGAGGGACACCCGCAAGCACTGCTGAGAGCTTGTTCCCAAGTGCTCCTGCCCAGGAAGTGATTGCAGCAGGAGGCTGATTGGTTATCTACAGGCAAAGGCATCACAGTGTCATGAGGAGGCCTCCTGGCCTATTCTTCCAGGCCTGCCTCAAATGACATGCTTGGGAGGAACAGGAAGGGCCAAGCCCCGATCTGTGGCTGTCCAGCTGGCTGCGGCAGGAGTACCTGGCCACTGCTGCCATAGCTCTGCCACTCCATGGGCTCAGGCTGGCTGCAGCCAGCCAGGACGTCTATCCCCAGAGCCTGAAACAAAGAAGGAGGCATTTACAAGGAAGGCCATAAAGCCAGCAGGCTCTGGCCCCGGGGTCTCTTTCCCTCTTCCTCCCTGGGGCAGGTGGTGCACAGTGCAGGCATTGCTATTGCCGGCCCACAGCGGGCACCCCGCTACCAGCAGTCAGTTTTCCAGGGCAGGAGAAGGCTGTGGGAAAGGTTTCCACGAGGAACTACCCTGAAGAGTTTGCCCGTGTCACTAGCTGCAAGGGACGTGTGGATGGTTGTTTGCTGGGGTTTGCTTGGTCCTGCGATTGCTTCCCTGCAGCTGGGAGGGGGCCTGGCAGGTGTCAGGGCCCTGGCCCCAGGCGGGTGTCTCCACCTTCCCCGCTGCAGCTGTAGGAGCTGTCCCACTTGCCCCCAGTCCTCAAGTACCTGAGGAGGCTGATCACTGATCAACAACCAAAAGCATCTGAGGGCCATGAGGATGCCTCTTGGCCAAACTGTGTAGGCCTATCAAGTCTCAGTACAAAAGCCATGGGTTGGGGGCATCCCCTTGTAGAGAGCCCCTTTCCCCACTTCTCAGACTCTTTCCTGCAAGCGCTGCTGTCAGTCTTGCGGTGCCAGAGGCTTCTTGTGCAAAGCTGAGCTTATGGCCAGGGAGAGCTACTCAGTCAGCAAGCTCCCAAGGGCTTTGCTGCTCCTGCATGTTGGGCAGCTTTTCCCCAGCGCCCATGCCTGGGATCCCTCCCTGACACCTCTGCCAGGATCCTCTCTGGCTGCTCTCAGAAAACCAAGCCCCCGTCTGTCCCCAGCCAGGCAGCTGGGGAAAATACCTGGCCAGTGCAGCCATAGCTCTGCCACTCCATTGGTTGAGGGTTGCCAAAGACAACCACGCCGTCCATCCCAAGAGCCTGAAAGAGATAAGGAGGCATTTGCAGGGAAGGTCTTGAAGCCAGTGGGCTCTGGCCCCAGGGCTCTTTCCCTTCTCTCTCCCCGGAGCAGGAGGTGCACAGTGCAGGCATTGCTATGCCTGCCCGCAGCAGCCTCTTTCCCATCAGCAGCCCATTTCCCAGGGCGGGAGAAAAGTGAAAACCGGAGAACAGAAAGCTCAGATGTGATCTGACCCCGCTCCCCGCCCTGGCCTGCAGTGGGTTTGGGCCATCCCTGCTCAGCCATCACTCAGGCCCTCCTGTACCACCCCAGCTCCCCCGCGTCCTCTCCCAAGCTGGCCCCTGGTACTGGCCGGCCCTGCTCCACACCTGCCCTTGTCTCCCTGCGGCCAGTGGTGGAGTTGCTGTTGGGACTGAGCCCTTGGAAGCATCTGTGTTCCCATGGCAACACTGGTTCTGCTGTGATCGGAATGGGGGGACAGGGCTGGGGAGGGCAGCGGGGATGCAGTGAGGAAGAGTGGTCATATGTTGGACTTACCCTAGCACTGATGACCATGACGGCAGAGACAAATTCTCGGGGTTGGGCTTGCTGGGTGGGAATGAGGTCTCCTAGCGCTGTAAGGGCTGCTTTCCCAAAGCCACTTTCAGCTGGCAATGGAGCCATCCCAGCAGTGTGGGAGCTGGGGGTCAATGCTGAGGGCTGCGGAGACCCCCCTGCCACTTGCCAGGCCCCAGTGGTGGAGCCAGCAGGCGCTTGTCAGGGTCTCCCAGCTGGTGGACACTGGTCAGCACGGCTGCAGCAAACACCTCTGTGGGAGCTGGGCAGTGGGACAACCTCATCACATCCCTGAGCGCTCCTGGCCTCGGGCTCCTGGGCAGGTGGCAGTCCTGGACCCGTCCCACCAGGGGCCACATAGTTGTGCCTATGGCCCAGCTCTGGCCCCACTGCAGCCCAACACTGCTGCACAGTACACCGCTCCTCACAGCAGGGTCTCTGCGCCTTATGCTAGGCAGTGGTGTCCACTCGAGAGAAGCACTTCCCACTGCGGGGGAAGACCTGACCCTGTGAACCCCACTCTTGGCAAACGCCAGACCTGCAAGTTGTTTGGCAGCTCCAGGAGGCGCGAGGTGGGATGTGTGAGGGCCACCACCTGCAGCGTGCTGTCCGTGGTGCCTAGGGACTGCAAGGAGGACAGAGGGCTGTGGCACTTCTTCCCTGGCACCCCTCACCTGCAGGAGAGGGGCTTCAATTCCTGTTGCCTCAGGGAGATGCCCACGGCCCTTCAGTGCCCAGGGAGAGGGCCAGGGCAACAGAGCTGCTGCACAGGGACCAGCCTCTGCTGCTGCTGGTAACAATGTGCTGTCTTTAGGACCTCTCTCCACCCTTGCTACACGCCTTGACTTTTAATTGCCCAGCAGAGAAAAAAGCCTTTGGGGGGAAGGAGAACTCGATGCATTGCACACAGGCGAAGAGAGAAGCGTAGCAATGATGTTTTCCAAAAGCCACAAGGAGCAGCTGGACTAGGAGCTGCTATTACCTATGCACCAGGCTCCTAACTCTGCAAGGGGTGCAAGCTCCAATAATCAGCCTTCTCACCGGGGATGGAGTTTCTGCCAGCCAGTCTGGGCAAGTTCCTTTTTTTGCCCTGTGCCCCAGAGACTGATAAAGTCAGTACACGTAATGCCCATGATTAGGTTTAAATACAGATTTTATTCAGGCAGGAGCAGCTTTGTCCTGCTAAGCTGCCTCCGGACCCAGCACCCACAGCGGGCAGCCAGCTTGCTGGAGCTGGGAACCTCATCTCTTCCAGCCGCTGCTTCTGCTCTGGCAAGTCTTGCCCAAGGGGCTCCTGAGTGCTGTGGACATGCTCACATTTCAGCACAGAGGGCTGTGAGCTGGGGAGAGTGGGCAGCAGGGACCTTCCCAAGCCAAAGAGCCACATGGCTAAGTGGCTGTGAAAGGGCCCGAGTGGGCAAGACAGCTCTGTGAGGGCCGAGCCCTGGGAGCAGGGTCTGCAGGACAGAGCAGCCCCAGGGAGCCAGCAGGGGTGTGTGGAGCCACCCAGACTGGCCTGACAAAGCACTCCCAGCAGGAGTGCTGGGAGCCTGCAGAGACCCTGTGCCAGGCAACCCGCTGGCCCTGCAGACCTCCCTGCCCCTGCCCACCTCGTTGAGCAGGGTTGGGGGACTGTGCCCTCCTGCTAGGACTGCACTGGGCCCAGTGCGGGCTTGTTTGCAGGGCAGGCCAGAAGGTGCGTGTAGAGTTTGCAATGCAGCCTGGTTCTCAGGGCCTGCTCCGTGATGCTGTCATAAGCTTTCCTTCTCCGTCTTTTCCAGGACCTGATGTCTGCAGAAGAGGATGTCTAGAGCACGGCAGCTCTTTCCCTGGAGCCAGCACGGCAGGCAATGCCGCTGGAGCGTTGTCTTCTGAGATCTAAGGTGCTGCGTCCGTCTGGGCACAGATGGCATTGCCTAAGCAGGTGCTTGATTTTTTTCCACTGCTGTCAAATACAGGCCCAGATGCTTGCCAAGTGATGTTTTTTGAAAAACACAGACAACCGCCAGCAACCGCCCCCCTCCCCCCAACCAGCTCCTCAATTCAGATCATGTGTATTCAGAGTGTGGGGAAGGGGTAGCAGTCGCTCTTCTCTTTGGCAGAAAAACCTGTCTAGGTCACCAACACAATTCCAGTGGGGTTTTAAAGGGACTTTCCAAGCACCGGGTCTGTGTCTGAGGCTGGGGGTCTCCATGGCTCCTGGGCAGGAGAGGGCAGGTCTATCAGGCAGTGGGGCCCACGGGGGCTGGAGCAGCACTCGTGCCTTGGTACGGGGCCCTTGCATTGGATGGCACCTCCCTGCCCTCACCTCTCGTGCACGGAGGCACTGCTTCCAGCTGAGGCCACTTCCACTTCAGCTCTGATTTGCTGATGAAGAGGTCCCTTCTCTTTGCATCAGCAGCACCTTTTCTACCGCCCGGCTGGTGCCTCACAGACCCTCTCTGGCACGCCACTGCCCACCGGGACACGGCGATGGGACAGGGGACTGGGAATGCACCCACCCTGCAGGGTCAGTTGAGTGGGACATACAGGGCACCTCCAATGCCACACAGCATCGAAAGAAAACAAGAAGAAAGAAAGAAAGAAAAAAAATCGGGCCCTGCAGGGTCACCTGGGGCACTGCCATGAGTTTCACCCGGCCTACAGCTGCCGCTGCCACTGGAGAGCAGAGCAGGCCGACATCAGTGCTGCACTGCATCTGCCTGCTCTGCTGAGGTGCCTCAAATACCCACCAGCTCTCACACGGCACTGCCCAGGGATCTGTCATAACCAAATGCTCCAAGCCCAGTTTGACTTTAATCAAGTCAAGCTGGAAACAAGTTTGAGGGGAAGGGGTCGAGACACAAACCACTTACAGGAGAGAGAGAAAGAAATCTGTTCAGTAGTGGAAAAAAGTCTTTCTGTCACTTTTAGACAGTATTCTAAATAATCTCTCTGGGAGTTGTCACAGTACTCTTTCCCTGATGGTCCTGCATATTTATCTAGGGCTATCTCAATGCCTAATCAGATCTTCATTGGTTATAGCAGGGAGCATTTATAGTTGGCAGCAGCAGCTGACTCTCTCCCATAATTAGCACCATAGCAGTCAATGCCAGAGAGCTAATATGAAGTTCACTTCCACAGACCCCTCTTACAAGAAAGTCAGGATGTTCACAGCAAAACGGAGCTGTGCAAGGCTCAGGCAGACATGCTTAGTGAGTTCATATCAAGCCAAAGATGCTTCCTTGCTGACCATGTTTGCATCGCAGAGCATGGACAGAGCATTTCACAGATGTTAAATATTGAAACATAACTTCAGAAACCACCCAAGGGTGGTAACTTCAGTCTTAAATTCTGTTCATGACAGCTGGAGAAAAAACATTTCACAATAGGAAGAAAAACTATTCAAATACTTTATCATCTGACCATTAAGCTCATTTGAAAAGTTGTTTCAGAACCAGGAATGAATAGAAATGTGAGCATGTAAGCCTCCAAAGAGATTAAATCCCTAAAAAGCAACCTCTTCAGGCCTTTGCACCTTTGTCTAGGATTGGTGTCTTCCCTAGCAGCCCTGGCATGATTCCCAGTACCAGAAACTATGGCTCACATGAAGGTAAAATAAATGAATCATGAGAATGTGTTCCCTATAACGCTGCATGTCCCTAGCACATCTCTTGTCTCCTTAGAGCCTAGAAGAAAGCTCCAGAGCAGACATCTGTGCTAGCACAAAGAGACAACTCCATTTGGCAGAATTGTTTCATCTTAAAATCTGATGAACTAGGTACACGGGTAAAGGACAATAGTGTCCCAAGGGAGACACACCAAAGTGACAAAACTAATGCAAAACTTCCTCTTTCCATCATGTCCTCAGTCACAGCCCTGTCTTCTGCCAGACACAGTTTCTTTGTTCACTGAGGAAGGCATTAGAGCTTGATGACTCACTGACTCATTGATGCCCTCATAACAAATTTCAATAGAATAATCAGGGTAGCATGAGGTACAGGCTTCATCATAAATGTTCCAGGCCAAAGTCACTTTAAATAAATCTTACTTTCCCATTTTAGCACAAGATAAAAAGGTTCACTGGTAATCTTGAGCCATGTAAACACTGACAGTTTTAGGCGACCATTAGCATGTGAAGAAAAGGTAACAAAAGAGAAGCTTACTCTTTAAACAAACTGTTTCAGTAACTCTACATATATAAAAATTATCAATATTGCCATGGAGAAGAGTTCGATCTTCTGTTCAGCTCTAAGCCGTTCTTTTCAAGTACTTTCTCGATCAAGCCTTTGCTAGATTTCCTGCTTGTTGGGCTAGACCATGCTTGAGCCTGGAGGAGGTGATCCTTGAATATCGGTAGATGCTCTTGGACCCCTCCTCCCTCCTGTATTCCCAGAGATTCTCCAAAGCAGCTCCCTGAACAGGCTGAAGTCTGCTCTCCTGAAGTCCAGGGTGGTGATCCTGCTTTTTGCCCTGCTTCCTCCTCACAGGACCCTGAACTCCACCATCTCATGGGTGCTGCAGCCAAGACTGCCCCTGAATTTCACATCTCCAATCGGCTCTTCCTTTGTTGTAAGTATGAGGTCCAACAGAGCACCTCTCCTCACTGGCTCCTCCATCACCTGTGTTAGGAAGTTGTCATCAGTGCACTCCAGAAACCTCCTGGATTGCTTGTGCCCTGCTGTGGGGTGTCTCCAGCATATATCAGGGGGCTTGAAGTCCCCATGAGGACCGGGGCTTGCAAACAGGAAGCTTCTTCCAATTCTCTGAAGAAGGCCTCGGCTACTTCTTCTTCCTGACCAGGTGGTCAACAGCAGACACCCACTACAATGTCACCCCTGCTGGTCTGTCCACTAATCCTGCTCTCAGCTAAGCCCTCACCTCTCCTCAGGCAGCGCTCCATACATCCCCACTGACAGTAGTAGAGATGGAGCCAAGATCAAGGAGGGATAGATTGAGGAGGAAGAAGTACATAGGGAGTGGAGGCGGTGGTCTCAGGCTACGACTGTGATGATGAGTCCATTTCCCAGGAGGGCAGCCAGGTAGATGCCCGGGAAGAGTGAGAAGTGCAAGAGCTGCAGCTCCCGCATGTCCGCGAAGGCCAGGAGGAGGAACTCATTGAAGGAGCTGCTGTTGGACATTTGCTTCCTCTGGACTTGAGAGACTGTCCAAGGAGGAAAAGACAGTGACAAGTTAGATCAGGCTTCTGTGAGCCCAACTCATTCTGTTTCTCATAGAACCCCCCACGTTTCCTTTCTGCTTTACCTTCGTACCTTCTTTACCTTCTACTTTACCCATTTTCTCTAGAAAACGATCTTCAGTGGAGGAGTCTGATGGCAAATATATGACCCAGGTGCACACCCCAGCTTCTCACCCCTGCAGCTTCCCTGGGAGAAGGCAACAGCCTGTCCTGTCCCTGAGAAGCTGCGGCAGGGAATCCCTGCTCTGAAGCAACTCCTCCTCCTCCTCTCCACTGAGAAGCCAGGAGAGAGAAGCTAAAAATCCTATCATTCATGGGATGGAATGGGTTTAGAAAATCCCTCCAGGAGCCTCAGTAGCATTTCCCTGCAGCCAGAGATCTTACCGTGTCAAGGGCTGTGAAGATTTCTCCCACCCTGAGAGTGTTCAGTGACTTGCAGCTCTTCCTCTCCCATGCATTAATCTACCTCAAACACTCCCTGCTTCAGAGCTTTTCCAAAAGGAAGGTATTCATTCACAACTTCTAGCTTTGAAACCAGACTTCAGAGAGGAGATGATGCCTCATAAATGCAGTGTGTAAAGCTGAGTGCACTATTTTTTGCTGCAGAGAAATGAAAAATGGAAAGGCAAAATCTGTTAATAATTCAGTATACTGAACCCCACGGAAAGGGCAGAGGCCCTCAGGGCCTTCTCTGCCTGAGGTTTTCCTGGTCAACTTTTCCCTCAGGAGGCATAGGGAGAGCTGAGGGCGGTGAGAGTGTGTGCTATCTCCTGTCCTAGTCATCCCCCCCTCCCCCATCCCCATTAATTTTCTGTGGGATTTCAGCAAAAAGAGGTGTAGAGAGAGAGGGATGGAGGGAGGAGTTAGCGATGGGAGGAAGAGAGAAACTGCAGAAAGGGCCTGGGTGAGACTGGGGCCAGAGGGGAGCGTTTGGAAGAAACACTGCTGCTAGAGCTACGGACGGCACTGAAGAGTGAGGCTGTGGGGCAGGAGAGATGCCAGGAGGAGCAGAGGCCAGGATCATCTCATCTCTGTTTCCAGCTGTGAGTCCTAAAGGGTCATGAGGGGATGCCTCTGAAGGGACAGTGTGGGGGTCACCATCTCCACAGGGACACTGTGCTCATCTGGGGCATGTCAGTAGTGCCTTAACAGAGCAGTAGCGCTGTGTTGTGGGGTCAGCTCTGCACTAGCATGAGGCCAAGGGCTGCATGATCACATCAGGGGTCATGTCTTTTTCCCCGGTGTCCCTGTACACTGTTTCTGTGTAGGTCTGCATTGCACAGCTTTGTTGTTTTGGTTTCTTGGCCTGTGCATAATGTTAAAGACTGAAGCAAGGAAGGCATTCAGTACCTCGGCCTTTTCTGTATTCTCTGTCCTGAAGGCCCCTTCCCCATTCAGCAGCAGGCCCACCTTTCCCCCTACTTTTCCTTTTGTTACCGATGTATTTAAAGAAGCCCTTCTTGTTCTCCTTGACATCCCTTGCCAGATGAAACTCCCCAGGTCTGTGAGCCACATGAAAATATCGCTTAGGTGGCCACAGCTGCTGGGCATGGCGCCAGCCCCAGAGGATGCCGGTGTCCCTGCCCCCACTGTGGCCAAACCTCTGCGGTGCCCACAACAGGTGGAAGACGGAGCAGGTGGCCAGACTCTCCACATCGCTTATGCAGGAGGTGGTGGCTCTGAAGTTGGGAGGCCAGACAAGCTCTCAGTGGGGATGAGGGGCCGGGGGGAGGCCCTCCCTGGGGGCTCTCTGGCTGTGGGCAGCAGCTCTGTTGGAAGACCCTTGGGCAGGCAGCCAGAGGGGCTGTGCCACACAGTGAGGCGTGTTCTCCGCTGACATGCAAGTTGGTACCGGTAGCAGCCCCAGTGGCTGAGAGGGAGCCAGGGAGCGACAGGGGCATGAGCAGCACAGGGTGCCGAGAGTTCTGCCTGGGAAAGGCAGCAGGAGTGGTGTGCAGCACAGTCCTCTGCGATGTGCTCCCTGCATGTTCTTTTCCCCACTGACTGTTCAAGAGTCCGAGCATCTCCCTCACTTCTCCTGCTGACTGTGACTTCTCAGCATCAGCCTCCCAGCTAATGCCCTCGCTCCTGACGCCCATTGCTCCAGCTTGCACGGCACAAGCTTCACACGCATGCGTCTCTTCCAGGATCCTCTACAGGAAGGGAGCTTTGGAGCCAATGGAGGGCTTGGCTTTCTGGAAAACTGTTGGCCCACGGACGGGAAGGTGTCTCACATGCTTCCTGGCCTTGGTTCAGGTAGGGGTTCCAACACAGGAGTGTAAGGTCTCGATGTGAGTGCTGAGGGGTAACACAGAGGCTTCTGAATGCCTTCTGGTGGGCCCTGAGCATCTTGCTCAGAGCCTCGGAGAACAGACAGGAGGAGATTACATGGCAGGTCCTCTTCAAAGTGTGCTTCTGCCTCTGAAGGCATGACCATTCCAGGGATGCAGATAGGTGGGAGCTTCATTCTTGGCTCACTCCTCTCTAATTTTCTAGCAGGAATTCTCTTTCCTCTTGGCCTTAGGAAGCCCAGCCTCGGATAGCTCTCATCCCCATCTCTTGGGCTGGGCTGCTTTGCGACCTGCCTCCCACAATTCACTCCTGAAGCAACAGCAGTCAGAGGTTGACCGCATTGATCTAACAGCAACTCCACTAGCCCACTCTCCATGGTGCTTTCTTCTGAAGTGTCCTTGAAGGATCTTGCCTTTGCATTCATGTCTTTTTCTAACTTCTGCTGCTGCTGCTTCAGGGTTTCCAGAGCATCATGGACAACAATTGCAGCATACACATTTCCTTCTGAATGGACTTGCTGAACTTGGGACATTGCATTTTGGATGCTACGCCTTGCAAGCGTGCTACTCTCTCGTGATACGGCAGCAACATTGTGGAATGGTTGCAACACGGGCAACCTTGTGGCTTCTGCTGTCCAGTGTTTGGATGCTCTACATGATGCTTCTACTTCCTTCATCGCTCGGGTTGAGAAAGGTGTCCGGCATGCCTGCAGTTGTCTCTTAGAAATAGTCTCAAGGGGCAGCTTCAGGATTTCAGCAAATTGACAGTGCAAGTGATGTTCAAATTGCAAAGCCACAAAAGATTCCAAGGTGGATCCAACCCTCTCAACAGCATCTTTGGCGATTTTGTCAAGAGACGCCAGAGAAGTTGCTGTTATAGCCTGGTAATTCAGCTGCCCTCAGCCTGCTTTCTTCCAGTTTGCCAGCTCACCTGGCTCGTGCGGCTACGTACGGCTCCCTCTGCCCGGCCGACAGCCTGGGCTCACAGGCATCTGATGCACTGCATACCAAATGCTTCCCTAAGGCATCAGTAACGGTTGCTACAATCTCTCTAGCCACCAGTCCAATTTCCTCCTGGAGATCTGGAGATGTCGTCTCAGAAGGCTCTGCCCTTCTAGCACTAGCAAGCAACCTTCCACTGATTGCCAGTGGAGCCCTCCTTAAAACATGGACTAGCCAATCCAGCTCTTTCACCCTCTCCAGCACTTCCTCCAGCATGCTCTCAGCCACCTCTTCCAGCTCCTGGGCTTCTGTCCTTGTAGTCCCTATCAGCGTAGTCCGGATTTCACTATGCAGCTCTTCACGTAAAGACTTCTGTATCAGAAACCAGGAGGAACTGATGAGTGAATGGCAAACAAAATGGATAGAGGAGATGGCGGAGGTTGTGTTATTGTGCTGGACACTTTGCTCTGGACTCCTCTCCCATCATGGGTGCTGCCTGCTCTCACGACACCTCTGCCTCTTATTGCAGGCTCGTTTGCACCTCTCCCAGTACTGATGTGAAGAATGCTAGTTGTGAGACCAAGAAAAAAGAAAAATCCTTGTTCCTGGAGCACCCAGCTGTTGTCGTGCTTTCTGAGAGGCCATTCCACCTGATGGAGCCAGGCAGCATTGAATGTGTTCCGCTAATGAGAATCAGGCAACAGCAGGCTCTCCTCTAAGCTAATCTTTGATCTCCTGCAGCAGGAAAGCAACCCATGAATGGCTAAGCACTGGCACTATCTCCTTCAGGGATGCTCCATGTTTGGCTGCTCACCACACAAGAAAGCAGCAACAGGGACCCTGGGAATACTTAGTGCAGCTAATGGATTTATGCTAAGCATGGGAGTCCGTGAGCACAAGAGCCCACGAAGAGTACCTGGCACACCTGGTCTCGCTCAGCCTGCTGGAGGAGGCGTTTCTCTTCTTCAAGGGCCTCAAGCTTCTCCATCCTCTGCACAGTCATGGCAAGAAACCTTTAAAGACAAATGAAGATGGCTGAAACAGAGCACCTGGAGCTGTCTTGCCCAGAGCTTTTTCTGCTTAGCCACTGCCATCATCCTGCTCCAGAGTTCTTGGCTCAAGTGCCCCAAACAGCTTCCAGCTGGCTTTGCCAGGCTCCAAACACAGACTGCGCCACTGTAGGCACAATTAGCATCTGGTCACGCAGGAATCTGGTGGTGTTTCCTGGAAGACAAGGCTCCAGCCAGCACCTCGCTGACAGGCCACAGGCCCGCTCCTACAGCAAGCCTTGCTTGTCCTGTCTCTGACCTGTGCCTCATCTCCCTCTCAGCATCTCTCAAACTCTCTCTTTGCTCCCGCAGCAGCCACTCTCAGAGGTGAGAAATGTCCATCCCCTCTGGCGGTTCGGGGACATCCTTTAATTTTGCCAGCAGTCATCGAAGCACCTTCTGAAAGTTGACACCAAGTTTTAGCTCGCCTTTGCCACGAAATGCTCTCACACCGCTGCATGCTGAGGCTTCATGCTGGCCCAGAGCAGTGCTCCGCTTCAGCCATACACCCGGGGCAGAAGAGAAGGGCTTCCCTCGGCACTCTGGGCACTCAGGGACGACTTTCCTGCCTGTCCCCACCCCTAGCATCCTGCACTATCGCAGCTCGGACCAGGTAGTCGTTTCTACAGCTGAACGCCCGGCCTGCCAGCACAGGCCTCGCTGCTTCTTCAGTTCATGCCGTGCTGAGATAAAATAAGTGAAGCCCCAACCCTCTGCACCATGAAGCAGGCCTATGAACACTGCACTTTACTTACTTGTTCTCGCTGGCACATTTTGTCAGCCTCTGTTTTGAGTGTCATCAGATACTGCCTGTATTCGTTGAACTCCCACAGAGTGCAAACCACCTGTGGAGAGACAAGGGGAGAAATCACCAAGACTTGTCACGCTAACTATGTGGCTTGCCTTCCCAGAAACAGCAATAACCCAGCAAGAGCTGCTCCCCTGCACACCCTGCCCTCCCCAGCAGCTGGGGCCTTTGCTCCCACCCACCCAGGGGGAGCAGTGCTCCTCACTCTGCTGCCAGGCCACCCACCAGCTGCTATGCCAGTGCTCAAAGAGCACGGCACAGCCTTGGAAGAGCAGGTGTGGGAATTCCCAGAGCGGGTCTGCCTGAGGGCAGAGTGAGAAAAACACTCTGATGTCCAACCTACTTTGCCATCGCTGGTGAAGTAACCTCCTCTCTTTAGTGTCTGGAGGTTATCTTTGCATTTGTAGTAGGCCCATGACTGCAGGTCGTGCAGACTGTTGTACTCGGTGCTCAGCAAGTGACAGTGTGGATCTCCCAAAGCAAAATAACCGGATGGCTGGTGAAGTGTTAAATGTATCGTCCACAGCATGAGCAGGGTAGGAAGGAATCAGGAAAGACGCAAAGACACTTCTGAGCTTCCTCAGCCCATAGGGTAGCTTTTTCAGGCCTCTGAGCTTTAGAGTAATTCCTGGCTCAGCACTTAGCTCAGCTCCCTATTTTACCCAAAGGAAAGATTTCTCTGCTTGAGAGACTCTTCAGCTGAGGAAAAGCCCAGGGCCTACAGCTTCAGTCTTGTGGTTATCTCCCATCTCTTTTCCTTCCCCTTTCTACTGCTTTTACCTTTTCCCCCAGCTTGGTCTGGCAGAAGACAGGGTGGGAGCCAGGCAACAAAGGGATTTTGACCCCGAGCGGGATGTCCAGCAGCTCAGTACATCTTACTACACCTGCTGTCTTCTGCACTCAAGCTAGAAAGACAGAGACGCTCATGGGCATTCAGGCCACCATCTCAATAGCCTTCTTGCACAGCTGTAGAGAGAGAAAAGCAATTTAGCATGAATGAGCATCAGCAGGGAGAGGGATCTGAACCTAGGACACAGAAGAAAGAAATAAAGGAACCACAAGACTGATTCTGGAGGACAAGATAAGGAAGTAGAAGAGCCAGACAGCTACGCAGAAGTAAGTAACCACAAAGACTGGTTCCAAGGGACAAGATAAGGGAGTAAAAGAGCCACCAACAACTATGCAGAAGCGAGATAAGAAGTAAAGAACACACCTGGAAACTACGGAAAGGACCAGCCAGGAGCTGGAAGACCCTGAACTCTAATACCATGATTGGTTCAGAACTATGGGGTGGATACTAGACTGGAAGGGTATAATTACCCAGGGATTTGTTCAAATCGGGTCCCTCTTCAGAGGCACCCAGCTCGAGATGTAATTACTGCATGTGTGTCACTAAAATTTATTTCACTCTGATTTGGCTTCAGACTTCTGCCTGAGCGGGAACCTAGGGTTGGACCCTGTTACGGTGGCTGGCGAGCCTAATTTTCCATAACAGCAGCACTTACCAGAAATGCTCTTTGAACACTCCAAACAGGGAGAGCGCAAAGAGCAGCCTATTCAAAAGCAGCTCTCTGCTACGTCACCTCCTTCCCTGCAACTCCAAACCCTGTAAACCAAACCTGACGTCCTTTCACACCACCCCTCCTGCCTGCTGAGCTGGAATCCAGGATGGGCAGGCAGACAGGACTCCCTGAGCGCCTCCACTGGCCTCACCCTATTTCTCTCACTCTTGGTTTCCTCCACACACACTGGATGCCCCAGAGAAGGCCCGCACGGCCGCCACCTCCCAAGCTAAGCCCTCTCCATCTGCCCGCTACGCACCTCACCCCTATTCTCCTTTGCGCTCAGCACTCCATCTATATTTCGGGCGCCAGCAGCAAGATAGTACTCCATGGCTCCTTTCGAGAGTCCTCCTGGAGCTGCGACCCTCCGCTGGCACCTCTCGCTCCAGCAGCACCCAGCTCTGGCGGCCCCAGCCGGTCTCCCAGCCAGCAGTGCCACCAGAACAATTGTGCAGTGCTGCCTTGCCGCTTTCCTGCGCCACCGCCCGGCCGCTGCCAGGCCAAGCGCCGCGGCGGTGGGGAGCATGCGCGGGGCCCCGCGGCATGCTGGGAGCTGTAGTCCCGCCGCGCGGCGGCGGTGGGGAGCATGCGCGGGGCCCCGCGGCATGCTGGGAGCTGTAGTCCCGCCGCGCCGCGGCGGTGGGGAGCATGCGCGGGGCCCCGCGGCATGCTGGGAGCTGCAGTCCCGGCGCGCGGCGGCGGGGCGCGGCTGGTGGCCGGGCGGGGGGAGCACTCCCTTCCCCGCGCCCTGCGGGGCCACCGGCGGCATGGAGCAGTGTGGGCGAGGCCGTGCAGGGCAAGGGCCCTTTCGCAGTGCTTCGCGTGCCTAGGGGAGGCCCTGTGACAGTGGAGGGGCTGCAAGGACACGCAGGCCTCAGGGGACCTGCCAGGTTTGGCTCCACAGCAGGCAGGGGAGCCAGCCTGGGCGTTTTGGGGCGCTGCCCGCATCCCACTGCCTCCTGCGCAAGGAGGTGAATCCACCAGGAATGTCTCCAAGTGGTGCCAAAGTCTGTGAAAAACTCAAAGAGGACATGGGAGAAATCCCCTAGGCGGCTGAGGCTGCCTAGGGAACTGTATCGGAAATACCCAGTTTGGGTATGGATGTAGCAGAGCTGGGGCCAGTGTGGAAAAAGTAATTGGGGGCAGGGTATTTACTGGGTGTGGGGGGCAGGTTGGGATTGGGTGGAGGTGGGCAGAGACACGGGCCAGGAAAGGGAGGGCCAAGGATCCCCCTCCCGCTCCCCTCTGGTTCAGGGCTTACCGGCCCGGGGAGCCTCTTGTGCTGCGTGTCTGTCTCTGTGTCCCGGGAAGGAGCAGGGACGTTTCTCATCCCAGAGCTGGCTGGCTGTGATGTGGCCTCAGCAGCGGGCTGTGCTGCGGGAGCTGGCAGGGTCCCTCCACCTGCTGGCACGCTGGGCCCCTCCGTCCACCTGCCATCTGCTCCCCACGCTGACCCAGGAGGCAGAGGGCTCTGGGCAGATGGGGCGGGGGGAGCATGTCTGGGTTGCATCTGTCCGGGATCCTGCCAGACTCCCACAGTCAGGGCTTGCAGCCCTGGGGAGGTGACATACTGCCCTGTCCTGAGAGCTCCCCAAAGCAAGCCCCATAGGCTGCAGCCTGTGCCCGTGCCCCTGCCCAGCGTGAGGAGGAGGCAGAAAGGCACTTCAGACCTGCCCAGCTCATTGCAGCCTGTGCAGCTGTGATGGTCTTGCAGAGACATTTCTCCTGCCTGGCCCCTTGGAGAGATGGAAGGTTCCCCCTGGCCCTGGGGAGGGTAGTTCATGGGGGGAAACTCAGACCTGGCTAGCAGCTCCTCATCTTCTCGCCCTTCCCCGAACCTGCCTTCCCCCAACAGCTCTCAGGACAGGGGCTGCCTCTTCGCAACCCCCAGCTCCCCTTGCCCAGCGTTTGGATGCAGTTGTGAGCTCGTCCCTTCCTCAAGCTCTTTGGGAGAGGAAATCAGAGGTGGCTCAGGAATGAGGCGCGGGCTGGAGAGCCAGCGAGACCCACCAGCAGTCGGGAGGAAGGAGAGGGAGAAACCCGGATCCGGCAAGGGATGGGAAAGCCAGACCGCAGCCCTAGGAAATGAGTGTGAAGTTCTCCAGATACCTTGTGTCTGGACCTAACTGGCACGTGGTATCTGAAAGGATGGTTTAAATGATGGGGCAATTTAGCAAAGCTCAAGGGACGTATTTCAGTCACAAAAAAACATACGGACTGTGAGCTCACTTCAAAACAACATACAACACTTAAAGAACTACACATAAAACTATATTTAAAAAAATACATGGTCTTCACAAAAACAACTGTAACTGCATAACTGAAGAAACAGCTATGGATGGATGCCTTGGGAAGGCCAGCACTTCCTTGCAGCAGCCAGCGTGAAGGACATTGTGGCCTGCAACAGGAAAGAAAGCATTTGCAGTGAAAAGGATTGGCTTGGGGGCGCCCCATTTAACAGCGCCTCTTTCCCTGCTTCCCAGACTCTTTCCTGCAAGAGCTGCTGGAAGCCTGCTTCCACAGTGCCAGAGGCTTCTCGTGGAAACCTGAGCCAATGGCCAGGGAGAGGTACTCAGCTAGCCAACTACCAAGGGCTTCGCCACTCCTACGCGTTGGGCAGCTTTGCCCCCTGCCTGGGAGACCTCCCTGACACCTCTGCCAGGATTCCCTCTGGCTGCTCTGGAAACCGCCCCAGGAGCAATGGGACTGGGAAGGGGGAAGCCCCCATCTGCCCCTGGCCAGCCAGCTAGGGGGAATACCTGGCCAGTGCAGTCATAGCTCTGCCACTCCATGGGTTCAGGCTGGCTGCAGCCAGCCAGGCCATCGGTCCCCAGAGCCTGAAAGAGAAAAGATGACATTTGCACAGAGAGCCACAAAGCCAGTGGCCTCTGGCCCCGGGGCCTCTTTTCCTCTCCCCACCCAGGGCAAGTGGTGCACAGCACAGGCGCGGCTATTGTTGGCCCACAGCCGGGTCCTGTGTGGCAGCCGATGAGTTGCTTCAGTTGCTTCCCTGCAGCTGGGAGAGGGGCTGGGAGGTGGCAGGGCCCTTGTCCCAGGCACGTTTCAGCACCTTCAGCTCTCCAGCCATGGGAGCTCTGCCCCTTGCCCTTGAATCCTCTGAGCAGCCAGCTCCTCTCCAAGAGAGTGGCTAGTGCTTGTGGCCTTTTTGCCCACCCCGGAGGTCACAGCAATGAGGGACACCCGCAAGCACTGCTGAGAGCTTGTTCCCAAGTGCTCCTGCCCAGGAAGTGATTGCAGCAGGAGGCTGATTGGTTATCTACAGGCAAAGGCATCACAGTGTCATGAGGAGGCCTCCTGGCCTATTCTTCCAGGCCTGCCTCAAATGACATGCTTGGGAGGAACAGGAAGGGCCAAGCCCCGATCTGTGGCTGTCCAGCTGGCTGCGGCAGGAGTACCTGGCCACTGCTGCCATAGCTCTGCCACTCCATGGGCTCAGGCTGGCTGCAGCCAGCCAGGCTGTCGGTCCCCAGAGCCTGAAACAGAGAAGGAGACATTTTCATGGAAAGCCACAAAGCCAGTGGCCTCTGTCTCCAGGGCTTCTTTCCCTCTCTGTCCCAGTGCACAGCGCAGGCATTGCTGTCTGCCTGGAGTGGGCTCTCTCCCACCAGCAGGCCTGGAGAAGACTGTGGACACAGAAGGCATGGGAAAGGTTTCCACGAGGAACTACCCTGAAGAGTTTGCCTGAGTCACTAGCTGCAAGGGACATGTAGGTGGTTGTTCGCTGGGGTTTGCTTGGTCCTGCGATTGCTTCCCTGCAGCTGGGAGGGGGCCTGGGAGGCATCAGGGCCCTAGCCCCAGGCGGGTGTCTCCACCTTCCCCGCTGCAGCTGTAGGAGCTGTCCCACTTGCCCCCAGTCTTCTGAAAGGCCAGCTCCTCTCCAAGAGTGGCAAGCATCTGAGGTCTTATGGCTCAGCTGGGAGGGCACAGCCCTGATGGACTCCCATAAGCATTGCTGACTTCTTATCCCCAAGCACCTGGGCACAGGAAGCGTTCCCTCTAACAACACCCCTGTCAGTCATTGAGTCTCAGTGCCACAGCTGGGGGTCAGGGTATCCTTCAGTACCACCGCCCTTTCTCCTGGCTTCCCAGACTCCTTCCTACAAGAGCTGCTGTCAGTCCCACAGTGCCAGAGGCTTCCTGTGCAGACCACAGCCCACAGCCATGGTGAGGTGCTCAGCCAGCCAGCTGCCGAGGGCTTCGCTGCTCCTGCGCACTCGTCCAGCTTTGCCTAAACACCCATGGGCGGGAAACCTCCCTGGCACCTCTGCCAGGATCCCCTCTGGCTGCTCATGGAAACCACCCCAGGAGCAATGAGAGTGGGAAGGGGGAAGCCCCCATCTTTCCCCATCCCACTGGGAGCAGGGGGAAATACCTGGCCAGTGCAGTCATAGCTCTGCCACTCCATGGGCTCAGGCTGGCTGCAGCCAGCCAGGACGTCTATCCCCAGAGCCTGAAACAAAGAAGGAGGCATTTACAAGGAAGGCCATAAAGCCAGCAGGCTCTGGCCCCGGGGTCTCTTTCCCTCCTCCTCCCTGGGGCAGGTGGTGCACAGTGCAGGCATTGCTATTGCCGGCCCACAGCGGGCACCCCGCTACCAGCAGTCAGTTTTCCAGGGCAGGAGAAGGCTGTGGGAAAGGTTTCCACTAGGAACTACCCTGAAGAGTTTGCCTGTGTCACTAGCTGCAAGGGACGTGTGGATGGTTGTTTGCTGGGGTTTGCTTGGTCCTGCGATTGCTTCCCTGCAGCTGGGAGGGGGCCTGGCAGGTGTCAGGGCCCTGGCCCCAGGCGGGTGTCTCCACCTTCCCCGCTGCAGCTGTAGGAGCTGTCCCACTTGCCCCCAGTCCTCAAGTACCTGAGGAGGCTGATCACTGATCAACAACCAAAAGCATCTGAGGGCCATGAGGATGCCTCTTGGCCAAACTGTGTAGGCCTATCAAGTCTCAGTACAAAAGCCATGGGTTGGGGGCATCCCCTTGTAGAGAGCCCCTTTCCCCACTTCTCAGACTCTTTCCTGCAAGCGCTGCTGTCAGTCTTGCGGTGCCAGAGGCTTCTTGTGCAAAGCTGAGCTTATGGCCAGGGAGAGCTACTCAGTCAGCAAGCTCCCAAGGGCTTTGCTGCTCCTGCATGTTGGGCAGCTTTTCCCCAGCGCCCATGCCTGGGATTCCTCCCTGACACCTCTGCCAGGATCCTCTCTGGCTGCTCTCAGAAAACCAAGCCCCCGTCTGTCCCCAGCCAGGCAGCTGGGGAAAATACCTGGCCAGTGCAGCCATAGCTCTGCCACTCCATTGGCTGAGGGTTGCCAAAGACAACCACGCCGTCCATCCCAAGAGCCTGAAAGAGATAAGGAGGCATTTGCAGGGAAGGTCTTGAAGCCAGTGGGCTCTGGCCCCAGGGCTCTTTCCCTTCTCTCTCCCCGGAGCAGGAGGTGCACAGTGCAGGCATTGCTATGCCTGCCCGCAGCAGCCTCTTTCCCATCAGCAGCCCATTTCCCAGGGCGGGAGAAAAGTGAAAACCGGAGAACAGAAAGCTCAGATGTGATCTGACCCCGCCCCCCGCCCTGGCCTGCAGTGGGTTTGGGCCATCCCTGCTCAGCCATCACTCAGGCCCTCCTGTACCACCCCAGCTCCCCCGCGTCCTCTCCCAAGCTGGCCCCTGGTACTGGCCGGCCCTGCTCCACACCTGCCCTTGTCTCCCTGCGGCCAGTGGTGGAGTTGCTGTTGGGACTGAGCCCTTGGAAGCATCTGTGTTCCCATGGCAACACTGGTTCTGCTGTGATCGGAATGGGGGGACAGGGCTGGGGAGGGCAGCGGGGATGCAGTGAGGAAGAGTGGTCATATGTTGGACTTACCCTAGCACTGATGACCATGACGGCAGAGACAAATTCTCGGGGTTGGGCTTGCTGGGTGGGAATGAGGTCTCCTAGCGCTGTAAGGGCTGCTTTCCCAAAGCCACTTTCAGCTGGCAATGGAGCCATCCCAGCAGTGTGGGAGCTGGGGGTCAATGCTGAGGGCTGCGGAGACCCCCCTGCCACTTGCCAGGCCCCAGTGGTGGAGCCAGCAGGCGCTTGTCAGGGTCTCCCAGCTGGTGGACACTGGTCAGCACGGCTGCAGCAAACACCTCTGTGGGAGCTGGGCAGTGGGACAACCTCATCACATCCCTGAGCGCTCCTGGCCTCGGGCTCCTGGGCAGGTGGCAGTCCTGGACCCGTCCCACCAGGGGCCACATAGTTGTGCCTATGGCCCAGCTCTGGCCCCACTGCAGCCCAACACTGCTGCACAGTACACCGCTCCTCACAGCAGGGTCTCTGCGCCTTATGCTAGGCAGTGGTGTCCACTCGAGAGAAGCACTTCCCACTGCGGGGGAAGACCTGACCCTGTGAACCCCACTCTTGGCAAACGCCAGACCTGCAAGTTGTTTGGCAGCTCCAGGAGGCGCGAGGTGGGATGTGTGAGGGCCACCACCTGCAGCGTGCTGTCCGTGGTGCCTAGGGACTGCAAGGAGGACAGAGGGCTGTGGCACTTCTTCCCTGGCACCCCTCACCTGCAGGAGAGGGGCTTCAATTCCTGCTGCCTCAGGCAGATGCCCACGGCCCTTCAGTGCCCAGGGAGAGGGCCAGGGCAACAGAGCTGCTGCACAGGGACCAGCCTCTGCTGCTGCTGGTAACAATGTGCTGTCTTTAGGACCTCTCTCCACCCTTGCTACACGCCTTGACTTTTAATTGCCCAGCAGAGAAAAAAGCCTTTTGGGGGAAGGAGAACTCGATGCATTGCACACAGGCGAAGAGAGAAGCGTAGCAATGATGTTTTCCAAAAGCCACAAGGAGCAGCTGGACTAGGAGCTGCTATTACCCATGCACCAGGCTCCTAACTCTGCAAGGGGTGCAAGCTCCAATAATCAGCCTTCTCACCGGGGATGGAGTTTCTGCCAGCCAGTCTGGGCAAGTTCCTTTTTTTGCCCTGTGCCCCAGAGACTGATAAAGTCAGTACACGTAATGCCCATGATTAGGTTTAAATACAGATTTTATTCAGGCAGGAGCAGCTTTGTCCTGCTAAGCTGCCTCCGGACCCAGCACCCACAGCGGGCAGCCAGCTTGCTGGAGCTGGGAACCTCATCTCTTCCAGCTGCGGCTTCTGCTCTGGCAAGTCTTGCCCAAGGGGCTCCTGAGTGCTGTGGACATGCTCACATTTCAGCACGGAGGGCTGTGAGCTGGGGAGAGTGGGCAGCAGGGACCTTCCCAAGCCAAAGAGCCACATGGCTAAGTGGCTGTGAAAGGGCCCGAGTGGGCAAGACAGCTCTGTGAGGGCCGAGCCCTGGGAGCAGGGTCTGCAGGACAGAGCAGCCCCAGGGAGCCAGCAGGGGTGTGTGGAGCCACCCAGACTGGCCTGACAAAGCACTCCCAGCAGGAGTGCTGGGAGCCTGCAGAGACCCTGTGCCAGGCAACCCGCTGGCCCTGCAGACCTCCCTGCCCCTGCCCACCTCGTTGAGCAGGGTTGGGGGACTGTGCCCTCCTGCTAGGACTGCACTGGGCCCAGTGCGGGCTTGTTTGTAGGGCAGGCCAGAAGGTGCGCGTAGAGTTTGCAATGCAGCCTGGCTCTCAGGGCCCGCTCCGTGATGCTGTCATAAGCTTTCCTTCTCTGTCTTTTCCGGGACCTGATGTCTGCAGAAGAGGATGTCTAGAGCACGGCAGCCCTTTCCGGTGGGAAGGTGGAAGACGGAGCAGGTGGCCAGACTGTCCGCATCGCTTATGCAGGAGGTGGTGGCTCTGAAGTTGGGAGGCCAGACAAGCTCTCAGTGGGGATGAGGGGCCGGGGGGAGGCCCTCCCTGGGGGCTCTCTGGCTGTGGGCAGCAGCTCTGTTGGAAGACCCTTGGGCAGGCAGCCAGAGGGGCTGTGCCACACAGTGAGGCGTGTTCTCCGCTGACATGCAAGTTGGTACCGGTAGCAGCCCCAGTGGCTGAGAGGGAGCCAGGGAGCGACAGGGGCATGAGCAGCACAGGGTGCCGAGAGTTCTGCCTGGGAAAGGCAGCAGGAGTGGTGTGCAGCACAGTCCTCTGCGATGTGCTCCCTGCATGTTCTTTTCCCCACTGACTGTTCAAGAGTCCGAGCATCTCCCTCACTTCTCCTGCTGACTGTGACTTCTCAGCATCAGCCTCCCAGCTAATGCCCTCGCTCCTGACGCCCATTGCTCCAGCTTGCACGGCACAAGCTTCACACGCATGCGTCTCTTCCAGGATCCTCTACAGGAAGGGAGCTTTGGAGCCAACGGCAGCTCTTTCCCTGGAGCCAGCACGGCAGGCAATGCTGCTGGAGCGTTGTCTTCTGAGATCTAAGCCGCCGCGTCCGTCTGGGCACAGGCGGCATTGCCTAAGCAGGTGCTTGATTTTTTTCCACTGCTGTCAAATACAGGCCCAGATGCTTGCCAAGTGATGTTTTTTGAAAAACACAGACAACCGCCAGCAACCGCCCCCCTCCCCCCAACCAGCTCCTCAATTCAGATCATGTGTATTCAGAGTGTGGGGAAGGGGCAGCAGTTGCTCTTCTCTTTGGCAGAAAAACCTGTCTAGGTCACCAAAACAATTCCAGTGGGGTTTTAAAGGGACTTTCCAAGCACCGGGTCTGTGTCTGAGGCTGGGGGTCTCCATGGCTCCTGGGCAGGAGAGGGCAGGTCTACCAGGCAGTGGGGCCCACGGGGGCTGGAGCAGCACTCGTGCCTTGGTACGGGGCCCTTGCATTGGATGGCACCTCCCTGCCCTCACCTCTCTTGTGCACGGAGGCACTGCTTCCAGCTGAGGCCACTTCCACTTCAGCTCTGATTTGCTGATGAAGAGGTCCCTTCTCTTTGCATCAGCAGCACCTTTTCTACCGCCCGGCTGGTGCCTCACAGACCCTCTCTGGCACGCCACTGCCCACCGGGACACGGCGATGGGACAGGGGACTGGGAATGCACCCACCCTGCAGGGTCAGTTGAGTGGGACATACAGGGCACCTCCAATGCCACACAGCATCGAAAGAAAACAAGAAGAAAGAAAGAAAAAAAAAAAACCAACGGGCCCTGCAGGGTCACCTGGGGCACTGCCATGAGTTTCACCCAGCCTACAGCTGCCGCTGCCACTGGAGAGCAGAGCAGGCCGACTTCAGTGCTGCACTGCATCTGCCTGCTCTGCTGAGGTGCCTCAAATACCCACCAGCTCTCACACGGCACTGCCCAGGGATCTGTCATAACCAAATGCTCCAAGCCCAGTTTGACTTTAATCAAGTCAAGCTGGAAACAAGTTTGAGGGGAAGGGGTCGAGACACAAACCACTTACAGGAGAGAGAGAAAGAAATCTGTTCAGTAGTGGAAAAAAGTCTTTCTGTCACTTTTAGACAGTATTCTAAATAATCTCTCTGGGAGTTGTCACAGTACTCTTTCCCTGATGGTCCTGCATATTTATCTAGGGCTATCTCAATGCCTAATCAGATCTTCATTGGTTATAGCAGGGAGCATTTATAGTTGGCAGCAGCAGCTGACTCTCTCCCATAATTAGCACCATAGCAGTCAATGCCAGAGAGCTAATATGAAGTTCACTTCCACAGACCCCTCTTACAAGAAAGTCAGGATGTTCACAGCAAAACGGAGCTGTGCAAGGCTCAGGCAGACATGCTTAGTGAGTTCATATCAAGCCAAAGATGCTTCCTTGCTGACCATGTTTGCATCGCAGAGCATGGACAGAGCATTTCACAGATGTTAAATATTGAAACATAACTTCAGAAACCACCCAAGGGTGGTAACTTCAGTCTTAAATTCTGTTCATGACAGCTGGAGAAAAAAACATTTCACAATAGGAAGAAAAACTATTCAAATACTTTATCATCTGACCATTAAGCTCATTTGAAAAGTTGTTTCAGAACCAGGAATGAATAGAAATGTGAGCATGTAAGCCTCCAAAGAGATTAAATCCCTAAAAAGCAACCTCTTCAGGCCTTTGCACCTTTGTCTAGGATTGGTGTCTTCCCTAGCAGCCCTGGCATGATTCCCAGTACCAGAAACTATGGCTCATATGAAGGTAAAATAAATGAATCATGAGAATGTGTTCCCTATAACGCTGCATGTCCCTAGCACATCTCTTGTCTCCTTAGAGCCTAGAAGAAAGCTCCAGAGCAGACATCTGTGCTAGCACAAAGAGACAACTCCATTTGGCAGAATTGTTTCATCTTAAAATCTGATGAACTAGGTACACGGGTAAAGGACAATAGTGTCCCAAGGGAGACACACCAAAGTGACAAAACTAATGCAAAACTTCCTCTTTCCATCATGTCCTCAGTCACAGCCCTGTCTTCTGCCAGACACAGTTTCTTTGTTCACTGAGGAAGGCATTAGAGCTTGATGACTCACTGTAGGACAGCAAGTTCTAAAATGGAAAAAAACCCTCTGATGCATAAACTGCAGAGTGCCTGAAATATCAGGTAGGAAGTTCAAACTGCTGAACAAGCTGGAGATTTATTCATATCTGCTGTGCTTCTCTTGAAGTCAAAAGCATGACAATGAAGAATAACCTGTTCTCATTAGAAGACCACCAGGCCCTCATAACAAATTTCAATAGAATAATCAGGGTAGCATGAGGTACAGGCTTCATCATAAATGTTCCAGGCCAAAGTCACTTTAAATAAATCTTACTTTCCCATTTTAGCACAAGATAAAAAGGTTCACTGGTAATCTTGAGCCATGTAAACACTGACAGTTTCAGGTGACCATTAGCATGTGAAGAAAAGGTAACAAAAGAGAAGCTTACTCTTTAAACAAACTGTTTCAGTAACTCTACATATATAAAAATTATCAATATTGCCATGGAGAAGAGTTCGATCTTCTGTTCAGCTCTAAGCCGTTCTTTTCAAGTACTTTCTCGATCAAGCCTTTGCTAGATTTCCTGCTTGTTGGGCTAGACCATGCTTGAGCCTGGAGGAGGTGATCCTTGAATATCGGTAGATGCTCTTGGACCCCTCCTCCCTCCTGTATTCCCAGAGATTCTCCAAAGCAGCTCCCTGAACAGGCTGAAGTCTGCTCTCCTGAAGTCCAGGGTGGTGATCCTGCTTTTTGCCCTGCTTCCTCCTCACAGGACCCTGAACTCCACCATCTCATGGGTGCTGCAGCCAAGACTGCCCCTGAATTTCACATCTCCAATCGGCTCTTCCTTTGTTGTAAGTATGAGGTCCAACAGAGCACCTCTCCTCACTGGCTCCTCCATCACCTGTGTTAGGAAGTTGTCATCAGTGCACTCCAGAAACCTCCTGGATTGCTTGTGCCCTGCTGTGGGGTGTCTCCAGCATATATCAGGGGGCTTGAAGTCCCCATGAGGACCGGGGCTTGCAAACAGGAAGCTTCTTCCAATTCTCTGAAGAAGGCCTCGGCTACTTCTTCTTCCTGACCAGGTGGTCAACAGCAGACACCCACTACAATGTCACCCATGCTGGTCTGTCTACTAATCCTGCTCTCAGCTAAGCCCTCACCTCTCCTCAGGCAGCGCTCCATACATCCCCACTGACAGTAGTAGAGATGGAGCCAAGATCAAGGAGGGATAGATTGAGGAGGAAGAAGTACATAGGGAGTGGAGGCGGTGGTCTCAGGCTACGGCTGTGATGATGAGTCCATTTCCCAGGAGGGCAGCCAGGTAGATGCCTGGGAAGAGTGAGAAGTGCAAGAGCTGCAGCTCCCGCATGTCCGCGAAGGCCAGGAGGAGGAACTCATTGAAGGAGCTGCTGTTGGACATTTGCTTCCTCTGGACTTGAGAGACTGTCCAAGGAGGAAAAGACAGTGACAAGTTAGATCAGGCTTCTGTGAGCCCAACTCATTCTGTTTCTCATAGAACCCCCCACGTTTCCTTTCTGCTTTACCTTCGTACCTTCTTTACCTTCTACTTTACCCATTTTCTCTAGAAAACGATCTTCAGTGGAGGAGTCTGATGGCAAATATATGACCCAGGTGCACACCCCAGCTTCTCACCCCTGCAGCTTCCCTGGGAGAAGGCAACAGCCTGTCCTGTCCCTGAGAAGCTGCGGCAGGGAATCCCTGCTCTGAAGCAACTCCTCCTCCTCCTCTCCACTGAGAAGCCAGGAGAGAGAAGCTAAAAATCCTATCATTCATGGGATGGAATGGGTTTAGAAAATCCCTCCAGGAGCCTCAGTAGCATTTCCCTGCAGCCAGAGATCTTACCGTGTCAAGGGCTGTGAAGATTTCTCCCACCCTGAGAGTGTTCAGTGACTTGCAGCTCTTCCTCTCCCATGCATTAATCTACCTCAAACACTCCCTGCTTCAGAGCTTTTCCAAAAGGAAGGTATTCATTCACAACTTCTAGCTTTGAAACCAGACTTCAGAGAGGAGATGATGCCTCATAAATGCAGTGTGTAAAGTTGAGTGCACTAATTTTTGCTGCAGAGAAATGAAAAATGGAAAGGCAAAATCTGTTAATAATTCAGTATACTGAACCCCACGGAAAGGGCAGAGGCCCTCAGGGCCTTCTCTGCCTGAGGTTTTCCTGGTCAACTTTTCCCTCAGGAGGCATAGGGAGAGCTGAGGGCGGTGAGAGTGTGTGCTATCTCCTGTCCTAGTCATCCCCCCCTCCCCCATCCCCATTAATTTTCTGTGGGATTTCAGCAAAAAGAGGTGTAGAGAGAGAGGGATGGAGGGAGGAGTTAGCGATGGGAGGAAGAGAGAAACTGCAGAAAGGGCCTGGGTGAGACTGGGGCCAGAGGGGAGCGTTTGGAAGAAACACTGCTGCTAGAGCTACGGACGGCACTGAAGAGTGAGGCTGTGGGGCAGGAGAGATGCCAGGAGGAGCAGAGGCCGGGATCATCTCATCTCTGTTTCCAGCTGTGAGTCCTAAAGGGTCATGAGGGGATGCCTCTGAAGGGACAGTGTGGGGGTCACCATCTCCACAGGGACACTGTGCTCATCTGGGGCATGTCAGTAGTGCCTTAACAGAGCAGTAGCGCTGTGTTGTGGGGTCAGCTCTGCACTAGCATGAGGCCAAGGGCTGCATGATCACATCAGGGGTCATGTCTTTTTCCCCGGTGTCCCTGTACACTGTTTCTGTGTAGGTCTGCATTGCACAGCTTTGTTGTTTTGGTTTCTTGGCCTGTGCATAATGTTAAAGACTGAAGCAAGGAAGGCATTCAGTACCTCGGCCTTTTCTGTATTCTCTGTCCTGAAGGCCCCTTCCCCATTCAGCAGCAGGCCCACATTTCTCCCTACTTTTCCTTTTGTTACCGATGTATTTAAAGAAGCCCTTCTTGTTCTCCTTGACATCCCTTGCCAGATGAAACTCCCCAGGTCTGTGAGCCACATGAAAATATCGCTTAGGTGGCCACAGCTGCTGGGCATGGCGCCAGCCCCAGAGGATGCCGGTGTCCCTGCCCCCACTGTGGCCAAACCTCTGCGGTGCCCACAACAGGTGGAAGACGGAGCAGGTGGCCAGACTCTCCACATCGCTTATGCAGGAGGTGGTGGCTCTGAAGTTGGGAGGCCAGACAAGCTCTCAGTGGGGATGAGGGGCCGGGGGGAGGCCCTCCCTGGGGGCTCTCTGGCTGTGGGCAGCAGCTCTGTTGGAAGACCCTTGGGCAGGCAGCCAGAGGGGCTGTGCCACACAGTGAGGCGTGTTCTCCGCTGACATGCAAGTTGGTACCGGTAGCAGCCCCAGTGGCTGAGAGGGAGCCAGGGAGCGACAGGGGCATGAGCAGCACAGGGTGCCGAGAGTTCTGCCTGGGAAAGGCAGCAGGAGTGGTGTGCAGCACAGTCCTCTGCGATGTGCTCCCTGCATGTTCTTTTCCCCACTGACTGTTCAAGAGTCCGAGCATCTCCCTCACTTCTCCTGCTGACTGTGACTTCTCAGCATCAGCCTCCCAGCTAATGCCCTCGCTCCTGACGCCCGTTGCTCCAGCTTGCACGGCACAAGCTTCACACGCATGCGTCTCTTCCAGGATCCTCTACAGGAAGGGAGCTTTGGAGCCAACGGAGGGCTTGGCTTTCTGGAAAACTGTTGGCCCACGGACAGGAAGGTGTCTCACAGGCTTCCTGGCCTTGGTTCAGGTAGGGGTTCCAACACAGGAGTGTAAGGTCTCGATGTGAGTGCTGAGGGGTAACACAGAGGCTTCTGAATGCCTTCTGGTGGGCCCTGAGCATCTTGCTCAGAGCCTCGGAGAACAGACAGGAGGAGATTACATGGCAGGTCCTCTTCAAAGTGTGCTTCTGCCTCTGAAGGCATGACCATTCCAGGGATGCAGACAGGTGGGAGCTTCATTCTTGGCTCACTCCTCTCTAATTTTCTAGCAGGAATTCTCTTTCCTCTTGGCCTTAGGAAGCCCAGTCTCGGATAGCTCTCATCCCCATCTCTTGGGCTGGGCTGCTTTGCGACCTGCCTCCCACAATTCACTCCTGAAGCAACAGCAGTCAGAGGTTGACCGCATTGATCTAACAGCAACTCCACTAGCCCACTCTCCATGGTGCTTTCTTCTGAAGTGTCCTTGAAGGATCTTGCCTTTGCATTCATGTCTTTTTCTAACTTCTGCTGCTGCTGCTTCAGGGTTTCCAGAGCATCATGGACAACAATTGCAGCATACACATTTCCTTCTGAATGGACTTGCTGAACTTGGGACATTGCATTTTGGATGCTACGCCTTGCAAGCGTGCTACTCTCTCGTGATACGGCAGCAACATTGTGGAATGGTTGCAACACGGGCAACCTTGTGGCTTCTGCTGTCCAGTGTTTGGATGCTCTACATGATGCTTCTACTTCCTTCATCGCTCGGGTTGAGAAAGGTGTCCGGCATGCCTGCAGTTGTCTCTTAGAAATAGTCTCAAGGGGCAGCTTCAGGATTTCAGCACATTGACAGTGCAAGTGATGTTCAAATTGCAAAGCTACAAACGATTCCAAGGTGGATCCAACCCTCTCAACAGCATCTTTGGCGATTTTGTCAAGAGACGCCAGAGAAGTTGCTGTTATAGCCTGGTAATTCAGCTGCCCTCAGCCTGCTTTCTTCCAGTTTGCCAGCTCACCTGGCTCGTGCGGCTACGTACGGCTCCCTCTGCCCGGCCGACAGCCTGGGCTCACAGGCATCTGATGCACTGCATACCAAATGCTTCCCTAAGGCATCAGTAACGGTTGCTACAATCTCTCTAGCCACCAGTCCAATTTCCTCCTGGAGATCTGGAGATGTCGTCTCAGAAGGCTCTGCCCTTCTAGCACTAGCAAGCAACCTTCCACTGATTGCCAGTGGAGCCCTCCTTAAAACATGGACCAACCAATCCAGCTCTTTCACCCTCTCCAGCACTTCCTCCAGCATGCTCTCAGACACCTCTTCCAGCTCCTGGGCTTCTGTCCTTGTAGTCCCTATCAGCGTAGTCCGGATTTCACTATGCAGCTCTTCACGTAAAGACTTCTGTATCAGAAACCAGGAGGAACTGATGAGTGAATGGCAAACAAAATGGATAGAGGAGATGGAGGAGGTTGTGTTATTGTGCTGGACACTTTGCTCTGGACTCCTCTCCCATCATGGGTGCTGCCTGCTCTCACGACACCTCTGCCTCTTATTGCAGGCTCGTTTGCACCTCTCCCAGTACTGATGTGAAGAATGCTAGTTGTGAGACCAAGAAAAAAAAAAATCCTTGTTCCTGGAGCACCCAGCTGTTGTCGTGCTTTCTGAGAGGCCATTCCACCTGATGGAGCCAGGCAGCATTGAATGTGTTCCGCTAATGAGAATCGGGCAACAGCAGGCTCTCCTCTAAGCTAATCTTTGATCTCCTGCAGCAGGAAGGTAACCCATGAATGGCTAAGCACTGGCACTATCGCCTTCAGGGATGCTCCATGTTTGGCTGCTCACCACACGAGAAAGCAGCAACAGGGACCCTGGGAATACTTAGTGCAGCTAATGGATTTATGCTAAGCATGGGAGTCCGTGAGCACAAGAGCCCACGAAGAGTACCCGGCACACCTGGTCTCGCTCAGCCTGCTGGAGGAGGCGTTTCTCTTCTTTAAGGGCCTCAAGCTTCTCCATCCTCTGCACAGTCATGGCAAGAAACCTTTAAAGACAAATAAAGATGGCTGAAACAGAGCACCTGGAGCTGTCTTGCCCAGAGCTTTTTCTGCTTAGCCACTGCCATCATCCTGCTCCAGAGTTCTTGGCTCAAGTGCCCCAAACAGCTTCCAGCTGGCTTTGCCAGGCTCCAAACACAGACTGCGCCACTGTAGGCACAATTAGCATCTGGTCACGCAGGAATCTGGTGGTGTTTCCTGGAAGACAAGGCTCCAGCCAGCACCTCGCTGACAGGCCACAGGCCCGCTCCTACAGCAAGCCTTGCTTGTCCTGTCTCTGACCTGTGCCTCATCTCCCTCTCAGCATCTCTCAAACTCTCTCTTTGCTCCCGCAGCAGCCACTCTCAGAGGTGAGAAATGTCCATCCCCTCTGGCGGTTCGGGGACATCCTTTAATTTTGCCAGCAGTCATCGAAGCACCTTCTGAAAGTTGACACCAGGTTTTAGCTCGCCTTTGCCACGAAATGCTCTCACACCGCTGCATGCTGAGGCTTCATGCTGGCCCAGAGCAGTGCTCCGCTTCAGCCATACACCCGGGGCAGAAGAGAAGGGCTTCCCTCGGCACTCTGGGCACTCAGGGACGACTTTCCTGCCTGTCCCCACCCCACCCCATCCCTAGCATCCTGCACTATCGCAGCTCGGACCAGGTAGTCGTTTCTACAGCTGAACGCCCGGCCTGCCAGCACAGGCCTCGCTGCTTCTTCAGTTCATGCCGTGCTGAGATAAAATAAGTGAAGCCCCAGCCCTCTGCACCATGAAGCAGGCCTATGAACACTGCACTTTACTTACTTGTTCTCGCTGGCACATTTTGTCAGCCTCTGTTTTGAGTGTCATCAGATACTGCCTGTATTCGTTGAACTCCCACAGAGTGCAAACCACCTGTGGAGAGACAAGGGGAGAAATCACCAAGACTTGTCACGCTAACTATGTGGCTTGCCTTCCCAGAAACAGCAATAACCCAGCAAGAGCTGCTCCCCTGCACACCCTGCCCTCCCCAGCAGCTGGGGCCTTTGCTCCCACCCACCCAGGGGGAGCAGTGCTCCTCACTCTGCTGCCAGGCCACCCACCAGCTGCTATGCCAGTGCTCAAAGAGCACGGCACAGCCTTGGAAGAGCAGGTGTGGGAATTCCCAGAGCGGGTCTGCCTGAGGGCAGAGTGAGAAAAACACTCTGATGTCCAACCTACTTTGCCATCGCTGGTGAAGTAACCTCCTCTCTTTAGTGTCTGGAGGTTATCTTTGCATTTGTAGTAGGCCCATGACTGCAGGTCGTGCAGACTGTTGTACTCGGTGCTCAGCAAGTGACAGTGTGGATCTCCCAAAGCAAAATAACCGGATGGCTGGTGAAGTGTTAAATGTATCGTCCACAGCATGAGCAGGGTAGGAAGGAATCAGGAAAGACGCAAAGACACTTCTGAGCTTCCTCAGCCCATAGGGTAGCTTTTTCAGGCCTCTGAGCTTTAGAGTAATTCCTGGCTCAGCACTTAGCTCAGCTCCCTATTTTACCCAAAGGAAAGATTTCTCTGCTTGAGAGACTCTTCAGCTGAGGAAAAGCCCAGGGCCTACAGCTTCAGTCTTGTGGTTATCTCCCATCTCTTTGCTAGCTCTCTCAGTGTGTGTGGGCAGGGAGATGATGAACAAGAAGGGACTTTTCCTTCCCCTTTCTACTGCTTTTACCTTTTCCCCCAGCTCGGTCTGGCAAAAGACAGGGTGGGAGCCAGGCAACAAAGGGATTTTGACCCCGAGCGGGATGTCCAGCAGCTCAGTACATCTTACTACACCTGCTGTCTTCTGCACTCAAGCTAGAAAGACAGAGACGCTCATGGGCATTCAGGCCACCATCTCAATAGCCTTCTTGCACAGCTGTAGAGAGAGAAAAGCAATTTAGCATGAATGAGCATCAGCAGGGAGAGGGATCTGAACCTAGGACACAGAAGAAAGAAATAAAGGAACCACAAGACTGATTCCGGAGGACAAGATAAGGAAGTAGAAGAGCCAGACAGCTACGCAGAAGTAAGTAACCACAAAGACTGGTTCCAAGGGACAAGATAAGGGAGTAAAAGAGCCACCAACAACTATGCAGAAGCGAGATAAGAAGTAAAGAACACACCTGGAAACTACGGAAAGGACCAGCCAGGAGCTGGAAGACCCTGAACTCTAATACCATGATTGGTTCAGAACTATGGGGTGGATACTAGACTGGAAGGGTATAATTACCCAGGGATTTGTTCAAATCGGGTCCCTCTTCAGAGGCACCCAGCTCGAGATGTAATTACTGCATGTGTGCCATTAAAATTTATTTCACTCTGATTTGGCTTCAAACTTCTGCCTGAGCGGGAACCTAGGGTTGGACCCTGTTACGGTGACTGGCGAGCCTAATTTTCCATAACAGCAGCACTTACCAGAAATGCTCTTTGAACACTCCAAACAGGGAGAGCGCAAAGAGCAGCCTATTCAAAAGCAGCTCTCTGCTACGTCACCTCCTTCCCTGCAACTCCAAACCCTGTAAACCAAACCTGACGTCCTTTCACACCACCCCTCCTGCCTGCTGAGCTGGAATCCAGGATGGGCAGGCAGACAGGACTCCCTGAGCGCCTCCACTGGCCTCACCCTATTTCTCTCACTCTTGGTTTCCTCCACACACACTGGATGCCCCAGAGAAGGCCCGCACGGCTGCCACCTCCCAAGCTAAGCCCTCTCCATCTGCCCGCTACGCACCTCACCCCTATTCTCCTTTGCGCTCAGCACTCCATCTATATTTCGGGCGCCAGCAGCAAGATAGTACTCCATGGCTCCTTTCGAGAGTCCTCCTGGAGCTGCGACCCTCCGCTGGCACCTCTCGCTCCAGCAGCACCCAGCTCTGGCGGCCCCAGCCGGTCTCCCAGCCAGCAGTGCCACCAGAACAATTGTGCAGTGCTGCCTTGCCGCTTTCCTGCGCCACCGCCCGGCCGCTGCCAGGCCAAGCGCCGCGGCGGTGGGGAGCATGCGCGGGGCCCCGCGGCATGCTGGGAGCTGTAGTCCCGCCGCGCCGCGGCGGTGGGGAGCATGCGCGGGGCCCGGCGGCATGCTGGGAGCTGCAGTCCCGGCGCGCGGCGGCGGGGCCCGGCTGGTGGCCGGGCGGGGGGAGCACTCCCTTCCCCGCACTGCGGGGCCACCGGCGGCATGGAGCAGTGTGGGCGAGGCCGTGCAGGGCAAGGGCCCTTTCGCAGTGCTTCGCGTGCCTAGGGGAGGCCCTGTGACAGTGGAGGGGCTGCAAGGACACGCAGGCCTCAGGGGACCGGCCAGGTTTGGCTCCACAGCAGGCAGGGGAGCCAGCCTGGGCGTTTTGGGGCGCTGCCCGCATCCCACTGCCTCCTGCGCAAGGAGGTGAATCCACCAGGAATGTCTCCAAGTGGTGCCAAAGTCTGTGAAAAACTCAAAGAGGACATGGGAGAAATCCCCTAGGCGGCTGAGGCTGCCTAGGGAACTGTATCGGAAATACCCGGTTTGGGTATGGATGTAGCAGAGCTGGGGCCAGTGTGGAAAAAGTAATTGGGGGCAGGGTATTTACTGGGTGTGGGGGGCAGGTTGGGATTGGGTGGAGGTGGGGAGAGACACGGGCCAGGAAAGGGAGGGCCAAGGATCCCCCTCCCGCTCCCCTCTGGTTCAGGGCTTACCGGCCCGGGGAGCCTCTTGTGCTGCGTGTCCGTCTCTGTGTCCCGGGAAGGAGCAGGGACGTTTCTCATCCCAGAGCTGGCTGGCTGTGATGTGGCCTCAGCAGCAGGCTGTGCTGCGGGAGCTGGCAGGGTCCCTCCACCTGCTGGCACGCTGGGCCCCTCCGTCCACCTGCCATCTGCTCCCCACGCTGACCCAGGAGGCAGAGGGCTCTGGGCAGATGGGGCGGGGGGAGCATGTCTGGGTTGCATCTGTCCGGGATCCTGCCAGACTCCCACAGTCAGGGCTTGCAGCCCTGGGGAGGTGACATACTGCCCTGTCCTGAGAGCTCCCCAAAGCAAGCCCCATAGGCTGCAGCCTGTGCCCGTGCCCCTGCCCGGCGTGAGGAGGAGGCAGAAAGGCACTTCAGACCTGCCCAGCTCATTGCAGCCTGTGCAGCTGTGATGGTCTTGCAGAGACATTTCTCCTGCCTGGCCCCTTGGAGAGATGGAAGGTTCCCCCTGGCCCTGGGGAGGGTAGTTCACGGGGGGAAACTCAGACCTGGCTAGCAGCTCCTCATCTTCTCGCCCTTCCCCGAACCTGCCTTCCGCCAACAGCTCTCAGGACAGGGGCTGCCTCTTCGCAACCCCCAGCTCCCCTCGCCCAGCGTTTGGCTGCAGTTGTGAGCTCGTCCCTTCCTCAAGCTCTTTGGGAGAGGAAATCAGAGGTGGCTCAGGAATGAGGCGCGGGCTGGAGAGCCAGCGAGACCCACCAGCAGTCGGGAGGAAGGAGAGGGAGAAACCCGGATCCGGCAAGGGATGGGAAAGCCAGACCGCAGCCCTAGGAAATGAGTGTGAAGTTCTACAGATACCTTGTGTCTGGACCTAACTGGCACGTGGTATCTGAAAGGATGGTTTAAATGATGGGGCTATTTAGCAAAGCTCAAGGGACGTATTTCAGTCACAAAAAAACATACGGACTGTGAGCTCACTTCAAAACAACATACAACACTTAAAGAACTACACATAAAACTATATTTAAAAAAATACATGGTCTTCACAAAAACAACTGTAACTGCATAACTGAAGAAACAGCTATGGATGGATGCCTTGGGAAGGCCAGCACTTCCTTGCAGCAGCCAGCGTGAAGGACATTGTGGCCTGCAACAGGAAAGAAAGCATTTGCAGTGAAAAGGATTGGCTTGGGGGCGCCCCATTTAACAGCGCTTCTTTCCCTGCTTCCCAGACTCTTTCCTGCAAGAGCTGCTGGAAGCCTGCTTCCACAGTGCCAGAGGCTTCTCGTGGAAACCTGAGCCAATGGCCAGGGAGAGGTACTCAGCTAGCCAACTACCAAGGGCTTCGCCACTCCTACGCGTTGGGCAGCTTTGCCCCCTGCCTGGGAGACCTCCCTGACACCTCTGCCAGGATTCCCTCTGGCTGCTCATGGAAACTGCCCCAGGAGCAATGGGACTGGGAAGGGGGAAGCCCCCATCTGCCCCTGGCCAGCCAGCTAGGGGGAATACCTGGCCAGTGCAGTCATAGCTCTGCCACTCCATGGGTTCAGGCTGGCTGCAGCCAGCCAGGCCATCGGTCCCCAGAGCCTGAAAGAGAAAAGATGAGATTTGCAGAGAGAGCCACAAAGCCAGTGGCCTCTGGCCCCGGGGCCTCTTTTCCTCTCCCCGCCCAGGGCAAGTGGTGCACAGCACAGGCGCGGCTATTGTTGGCCCACAGCCGGGTCCTGTGTGGCAGCCGATGAGTTGCTTCAGTTGCTTCCCTGCAGCTGGGAGAGGGGCTGGGAGGTGGCAGGGCCCTTGTCCCAGGCACGTTTCAGCACCTTCAGCTCTCCAGCCATGGGAGCTCTGCCCCTTGCCCTTGAATCCTCTGAGCAGCCAGCTCCTCTCCAAGAGAGTGGCTAGTGCTTGTGGCCTTTTTGCCCACCCCGGAGGTCACAGCAATGAGGGACACCCGCAAGCACTGCTGAGAGCTTGTTCCCAAGTGCTCCTGCCCAGGAAGTGATTGCAGCAGGAGGCTGATTGGTTATCTACAGGCAAAGGCATCACAGTGTCATGAGGAGGCCTCCTGGCCTATTCTTCCAGGCCTGCCTCAAATGACATGCTTGGGAGGAACAGGAAGGGCCAAGCCCCGATCTGTGGCTGTCCAGCTGGCTGCGGCAGGAGTACCTGGCCACTGCTGCCATAGCTCTGCCACTCCATGGGCTCAGGCTGGCTGCAGCCAGCCAGGACGTCTATCCCCAGAGCCTGAAACAAAGAAGGAGGCATTTACAAGGAAGGCCATAAAGCCAGCAGGCTCTGGCCCCGGGGTCTCTTTCCCTCTTCCTCCCTGGGGCAGGTGGTGCACAGTGCAGGCATTGCTATTGCCGGCCCACAGCGGGCACCCCGCTACCAGCAGTCAGTTTTCCAGGGCAGGAGAAGGCTGTGGGAAAGGTTTCCACGAGGAACTACCCTGAAGAGTTTGCCCGTGTCACTAGCTGCAAGGGACGTGTGGATGGTTGTTTGCTGGGGTTTGCTTGGTCCTGCGATTGCTTCCCTGCAGCTGGGAGGGGGCCTGGCAGGTGTCAGGGCCCTGGCCCCAGGCGGGTGTCTCCACCTTCCCCGCTGCAGCTGTAGGAGCTGTCCCACTTGCCCCCAGTCCTCAAGTACCTGAGGAGGCTGATCACTGATCAACAACCAAAAGCATCTGAGGGCCATGAGGATGCCTCTTGGCCAAACTGTGTAGGCCTATCAAGTCTCAGTACAAAAGCCATGGGTTGGGGGCATCCCCTTGTAGAGAGCCCCTTTCCCCACTTCTCAGACTCTTTCCTGCAAGCGCTGCTGTCAGTCTTGCGGTGCCAGAGGCTTCTTGTGCAAAGCTGAGCTTATGGCCAGGGAGAGCTACTCAGTCAGCAAGCTCCCAAGGGCTTTGCTGCTCCTGCATGTTGGGCAGCTTTTCCCCAGCGCCCATGCCTGGGATCCCTCCCTGACACCTCTGCCAGGATCCTCTCTGGCTGCTCTCAGAAAACCAAGCCCCCGTCTGTCCCCAGCCAGGCAGCTGGGGAAAATACCTGGCCAGTGCAGCCATAGCTCTGCCACTCCATTGGTTGAGGGTTGCCAAAGACAACCACGCCGTCCATCCCAAGAGCCTGAAAGAGATAAGGAGGCATTTGCAGGGAAGGTCTTGAAGCCAGTGGGCTCTGGCCCCAGGGCTCTTTCCCTTCTCTCTCCCCGGAGCAGGAGGTGCACAGTGCAGGCATTGCTATGCCTGCCCGCAGCAGCCTCTTTCCCATCAGCAGCCCATTTCCCAGGGCGGGAGAAAAGTGAAAACCGGAGAACAGAAAGCTCAGATGTGATCTGACCCCGCTCCCCGCCCTGGCCTGCAGTGGGTTTGGGCCATCCCTGCTCAGCCATCACTCAGGCCCTCCTGTACCACCCCAGCTCCCCCGCGTCCTCTCCCAAGCTGGCCCCTGGTACTGGCCGGCCCTGCTCCACACCTGCCCTTGTCTCCCTGCGGCCAGTGGTGGAGTTGCTGTTGGGACTGAGCCCTTGGAAGCATCTGTGTTCCCATGGCAACACTGGTTCTGCTGTGATCGGAATGGGGGGACAGGGCTGGGGAGGGCAGCGGGGATGCAGTGAGGAAGAGTGGTCATATGTTGGACTTACCCTAGCACTGATGACCATGACGGCAGAGACAAATTCTCGGGGTTGGGCTTGCTGGGTGGGAATGAGGTCTCCTAGCGCTGTAAGGGCTGCTTTCCCAAAGCCACTTTCAGCTGGCAATGGAGCCATCCCAGCAGTGTGGGAGCTGGGGGTCAATGCTGAGGGCTGCGGAGACCCCCCTGCCACTTGCCAGGCCCCAGTGGTGGAGCCAGCAGGCGCTTGTCAGGGTCTCCCAGCTGGTGGACACTGGTCAGCACGGCTGCAGCAAACACCTCTGTGGGAGCTGGGCAGTGGGACAACCTCATCACATCCCTGAGCGCTCCTGGCCTCGGGCTCCTGGGCAGGTGGCAGTCCTGGACCCGTCCCACCAGGGGCCACATAGTTGTGCCTATGGCCCAGCTCTGGCCCCACTGCAGCCCAACACTGCTGCACAGTACACCGCTCCTCACAGCAGGGTCTCTGCGCCTTATGCTAGGCAGTGGTGTCCACTCGAGAGAAGCACTTCCCACTGCGGGGGAAGACCTGACCCTGTGAACCCCACTCTTGGCAAACGCCAGACCTGCAAGTTGTTTGGCAGCTCCAGGAGGCGCGAGGTGGGATGTGTGAGGGCCACCACCTGCAGCGTGCTGTCCGTGGTGCCTAGGGACTGCAAGGAGGACAGAGGGCTGTGGCACTTCTTCCCTGGCACCCCTCACCTGCAGGAGAGGGGCTTCAATTCCTGTTGCCTCAGGGAGATGCCCACGGCCCTTCAGTGCCCAGGGAGAGGGCCAGGGCAACAGAGCTGCTGCACAGGGACCAGCCTCTGCTGCTGCTGGTAACAATGTGCTGTCTTTAGGACCTCTCTCCACCCTTGCTACACGCCTTGACTTTTAATTGCCCAGCAGAGAAAAAAGCCTTTGGGGGGAAGGAGAACTCGATGCATTGCACACAGGCGAAGAGAGAAGCGTAGCAATGATGTTTTCCAAAAGCCACAAGGAGCAGCTGGACTAGGAGCTGCTATTACCTATGCACCAGGCTCCTAACTCTGCAAGGGGTGCAAGCTCCAATAATCAGCCTTCTCACCGGGGATGGAGTTTCTGCCAGCCAGTCTGGGCAAGTTCCTTTTTTTGCCCTGTGCCCCAGAGACTGATAAAGTCAGTACACGTAATGCCCATGATTAGGTTTAAATACAGATTTTATTCAGGCAGGAGCAGCTTTGTCCTGCTAAGCTGCCTCCGGACCCAGCACCCACAGCGGGCAGCCAGCTTGCTGGAGCTGGGAACCTCATCTCTTCCAGCCGCTGCTTCTGCTCTGGCAAGTCTTGCCCAAGGGGCTCCTGAGTGCTGTGGACATGCTCACATTTCAGCACAGAGGGCTGTGAGCTGGGGAGAGTGGGCAGCAGGGACCTTCCCAAGCCAAAGAGCCACATGGCTAAGTGGCTGTGAAAGGGCCCGAGTGGGCAAGACAGCTCTGTGAGGGCCGAGCCCTGGGAGCAGGGTCTGCAGGACAGAGCAGCCCCAGGGAGCCAGCAGGGGTGTGTGGAGCCACCCAGACTGGCCTGACAAAGCACTCCCAGCAGGAGTGCTGGGAGCCTGCAGAGACCCTGTGCCAGGCAACCCGCTGGCCCTGCAGACCTCCCTGCCCCTGCCCACCTCGTTGAGCAGGGTTGGGGGACTGTGCCCTCCTGCTAGGACTGCACTGGGCCCAGTGCGGGCTTGTTTGCAGGGCAGGCCAGAAGGTGCGTGTAGAGTTTGCAATGCAGCCTGGTTCTCAGGGCCTGCTCCGTGATGCTGTCATAAGCTTTCCTTCTCCGTCTTTTCCAGGACCTGATGTCTGCAGAAGAGGATGTCTAGAGCACGGCAGCTCTTTCCCTGGAGCCAGCACGGCAGGCAATGCCGCTGGAGCGTTGTCTTCTGAGATCTAAGGTGCTGCGTCCGTCTGGGCACAGATGGCATTGCCTAAGCAGGTGCTTGATTTTTTTCCACTGCTGTCAAATACAGGCCCAGATGCTTGCCAAGTGATGTTTTTTGAAAAACACAGACAACCGCCAGCAACCGCCCCCCTCCCCCCAACCAGCTCCTCAATTCAGATCATGTGTATTCAGAGTGTGGGGAAGGGGTAGCAGTCGCTCTTCTCTTTGGCAGAAAAACCTGTCTAGGTCACCAACACAATTCCAGTGGGGTTTTAAAGGGACTTTCCAAGCACCGGGTCTGTGTCTGAGGCTGGGGGTCTCCATGGCTCCTGGGCAGGAGAGGGCAGGTCTATCAGGCAGTGGGGCCCACGGGGGCTGGAGCAGCACTCGTGCCTTGGTACGGGGCCCTTGCATTGGATGGCACCTCCCTGCCCTCACCTCTCGTGCACGGAGGCACTGCTTCCAGCTGAGGCCACTTCCACTTCAGCTCTGATTTGCTGATGAAGAGGTCCCTTCTCTTTGCATCAGCAGCACCTTTTCTACCGCCCGGCTGGTGCCTCACAGACCCTCTCTGGCACGCCACTGCCCACCGGGACACGGCGATGGGACAGGGGACTGGGAATGCACCCACCCTGCAGGGTCAGTTGAGTGGGACATACAGGGCACCTCCAATGCCACACAGCATCGAAAGAAAACAAGAAGAAAGAAAGAAAGAAAAAAAATCGGGCCCTGCAGGGTCACCTGGGGCACTGCCATGAGTTTCACCCGGCCTACAGCTGCCGCTGCCACTGGAGAGCAGAGCAGGCCGACATCAGTGCTGCACTGCATCTGCCTGCTCTGCTGAGGTGCCTCAAATACCCACCAGCTCTCACACGGCACTGCCCAGGGATCTGTCATAACCAAATGCTCCAAGCCCAGTTTGACTTTAATCAAGTCAAGCTGGAAACAAGTTTGAGGGGAAGGGGTCGAGACACAAACCACTTACAGGAGAGAGAGAAAGAAATCTGTTCAGTAGTGGAAAAAAGTCTTTCTGTCACTTTTAGACAGTATTCTAAATAATCTCTCTGGGAGTTGTCACAGTACTCTTTCCCTGATGGTCCTGCATATTTATCTAGGGCTATCTCAATGCCTAATCAGATCTTCATTGGTTATAGCAGGGAGCATTTATAGTTGGCAGCAGCAGCTGACTCTCTCCCATAATTAGCACCATAGCAGTCAATGCCAGAGAGCTAATATGAAGTTCACTTCCACAGACCCCTCTTACAAGAAAGTCAGGATGTTCACAGCAAAACGGAGCTGTGCAAGGCTCAGGCAGACATGCTTAGTGAGTTCATATCAAGCCAAAGATGCTTCCTTGCTGACCATGTTTGCATCGCAGAGCATGGACAGAGCATTTCACAGATGTTAAATATTGAAACATAACTTCAGAAACCACCCAAGGGTGGTAACTTCAGTCTTAAATTCTGTTCATGACAGCTGGAGAAAAAACATTTCACAATAGGAAGAAAAACTATTCAAATACTTTATCATCTGACCATTAAGCTCATTTGAAAAGTTGTTTCAGAACCAGGAATGAATAGAAATGTGAGCATGTAAGCCTCCAAAGAGATTAAATCCCTAAAAAGCAACCTCTTCAGGCCTTTGCACCTTTGTCTAGGATTGGTGTCTTCCCTAGCAGCCCTGGCATGATTCCCAGTACCAGAAACTATGGCTCACATGAAGGTAAAATAAATGAATCATGAGAATGTGTTCCCTATAACGCTGCATGTCCCTAGCACATCTCTTGTCTCCTTAGAGCCTAGAAGAAAGCTCCAGAGCAGACATCTGTGCTAGCACAAAGAGACAACTCCATTTGGCAGAATTGTTTCATCTTAAAATCTGATGAACTAGGTACACGGGTAAAGGACAATAGTGTCCCAAGGGAGACACACCAAAGTGACAAAACTAATGCAAAACTTCCTCTTTCCATCATGTCCTCAGTCACAGCCCTGTCTTCTGCCAGACACAGTTTCTTTGTTCACTGAGGAAGGCATTAGAGCTTGATGACTCACTGACTCATTGATGCCCTCATAACAAATTTCAATAGAATAATCAGGGTAGCATGAGGTACAGGCTTCATCATAAATGTTCCAGGCCAAAGTCACTTTAAATAAATCTTACTTTCCCATTTTAGCACAAGATAAAAAGGTTCACTGGTAATCTTGAGCCATGTAAACACTGACAGTTTTAGGCGACCATTAGCATGTGAAGAAAAGGTAACAAAAGAGAAGCTTACTCTTTAAACAAACTGTTTCAGTAACTCTACATATATAAAAATTATCAATATTGCCATGGAGAAGAGTTCGATCTTCTGTTCAGCTCTAAGCCGTTCTTTTCAAGTACTTTCTCGATCAAGCCTTTGCTAGATTTCCTGCTTGTTGGGCTAGACCATGCTTGAGCCTGGAGGAGGTGATCCTTGAATATCGGTAGATGCTCTTGGACCCCTCCTCCCTCCTGTATTCCCAGAGATTCTCCAAAGCAGCTCCCTGAACAGGCTGAAGTCTGCTCTCCTGAAGTCCAGGGTGGTGATCCTGCTTTTTGCCCTGCTTCCTCCTCACAGGACCCTGAACTCCACCATCTCATGGGTGCTGCAGCCAAGACTGCCCCTGAATTTCACATCTCCAATCGGCTCTTCCTTTGTTGTAAGTATGAGGTCCAACAGAGCACCTCTCCTCACTGGCTCCTCCATCACCTGTGTTAGGAAGTTGTCATCAGTGCACTCCAGAAACCTCCTGGATTGCTTGTGCCCTGCTGTGGGGTGTCTCCAGCATATATCAGGGGGCTTGAAGTCCCCATGAGGACCGGGGCTTGCAAACAGGAAGCTTCTTCCAATTCTCTGAAGAAGGCCTCGGCTACTTCTTCTTCCTGACCAGGTGGTCAACAGCAGACACCCACTACAATGTCACCCCTGCTGGTCTGTCCACTAATCCTGCTCTCAGCTAAGCCCTCACCTCTCCTCAGGCAGCGCTCCATACATCCCCACTGACAGTAGTAGAGATGGAGCCAAGATCAAGGAGGGATAGATTGAGGAGGAAGAAGTACATAGGGAGTGGAGGCGGTGGTCTCAGGCTACGACTGTGATGATGAGTCCATTTCCCAGGAGGGCAGCCAGGTAGATGCCCGGGAAGAGTGAGAAGTGCAAGAGCTGCAGCTCCCGCATGTCCGCGAAGGCCAGGAGGAGGAACTCATTGAAGGAGCTGCTGTTGGACATTTGCTTCCTCTGGACTTGAGAGACTGTCCAAGGAGGAAAAGACAGTGACAAGTTAGATCAGGCTTCTGTGAGCCCAACTCATTCTGTTTCTCATAGAACCCCCCACGTTTCCTTTCTGCTTTACCTTCGTACCTTCTTTACCTTCTACTTTACCCATTTTCTCTAGAAAACGATCTTCAGTGGAGGAGTCTGATGGCAAATATATGACCCAGGTGCACACCCCAGCTTCTCACCCCTGCAGCTTCCCTGGGAGAAGGCAACAGCCTGTCCTGTCCCTGAGAAGCTGCGGCAGGGAATCCCTGCTCTGAAGCAACTCCTCCTCCTCCTCTCCACTGAGAAGCCAGGAGAGAGAAGCTAAAAATCCTATCATTCATGGGATGGAATGGGTTTAGAAAATCCCTCCAGGAGCCTCAGTAGCATTTCCCTGCAGCCAGAGATCTTACCGTGTCAAGGGCTGTGAAGATTTCTCCCACCCTGAGAGTGTTCAGTGACTTGCAGCTCTTCCTCTCCCATGCATTAATCTACCTCAAACACTCCCTGCTTCAGAGCTTTTCCAAAAGGAAGGTATTCATTCACAACTTCTAGCTTTGAAACCAGACTTCAGAGAGGAGATGATGCCTCATAAATGCAGTGTGTAAAGCTGAGTGCACTATTTTTTGCTGCAGAGAAATGAAAAATGGAAAGGCAAAATCTGTTAATAATTCAGTATACTGAACCCCACGGAAAGGGCAGAGGCCCTCAGGGCCTTCTCTGCCTGAGGTTTTCCTGGTCAACTTTTCCCTCAGGAGGCATAGGGAGAGCTGAGGGCGGTGAGAGTGTGTGCTATCTCCTGTCCTAGTCATCCCCCCCTCCCCCATCCCCATTAATTTTCTGTGGGATTTCAGCAAAAAGAGGTGTAGAGAGAGAGGGATGGAGGGAGGAGTTAGCGATGGGAGGAAGAGAGAAACTGCAGAAAGGGCCTGGGTGAGACTGGGGCCAGAGGGGAGCGTTTGGAAGAAACACTGCTGCTAGAGCTACGGACGGCACTGAAGAGTGAGGCTGTGGGGCAGGAGAGATGCCAGGAGGAGCAGAGGCCAGGATCATCTCATCTCTGTTTCCAGCTGTGAGTCCTAAAGGGTCATGAGGGGATGCCTCTGAAGGGACAGTGTGGGGGTCACCATCTCCACAGGGACACTGTGCTCATCTGGGGCATGTCAGTAGTGCCTTAACAGAGCAGTAGCGCTGTGTTGTGGGGTCAGCTCTGCACTAGCATGAGGCCAAGGGCTGCATGATCACATCAGGGGTCATGTCTTTTTCCCCGGTGTCCCTGTACACTGTTTCTGTGTAGGTCTGCATTGCACAGCTTTGTTGTTTTGGTTTCTTGGCCTGTGCATAATGTTAAAGACTGAAGCAAGGAAGGCATTCAGTACCTCGGCCTTTTCTGTATTCTCTGTCCTGAAGGCCCCTTCCCCATTCAGCAGCAGGCCCACCTTTCCCCCTACTTTTCCTTTTGTTACCGATGTATTTAAAGAAGCCCTTCTTGTTCTCCTTGACATCCCTTGCCAGATGAAACTCCCCAGGTCTGTGAGCCACATGAAAATATCGCTTAGGTGGCCACAGCTGCTGGGCATGGCGCCAGCCCCAGAGGATGCCGGTGTCCCTGCCCCCACTGTGGCCAAACCTCTGCGGTGCCCACAACAGGTGGAAGACGGAGCAGGTGGCCAGACTCTCCACATCGCTTATGCAGGAGGTGGTGGCTCTGAAGTTGGGAGGCCAGACAAGCTCTCAGTGGGGATGAGGGGCCGGGGGGAGGCCCTCCCTGGGGGCTCTCTGGCTGTGGGCAGCAGCTCTGTTGGAAGACCCTTGGGCAGGCAGCCAGAGGGGCTGTGCCACACAGTGAGGCGTGTTCTCCGCTGACATGCAAGTTGGTACCGGTAGCAGCCCCAGTGGCTGAGAGGGAGCCAGGGAGCGACAGGGGCATGAGCAGCACAGGGTGCCGAGAGTTCTGCCTGGGAAAGGCAGCAGGAGTGGTGTGCAGCACAGTCCTCTGCGATGTGCTCCCTGCATGTTCTTTTCCCCACTGACTGTTCAAGAGTCCGAGCATCTCCCTCACTTCTCCTGCTGACTGTGACTTCTCAGCATCAGCCTCCCAGCTAATGCCCTCGCTCCTGACGCCCATTGCTCCAGCTTGCACGGCACAAGCTTCACACGCATGCGTCTCTTCCAGGATCCTCTACAGGAAGGGAGCTTTGGAGCCAATGGAGGGCTTGGCTTTCTGGAAAACTGTTGGCCCACGGACGGGAAGGTGTCTCACATGCTTCCTGGCCTTGGTTCAGGTAGGGGTTCCAACACAGGAGTGTAAGGTCTCGATGTGAGTGCTGAGGGGTAACACAGAGGCTTCTGAATGCCTTCTGGTGGGCCCTGAGCATCTTGCTCAGAGCCTCGGAGAACAGACAGGAGGAGATTACATGGCAGGTCCTCTTCAAAGTGTGCTTCTGCCTCTGAAGGCATGACCATTCCAGGGATGCAGATAGGTGGGAGCTTCATTCTTGGCTCACTCCTCTCTAATTTTCTAGCAGGAATTCTCTTTCCTCTTGGCCTTAGGAAGCCCAGCCTCGGATAGCTCTCATCCCCATCTCTTGGGCTGGGCTGCTTTGCGACCTGCCTCCCACAATTCACTCCTGAAGCAACAGCAGTCAGAGGTTGACCGCATTGATCTAACAGCAACTCCACTAGCCCACTCTCCATGGTGCTTTCTTCTGAAGTGTCCTTGAAGGATCTTGCCTTTGCATTCATGTCTTTTTCTAACTTCTGCTGCTGCTGCTTCAGGGTTTCCAGAGCATCATGGACAACAATTGCAGCATACACATTTCCTTCTGAATGGACTTGCTGAACTTGGGACATTGCATTTTGGATGCTACGCCTTGCAAGCGTGCTACTCTCTCGTGATACGGCAGCAACATTGTGGAATGGTTGCAACACGGGCAACCTTGTGGCTTCTGCTGTCCAGTGTTTGGATGCTCTACATGATGCTTCTACTTCCTTCATCGCTCGGGTTGAGAAAGGTGTCCGGCATGCCTGCAGTTGTCTCTTAGAAATAGTCTCAAGGGGCAGCTTCAGGATTTCAGCAAATTGACAGTGCAAGTGATGTTCAAATTGCAAAGCCACAAAAGATTCCAAGGTGGATCCAACCCTCTCAACAGCATCTTTGGCGATTTTGTCAAGAGACGCCAGAGAAGTTGCTGTTATAGCCTGGTAATTCAGCTGCCCTCAGCCTGCTTTCTTCCAGTTTGCCAGCTCACCTGGCTCGTGCGGCTACGTACGGCTCCCTCTGCCCGGCCGACAGCCTGGGCTCACAGGCATCTGATGCACTGCATACCAAATGCTTCCCTAAGGCATCAGTAACGGTTGCTACAATCTCTCTAGCCACCAGTCCAATTTCCTCCTGGAGATCTGGAGATGTCGTCTCAGAAGGCTCTGCCCTTCTAGCACTAGCAAGCAACCTTCCACTGATTGCCAGTGGAGCCCTCCTTAAAACATGGACTAGCCAATCCAGCTCTTTCACCCTCTCCAGCACTTCCTCCAGCATGCTCTCAGCCACCTCTTCCAGCTCCTGGGCTTCTGTCCTTGTAGTCCCTATCAGCGTAGTCCGGATTTCACTATGCAGCTCTTCACGTAAAGACTTCTGTATCAGAAACCAGGAGGAACTGATGAGTGAATGGCAAACAAAATGGATAGAGGAGATGGCGGAGGTTGTGTTATTGTGCTGGACACTTTGCTCTGGACTCCTCTCCCATCATGGGTGCTGCCTGCTCTCACGACACCTCTGCCTCTTATTGCAGGCTCGTTTGCACCTCTCCCAGTACTGATGTGAAGAATGCTAGTTGTGAGACCAAGAAAAAAGAAAAATCCTTGTTCCTGGAGCACCCAGCTGTTGTCGTGCTTTCTGAGAGGCCATTCCACCTGATGGAGCCAGGCAGCATTGAATGTGTTCCGCTAATGAGAATCAGGCAACAGCAGGCTCTCCTCTAAGCTAATCTTTGATCTCCTGCAGCAGGAAAGCAACCCATGAATGGCTAAGCACTGGCACTATCTCCTTCAGGGATGCTCCATGTTTGGCTGCTCACCACACAAGAAAGCAGCAACAGGGACCCTGGGAATACTTAGTGCAGCTAATGGATTTATGCTAAGCATGGGAGTCCGTGAGCACAAGAGCCCACGAAGAGTACCTGGCACACCTGGTCTCGCTCAGCCTGCTGGAGGAGGCGTTTCTCTTCTTCAAGGGCCTCAAGCTTCTCCATCCTCTGCACAGTCATGGCAAGAAACCTTTAAAGACAAATGAAGATGGCTGAAACAGAGCACCTGGAGCTGTCTTGCCCAGAGCTTTTTCTGCTTAGCCACTGCCATCATCCTGCTCCAGAGTTCTTGGCTCAAGTGCCCCAAACAGCTTCCAGCTGGCTTTGCCAGGCTCCAAACACAGACTGCGCCACTGTAGGCACAATTAGCATCTGGTCACGCAGGAATCTGGTGGTGTTTCCTGGAAGACAAGGCTCCAGCCAGCACCTCGCTGACAGGCCACAGGCCCGCTCCTACAGCAAGCCTTGCTTGTCCTGTCTCTGACCTGTGCCTCATCTCCCTCTCAGCATCTCTCAAACTCTCTCTTTGCTCCCGCAGCAGCCACTCTCAGAGGTGAGAAATGTCCATCCCCTCTGGCGGTTCGGGGACATCCTTTAATTTTGCCAGCAGTCATCGAAGCACCTTCTGAAAGTTGACACCAAGTTTTAGCTCGCCTTTGCCACGAAATGCTCTCACACCGCTGCATGCTGAGGCTTCATGCTGGCCCAGAGCAGTGCTCCGCTTCAGCCATACACCCGGGGCAGAAGAGAAGGGCTTCCCTCGGCACTCTGGGCACTCAGGGACGACTTTCCTGCCTGTCCCCACCCCTAGCATCCTGCACTATCGCAGCTCGGACCAGGTAGTCGTTTCTACAGCTGAACGCCCGGCCTGCCAGCACAGGCCTCGCTGCTTCTTCAGTTCATGCCGTGCTGAGATAAAATAAGTGAAGCCCCAACCCTCTGCACCATGAAGCAGGCCTATGAACACTGCACTTTACTTACTTGTTCTCGCTGGCACATTTTGTCAGCCTCTGTTTTGAGTGTCATCAGATACTGCCTGTATTCGTTGAACTCCCACAGAGTGCAAACCACCTGTGGAGAGACAAGGGGAGAAATCACCAAGACTTGTCACGCTAACTATGTGGCTTGCCTTCCCAGAAACAGCAATAACCCAGCAAGAGCTGCTCCCCTGCACACCCTGCCCTCCCCAGCAGCTGGGGCCTTTGCTCCCACCCACCCAGGGGGAGCAGTGCTCCTCACTCTGCTGCCAGGCCACCCACCAGCTGCTATGCCAGTGCTCAAAGAGCACGGCACAGCCTTGGAAGAGCAGGTGTGGGAATTCCCAGAGCGGGTCTGCCTGAGGGCAGAGTGAGAAAAACACTCTGATGTCCAACCTACTTTGCCATCGCTGGTGAAGTAACCTCCTCTCTTTAGTGTCTGGAGGTTATCTTTGCATTTGTAGTAGGCCCATGACTGCAGGTCGTGCAGACTGTTGTACTCGGTGCTCAGCAAGTGACAGTGTGGATCTCCCAAAGCAAAATAACCGGATGGCTGGTGAAGTGTTAAATGTATCGTCCACAGCATGAGCAGGGTAGGAAGGAATCAGGAAAGACGCAAAGACACTTCTGAGCTTCCTCAGCCCATAGGGTAGCTTTTTCAGGCCTCTGAGCTTTAGAGTAATTCCTGGCTCAGCACTTAGCTCAGCTCCCTATTTTACCCAAAGGAAAGATTTCTCTGCTTGAGAGACTCTTCAGCTGAGGAAAAGCCCAGGGCCTACAGCTTCAGTCTTGTGGTTATCTCCCATCTCTTTTCCTTCCCCTTTCTACTGCTTTTACCTTTTCCCCCAGCTTGGTCTGGCAGAAGACAGGGTGGGAGCCAGGCAACAAAGGGATTTTGACCCCGAGCGGGATGTCCAGCAGCTCAGTACATCTTACTACACCTGCTGTCTTCTGCACTCAAGCTAGAAAGACAGAGACGCTCATGGGCATTCAGGCCACCATCTCAATAGCCTTCTTGCACAGCTGTAGAGAGAGAAAAGCAATTTAGCATGAATGAGCATCAGCAGGGAGAGGGATCTGAACCTAGGACACAGAAGAAAGAAATAAAGGAACCACAAGACTGATTCTGGAGGACAAGATAAGGAAGTAGAAGAGCCAGACAGCTACGCAGAAGTAAGTAACCACAAAGACTGGTTCCAAGGGACAAGATAAGGGAGTAAAAGAGCCACCAACAACTATGCAGAAGCGAGATAAGAAGTAAAGAACACACCTGGAAACTACGGAAAGGACCAGCCAGGAGCTGGAAGACCCTGAACTCTAATACCATGATTGGTTCAGAACTATGGGGTGGATACTAGACTGGAAGGGTATAATTACCCAGGGATTTGTTCAAATCGGGTCCCTCTTCAGAGGCACCCAGCTCGAGATGTAATTACTGCATGTGTGTCACTAAAATTTATTTCACTCTGATTTGGCTTCAGACTTCTGCCTGAGCGGGAACCTAGGGTTGGACCCTGTTACGGTGGCTGGCGAGCCTAATTTTCCATAACAGCAGCACTTACCAGAAATGCTCTTTGAACACTCCAAACAGGGAGAGCGCAAAGAGCAGCCTATTCAAAAGCAGCTCTCTGCTACGTCACCTCCTTCCCTGCAACTCCAAACCCTGTAAACCAAACCTGACGTCCTTTCACACCACCCCTCCTGCCTGCTGAGCTGGAATCCAGGATGGGCAGGCAGACAGGACTCCCTGAGCGCCTCCACTGGCCTCACCCTATTTCTCTCACTCTTGGTTTCCTCCACACACACTGGATGCCCCAGAGAAGGCCCGCACGGCCGCCACCTCCCAAGCTAAGCCCTCTCCATCTGCCCGCTACGCACCTCACCCCTATTCTCCTTTGCGCTCAGCACTCCATCTATATTTCGGGCGCCAGCAGCAAGATAGTACTCCATGGCTCCTTTCGAGAGTCCTCCTGGAGCTGCGACCCTCCGCTGGCACCTCTCGCTCCAGCAGCACCCAGCTCTGGCGGCCCCAGCCGGTCTCCCAGCCAGCAGTGCCACCAGAACAATTGTGCAGTGCTGCCTTGCCGCTTTCCTGCGCCACCGCCCGGCCGCTGCCAGGCCAAGCGCCGCGGCGGTGGGGAGCATGCGCGGGGCCCCGCGGCATGCTGGGAGCTGTAGTCCCGCCGCGCGGCGGCGGTGGGGAGCATGCGCGGGGCCCCGCGGCATGCTGGGAGCTGTAGTCCCGCCGCGCCGCGGCGGTGGGGAGCATGCGCGGGGCCCCGCGGCATGCTGGGAGCTGCAGTCCCGGCGCGCGGCGGCGGGGCGCGGCTGGTGGCCGGGCGGGGGGAGCACTCCCTTCCCCGCGCCCTGCGGGGCCACCGGCGGCATGGAGCAGTGTGGGCGAGGCCGTGCAGGGCAAGGGCCCTTTCGCAGTGCTTCGCGTGCCTAGGGGAGGCCCTGTGACAGTGGAGGGGCTGCAAGGACACGCAGGCCTCAGGGGACCTGCCAGGTTTGGCTCCACAGCAGGCAGGGGAGCCAGCCTGGGCGTTTTGGGGCGCTGCCCGCATCCCACTGCCTCCTGCGCAAGGAGGTGAATCCACCAGGAATGTCTCCAAGTGGTGCCAAAGTCTGTGAAAAACTCAAAGAGGACATGGGAGAAATCCCCTAGGCGGCTGAGGCTGCCTAGGGAACTGTATCGGAAATACCCAGTTTGGGTATGGATGTAGCAGAGCTGGGGCCAGTGGGGAAAAAGTAATTGGGGGCAGGGTATTTACTGGGTGTGGGGGGCAGGTTGGGATTGGGTGGAGGTGGGGAGAGACACGGGCCAGGAAAGGGAGGGCCAAGGATCCCCCTCCCGCTCCCCTCTGGTTCAGGGCTTACCGGCCCGGGGAGCCTCTTGTGCTGCGTGTCCGTCTCTGTGTCCCGGGAAGGAGCAGGGATGTTTCTCATCCCAGAGCTGGCTGGCTGTGATGTGGCCTCAGCAGCAGGCTGTGCTGCGGGAGCTGGCAGGGTCCCTCCACCTGCTGGCACGCTGGGCCCCTCCGTCCACCTGCCATCTGCTCCCCACGCTGACCCAGGAGGCAGAGGGCTCTGGGCAGATGGGGCGGGGGGAGCATGTCTGGGTTGCATCTGTCCGGGATCCTGCCAGACTCCCACAGTCAGGGCTTGCAGCCCTGGGGAGGTGACATACTGCCCTGTCCTGAGAGCTCCCCAAAGCAAGCCCCATAGGCTGCAGCCTGTGCCCGTGCCCCTGCCCAGCGTGAGGAGGAGGCAGAAAGGCACTTCAGACCTGCCCAGCTCATTGCAGCCTGTGCAGCTGTGATGGTCTTGCAGAGACATTTCTCCTGCCTGGCCCCTTGGAGAGATGGAAGGTTCCCCCTGGCCCTGGGGAGGGTAGTTCACGGGGGGAAACTCAGACCTGGCTAGCAGCTCCTCATCTTCTCGCCCTTCCCCGAACCTGCCTTCCGCCAACAGCTCTCAGGACAGGGGCTGCCTCTTCGCAACCCCCAGCTCCCCTCGCCCGGCGTTTGGCTGCAGTTGTGAGCTCGTCCCTTCCTCAAGCTCTTTGGGAGAGGAAATCAGAGGTGGCTCAGGAATGAGGCGCGGGCTGGAGAGCCAGCGAGACCCACCAGCAGTCGGGAGGAAGGAGAGGGAGAAACCCGGATCCGGCAAGGGATGGGAAAGCCAGACCGCAGCCCTAGGAAATGAGTGTGAAGTTCTACAGATACCTTGTGTCTGGACCTAACTGGCACGTGGTATCTGAAAGGATGGTTTAAATGATGGGGCTATTTAGCAAAGCTCAAGGGACGTATTTCAGTCACAAAAAAACATACGGACTGTGAGCTCACTTCAAAACAACATACAACACTTAAAGAACTACACATAAAACTATATTTAAAAAAATACATGGTCTTCACAAAAACAACTGTAACTGCATAACTGAAGAAACAGCTATGGATGGATGCCTTGGGAAGGCCAGCACTTCCTTGCAGCAGCCAGCGTGAAGGACATTGTGGCCTGCAACAGGAAAGAAAGCATTTGCAGTGAAAAGGATTGGCTTGGGGGCGCCCCATTTAACAGCGCCTCTTTCCCTGCTTCCCAGACTCTTTCCTGCAAGAGCTGCTGGAAGCCTGCTTCCACAGTGCCAGAGGCTTCTCGTGGAAACCTGAGCCAATGGCCAGGGAGAGGTACTCAGCTAGCCAACTACCAAGGGCTTTGCCACTCCTACGCATTGGGCAGCTTTGCCCCCTGCCTGGGAGACCTCCCTGACACCTCTGCCAGGATTCCCTCTGGCTGCTCATGGAAACTGCCCCAGGAGCAATGGGACTGGGAAGGGGGAAGCCCCCATCTGCCCCTGGCCAGCCAGCTAGGGGGAATACCTGGCCAGTGCAGTCATAGCTCTGCCACTCCATGGGTTCAGGCTGGCTGCAGCCAGCCAGGCCATCGGTCCCCAGAGCCTGAAAGAGAAAAGATGACATTTGCAGAGAGAGCCACAAAGCCAGTGGCCTCTGGCCCCGGGGCCTCTTTTCCTCTCCCCGCCCAGGGCAAGTGGTGCACAGCACAGGCGCGGCTATTGTTGGCCCACAGCCGGGTCCTGTGTGGCAGCCGATGAGTTGCTTCAGTTGCTTCCCTGCAGCTGGGAGAGGGGCTGGGAGGTGGCAGGGCCCTTGTCCCAGGCACGTTTCAGCACCTTCAGCTCTCCAGCCATGGGAGCTCTGCCCCTTGCCCTTGAATCCTCTGAGCAGCCAGCTCCTCTCCAAGAGAGTGGCTAGTGCTTGTGGCCTTTTTGCCCACCCCGGAGGTCACAGCAATGAGGGACACCCGCAAGCACTGCTGAGAGCTTGTTCCCAAGTGCTCCTGCCCAGGAAGTGATTGCAGCAGGAGGCTGATTGGTTATCTACAGGCAAAGGCATCACAGTGTCATGAGGAGGCCTCCTGGCTTATTCTTCCAGGCCTGCCTCAAATGACATGCTTGGGAGGAACAGGAAGGGCCAAGCCCCGATCTGTGGCTGTCCAGCTGGCTGCGGCAGGAGTACCTGGCCACTGCTGCCATAGCTCTGCCACTCCATGGGCTCAGGCTGGCTGCAGCCAGCCAGGCTGTCGGTCCCCAGAGCCTGAAACAGAGAAGGAGACATTTTCATGGAAAGCCACAAAGCCAGTGGCCTCTGTCCCCAGGGCTTCTTTCCCTCTCTGTCCCAGTGCACAGCGCAGGCATTGCTGTCTGCCTGGAGTGGGCTCTCTCCCACCAGCAGGCCTGGAGAAGACTGTGGACACAGAAGGCATGGGAAAGGTTTCCACGAGGAACTACCCTGAAGAGTTTGCCTGAGTCACTAGCTGCAAGGGACATGTAGGTGGTTGTTCGCTGGGGTTTGCTTGGTCCTGCGATTGCTTCCCTGCAGCTGGGAGGGGGCCTGGGAGGCATCAGGGCCCTAGCCCCAGGCGGGTGTCTCCACCTTCCCCGCTGCAGCTGTAGGAGCTGTCCCACTTGCCCCCAGTCTTCTGAAAGGCCAGCTCCTCTCCAAGAGTGGCAAGCATCTGAGGTCTTATGGCTCAGCTGGGAGGGCACAGCCCTGATGGACTCCCATAAGCATTGCTGACTTCTTATCCCCAAGCACCTGGGCACAGGAAGCGTTCCCTCTAACAACACCCCTGTCAGTCATTGAGTCTCAGTGCCACAGCTGGGGGTCAGGGTATCCTTCAGTACCACCGCCCTTTCTCCTGGCTTCCCAGACTCCTTCCTACAAGAGCTGCTGTCAGTCCCACAGTGCCAGAGGCTTCCTGTGCAGACCGCAGCCCACAGCCATGGTGAGGTGCTCAGCCAGCCAGCTGCCGAGGGCTTCACTGCTCCTGCGCACTCGTCCAACTTTGCCTAAACTCCCATGGGCGGGAAACCTCCCTGGCACCTCTGCCAGGATCCTCTCTGGCTGCTCTCAGAAAACCAAGCCCCCGTCTGTCCCCAGCCAGGCAGCTGGGGAAAATACCTGGCCAGTGCAGCCATAGCTCTGCCACTCCATTGGCTGAGGGTTGCCAAAGACAACCACGCCGTCCATCCCAAGAGCCTGAAAGAGATAAGGAGGCATTTGCAGGGAAGGTCTTGAAGCCAGTGGGCTCTGGCCCCAGGGCTCTTTCCCTTCTCTCTCCCCGGAGCAGGAGGTGCACAGTGCAGGCATTGCTATGCCTGCCCGCAGCAGCCTCTTTCCCATCAGCAGCCCATTTCCCAGGGCGGGAGAAAAGTGAAAACCGGAGAACAGAAAGCTCAGATGTGATCTGACCCCGCCCCCCGCCCTGGCCTGCAGTGGGTTTGGGCCATCCCTGCTCAGCCATCACTCAGGCCCTCCTGTACCACCCCAGCTCCCCCGCGTCCTCTCCCAAGCTGGCCCCTGGTACTGGCCGGCCCTGCTCCACACCTGCCCTTGTCTCCCTGCGGCCAGTGGTGGAGTTGCTGTTGGGACTGAGCCCTTGGAAGCATCTGTGTTCCCATGGCAACACTGGTTCTGCTGTGATCGGAATGGGGGGACAGGGCTGGGGAGGGCAGCGGGGATGCAGTGAGGAAGAGTGGTCATATGTTGGACTTACCCTAGCACTGATGACCATGACGGCAGAGACAAATTCTCGGGGTTGGGCTTGCTGGGTGGGAATGAGGTCTCCTAGCGCTGTAAGGGCTGCTTTCCCAAAGCCACTTTCAGCTGGCAATGGAGCCATCCCAGCAGTGTGGGAGCTGGGGGTCAATGCTGAGGGCTGCGGAGACCCCCCCCCGCCACTTGCCAGGCCCCAGTGGTGGAGCCAGCAGGCGCTTGTCAGGGTCTCCCAGCTGGTGGACACTGGTCAGCACGGCTGCAGCAAACACCTTTGTGGGAGCTGGGCAGTGGGACAACCTCATCACATCCCTGAGCGCTCCTGGCCTCGGGCTCCTGGGCAGGTGGCAGTCCTGGACCCGTCCCACCAGGGGCCACATAGTTGTGCCTATGGCCCAGCTCTGGCCCCACTGCAGCCCAACACTGCTGCACAGTACACCGCTCCTCACAGCAGGGTCTCTGCGCCTTATGCTAGGCAGTGGTGTCCACTCGAGAGAAGCACTTCCCACTGCGGGGGAAGACCTGACCCTGTGAACCCCACTCTTGGCAAACACCAGACCTGCAAGTTGTTTGGCAGCTCCAGGAGGCGCGAGGTGGGATGTGTGAGGGCCACCACCTGCAGCGTGCTGTCCGTGGTGCCTAGGGACTGCAAGGAGGACAGAGGGCTGTGGCACTTCTTCCCTGGCACCCCTCACCTGCAGGAGAGGGGCTTCAATTCCTGCTGCCTCAGGGAGATGCCCACGGCCCTTCAGTGCCCAGGGAGAGGGCCAGGGCAACAGAGCTGCTGCACAGGGACCAGCCTCTGCTGCCGCTGGTAACAATGTGCTGTCTTTAGGACCTCTCTCCACCCTTGCTACACGCCTTGACTTTTAATTGCCCAGCAGAGAAAAAAGCCTTTGGGGGGAAGGAGAACTCGATGCATTGCACACAGGCGAAGAGAGAAGCGTAGCAATGATGTTTTCCAAAAGCCACAAGGAGCAGCTGGACTAGGAGCTGCTATTACCTATGCACCAGGCTCCTAACTCTGCAAGGGGTGCAAGCTCCAATAATCAGCCTTCTCACCGGGGATGGAGTTTCTGCCAGCCAGTCTGGGCAAGTTCCTTTTTTTGCCCTGTGCCCCAGAGACTGATAAAGTCAGTACACGTAATGCCCATGATTAGGTTTAAATACAGATTTTATTCAGGCAGGAGCAGCTTTGTCCTGCTAAGCTGCCTCCGGACCCAGCACCCACAGCGGGCAGCCAGCTTGCTGGAGCTGGGAACCTCATCTCTTCCAGCTGCGGCTTCTGCTCTGGCAAGTCTTGCCCAAGGGGCTCCTGAGTGCTGTGGACATGCTCACATTTCAGCACAGAGGGCTGTGAGCTGGGGAGAGTGGGCAGCAGGGACCTTCCCAAGCCAAAGAGCCACATGGCTAAGTGGCTGTGAAAGGGCCCGAGTGGGCAAGACAGCTCTGTGAGGGCCGAGCCCTGGGAGCAGGGTCTGCAGGACAGAGCAGCCCCAGGGAGCCAGCAGGGGTGTGTGGAGCCACCCAGACTGGCCTGACAAAGCACTCCCAGCAGGAGTGCTGGGAGCCTGCAGAGACCCTGTGCCAGGCAACCCGCTGGCCCTGCACACCTCCCTGCCCCTGCCCACCTCGTTGAGCAGGGTTGGGGGACTGTGCCCTCCTGCTAGGACTGCACTGGGCCCAGTGCGGGCTTGTTTGCAGGGCAGGCCAGAAGGTGCGCGTAGAGTTTGCAATGCAGCCTGGCTCTCAGGGCCCGCTCCGTGATGCTGTCATAAGCTTTCCTTCTCTGTCTTTTCCAGGACCTGATGTCTGCAGAAGAGGATGTCTAGAGCACGGCAGCTCTTTCCCTGGAGCCAGCACGGCAGGCAATGCCGCTGGAGCGTTGTCTTCTGAGATCTAAGCTGCTGCGTCCGTCTGGGCACAGACGGCATTGCCTAAGCAGGTGCTTGATTTTTTTCCACTGCTGTCAAATACAGGCCCAGATGCTTGCCAAGTGATGTTTTTTGAAAAACACAGACAACCGCCAGCAACCGCCCCCCTCCCCCCAACCAGCTCCTCAATTCAGATCATGTGTATTCAGAGTGTGGGGAAGGGGCAGCAGTTGCTCTTCTCTTTGGCAGAAAAACCTGTCTAGGTCACCAACACAATTCCAGTGGGGTTTTAAAGGGACTTTCCAAGCACCGGGTCTGTGTCTGAGGCTGGGGGTCTCCATGGCTCCTGGGCAGGAGAGGGCAGGTCTACCAGGCAGTGGGGCCCACGGGGGCTGGAGCAGCACTCGTGCCTTGGTACGGGGCCCTTGCATTGGATGGCACCTCCCTGCCCTCACCTCTCTTGTGCACGGAGGCACTGCTTCCAGCTGAGGCCACTTCCACTTCAGCTCTGATTTGCTGATGAAGAGGTCCCTTCTCTTTGCATCAGCAGCACCTTTTCTACCGCCCGGCTGGTGCCTCACAGACCCTCTCTGGCACGCCACTGCCCACCGGGACACGGCGATGGGACAGGGGACTGGGAATGCACCCACCCTGCAGGGTCAGTTGAGTGGGACATACAGGGCACCTCCAATGCCACACAGCATCGAAAGAAAACAAGAAGAAAGAAAGAAAAAAAAAACCAACGGGCCCTGCAGGGTCACCTGGGGCACTGCCATGAGTTTCACCCGGCCTACAGCTGCCGCTGCCACTGGAGAGCAGAGCAGGCCGACATCAGTGCTGCACTGCATCTGCCTGCTCTGCTGAGGTGCCTCAAATACCCACCAGCTCTCACACGGCACTGCCCAGGGATCTGTCATAACCAAATGCTCCAAGCCCAGTTTGACTTTAATCAAGTCAAGCTGGAAACAAGTTTGAGGGGAAGGCGTAGAGACACATACCACTTACAGAAGAGAGAGAAAGAAATCTGTTCAGTAGTGGAAAAAAGTCTTTCTGTCACTTTTAGACAGTATTCTAAATAATCTCTCTGGGAGTTGTCACAGTACTCTTTCCCCGATGGTCCTGCATATTTATCTAGGGCTATCTCAATGCCTAATCAGAGCTTCATTGGTTATAGCAGGGAGCATTTATAGTTGGCAGCAGCAGCTGACTCTCTCCCATAATTAGCACCATAGCAGTCAATGCCAGAGAGCTAGTATGAAGTTCACTTCCACAGACCCCTCTTACAAGAAAGTCAGGATGTTCACAGCAAAACGGAGCTGTGCAAGGCTCAGGCAGACATGCTTAGTGAGTTCATATCAAGCCAAAGATGCTTCCTTGCTGACCATGTTTGCATCGCAGAGCATGGACAGAGCATTTCACAGATGTTAAATATTGAAACATAACTTCAGAAACCACCCAAGGGTGGTAACTTCAGTCTTAAATTCTGTTCATGACAGCTGGAGAAAAAACATTTCACAATAGGAAGAAAAACTATTCAAATACTTTATCATCTGACCATTAAGCTCATTTGAAAAGTTGTTTCAGAACCAGGAATGAATAGAAATGTGAGCATGTAAGCCTCCAAAGAGATTAAATCCCTAAAAAGCAACCTCTTCAGGCCTTTGCACCTTTGTCTAGGATTGGTGTCTTCCCTAGCAGCCCTGGCATGATTCCCAGTACCAGAAACTATGGCTCATATGAAGGTAAAATAAATGAATCATGAGAATGTGTTCCCTATAACGCTGCATGTCCCTAGCACATCTCTTGTCTCCTTAGAGCCTAGAAGAAAGCTCCAGAGCAGACATCTGTGCTAGCACAAAGAGACAACTCCATTTGGCAGAATTGTTTCATCTTAATAAAATCTGATGAACTAGGTACACGGGTAAAGGACAATAGTGTCCCAAGGGAGACACACCAAAGTGACAAAACTAATGCAAAACTTCCTCTTTCCATCATGTCCTCAGTCACAGCCCTGTCTTCTGCCAGACACAGTTTCTTTGTTCACTGAGGAAGGCATTAGAGCTTGATGACTCACTGTAGGACAGCAAGTTCTAAAATGGAAAAAAACCCTCTGATGCATAAACTGCAGAGTGCCTGAAATATCAGGTAGGAAGTTCAAACTGCTGAACAAGCTGGAGATTTATTCATATCTGCTGTGCTTCTCTTGAAGTCAAAAGCATGACAATGAAGAATAACCTGTTCTCATTAGAAGACCACCAGGCCCTCATAACAAATTTCAATAGAATAATCAGGGTAGCATGAGGTACAGGCTTCATCATAAATGTTCCAGGCCAAAGTCACTTTAAATAAATCTTACTTTCCCATTTTAGCACAAGATAAAAAGGTTCACTGGTAATCTTGAGCCATGTAAACACTGACAGTTTCAGGTGACCATTAGCATGTGAAGAAAAGGTAACAAAAGAGAAGCTTACTCTTTAAACAAACTGTTTCAGTAACTCTACATATATCAAAACTATCAATATTTCCATGGAGAAGAGTTCGATCTTCTGTTCAGCTCTAATCCATTCTTTTCAAGTACTTTCTCGATCAAGCCTTTGCTAGATTTCCTGCTTGTTGGGCTAGACCATGCTTGAGCCTGGAGGAGGTGATCCTTGAATATCGGTAGATGCTCTTGGACCCCTCCTCCCTCCTGTATTCCCAGAGATTCTCCAAAGCAGCTCCCTGAACAGGCTGAAGTCTGCTCTCCTGAAGTCCAGGGTGGTGATCCTGCTTTTTGCCCTGCTTCCTCCTCACAGGACCCTGAACTCCACCATCTCATGGGTGCTGCAGCCAAGACTGCCCCTGAATTTCACATCTCCGATCGGCTCTTCCTTTGTTGTAAGTATGAGGTCCGACAGAGCACCTCTCCTCACTGGCTCCTCCATCACCTGTGTTAGGAAGTTGTCATCAGTGCACTCCAGAAACCTCCTGGATTGCTTGTGCCCTGCTGTGGGGTGTCTCCAGCATATATCAGGGGGCTTGAAGTCCCCATGAGGACCGGGGCTTGCAAACAGGAAGCTTCTTCCAATTCTCTGAAGAAGGCCTCGGCTACTTCTTCTTCCTGACCAGGTGGTCAACAGCAGACACCCACTACAATGTCACCCCTGCTGGTCTGTCCACTAATCCTGCTCTCAGCTAAGCCCTCACCTCTCCTCAGGCAGCGCTCCATACATCCCCACTGACAGTAGTAGAGATGGAGCCAAGATCAAGGAGGGATAGATTGAGGAGGAAGAAGTACATAGGGAGTGGAGGCGGTGGTCTCAGGCTACGACTGTGATGATGAGTCCATTTCCCAGGAGGGCAGCCAGGTAGATGCCCGGGAAGAGTGAGAAGTGCAAGAGCTGCAGCTCCCGCATGTCCGCGAAGGCCAGGAGGAGGAACTCATTGAAGGAGCTGCTGTTGGACATTTGCTTCCTCTGGACTTGAGAGACTGTCCAAGGAGGAAAAGACAGTGACAAGTTAGATCAGGCTTCTGTGAGCCCAACTCATTCTGTTTCTCATAGAACCCCCCACGTTTCCTTTCTGCTTTACCTTCGTACCTTCTTTACCTTCTACTTTACCCATTTTCTCTAGAAAACGATCTTCAGTGGAGGAGTCTGACGGCATATATATATATATATATTTTAGATGCCTCCTTCTCATCGTGGGAGCACTCTTTGACAGGGTTCAATTCTCTGGCATTTCATTTGCTCTCAGCATGAGCATTTGTGCATCCCAAGAGGAAAAAAAGGGCTCCCTGTGACTTTGTACAGGGTCATGGGATCTGGTCTGTTAATGAGTCTTGCCCCTCACTGTCCCACACTTGCACCTCATAGCTAAAGTACACTCACACTTACAAGTTCCTCTCAGAAAATACTGGACTGCGCTGAGACTGGAGGACTTCAGTTTGAAAGGGAAGATTTCCAAGGTCGTCTCTCTCAGCCCAGAGATGGAGAGAGTGATGAGGAGTGTGACAAGGTTTATGACTCACAGGACCAGACCAAGAACTCTCAGACATCACAGAAATGCTTCAGGGAAGCTGTGCTTTTCTGGAGGGCAGCTTGCAGCTTGACAGGACAGCCCAGAGAAACAGTCAAGCAAGGATCATAGAGGTGGAGTCTCCTTAAGAGAGTGCCAGCTCATTCCCCAACCTGATGAAATGCATTGCCAGGAGCCTCACAGGTTGGAAGGGGATTGGCTCTTCTCACTGCCATAAAGACAACACAGTGCAGGACACACAGGACCAGTGTCTTAACTGCAGCTGAACACTCCCAAAAGATCTGGCAGAAACTTCAGCAAGTCCCTTCATCCCCACCTCAGCCTACAGACTGATGCCAGCATCACCTTCTCGGGCCTCAGGAGGGTTTGTCTGACCTGATCCTTAGGACCTGCAAGCACAGAGATGCCCCTGGACAGTGCCCTGCCTGTGGGAGGTTTCTGTAGGGCAGCAATGAGCACACAGAGGGCGGGATGGGCTCTGTGAGCACTGACCAGGAAAAGATATCGGACAGAGGAACAGCTCCCAGCAAGGGGCAGCTCCAGGTAGTGGAGGTGGGCAGGCAATAAGAGGCATCTGCCAACAGAAACGTTATGGGAGGATGGAGTTGAACGAGTCATGGTCAGTCCTTGCAATGCTGACACCTTCCTCACTGAGCTCACTTCTGCCCTGCAGAAACCTCCCAGCAGCAGGGCACTGTCCAGGGACATCCCCACGTTTGCAGGTGCTAAGGAGCAGGGTCAGATAAACCCCGATGAGGCCAGCAAAGGGGAAGCTGGTGCTGTCTGTAGACTAAGGGATGGGTGAAGGGACCTTCAGAAGTTCCTAGCATACACACTGACTGCTCATTGAAACTGTGAATGAGTCTCAGTCTGTTCTCCAAGCCTGACAGCTGCATTTCCATTTTCCCCTTGCCAGGTGGCAGGAAAGTTAAAGCACCATCTCGAGAAATTGGCTTCTCTTTCAGGAAATCCCTGCCTTCACCTTCCTTTTGAGAAGTCCCCTCTGAAATGTCCTGTGCATGAGCTAGAGCTGTGAGCAGCCCTGACCCATGCAGCACTCTCTCAATGGGAGAAGGAACCTGTCCTGACAGAGGTCACTCCTCCCACCCAAAGCTTCTCCCTGCAGCGTTGTGAGGAGCTCCCCAGGCAGGCTGAGTGCTGACCCTCACAGGCGGCAGAGTTACTGCCCCAGAAATGCAGCACGCTGGTTTGCAGGGACACTGCTCTGACCTACAGCCGTGGGCAGACCCAGGTGCACACCCCAGCTTCTCACCCCTGCAGCTTCCCTGGGAGAAGGCAACAGCCTGTCCTGTCCCTGAGAAGCTGTGGCAGGGAATCCCTGCTCTGAAGCAACTCCTCCTCCTCTCCACTGAGAAGCCAGGAGAGAGAAGCTAAAAATCCTATCATTCATGGGATGGAATGGGTTTAGAAAATCCCTCCAGGAGCCTCAGTAGCATTTCCCTGCAGCCAGAGATCTTACCGTGTCAAGGGCTGTGAAGATTTCTCCCACCCTGAGAGTGTTCAGTGACTTGCAGCTCTTCCTCTCCCATGCATTAATCTACCTCAAACACTCCCTGCTTCAGAGCTTTTCCAAAAGGAAGGTATTCATTCACAACTTCTAGCTTTGAAACCAGACTTCAGAGAGGAGATGATGCCTCATAAATGCAGTGTGTAAAGTTGAGTGCACTATTTTTTGCTGCAGAGAAATGAAAAATGGAAAGGCGAAATCTGTTAATAATTCAGTATACTGAACCCCACGGAAAGGGCAGAGGCCCTCAGGGCCTTCTCTGCCTGAGGTTTTCCTGGTCAACTTTTCCCTCAGGAGGCATAGGGAGAGCTGAGGGCGGTGAGAGTGTGTGCTATCTCCTGTCCTAGTCATCCCCCCCTCCCCCATCCCCATTAATTTTCTGTGGGATTTCAGCAAAAAGAGGTGTAGAGAGAGAGGGATGGAGGGAGGAGTTAGCGATGGGAGGAAGAGAGAAACTGCAGAAAGGGCCTGGGTGAGACTGGGGCCAGAGGGGAGCGTTTGGAAGAAACACTGCTGCTAGAGCTATGGACGGCACTGAAGAGTGAGGCTGTGGGGCAGGAGAGATGCCAGGAGGAGCAGAGGCCAGGATCATCTCATCTCTGTTTCCAGCTGTGAGTCCTAAAGGGTCATGAGGGGATGCCTCTGAAGGGACAGTGTGGGGGTCACCATCTCCACAGGGACACTGTGCTCATCTGGGGCATGTCAGTAGTACCTTAACAGAGCAGTAGCGCTGTGTTGTGGGGTCAGCTCTGCACTAGCATGAGGCCAAGGGCTGCATGATCACATCAGGGGTCATGTCTTTTTCCCCGGTGTCCTTGTACACTGTTTCTGTGTAGGTCTGCATTGCACAGCTTTGTTGTTTTGGTTTCTTGGCCTGTGCATAATGTTAAAGACTGAAGCAAGGAAGGCATTCAGTACCTCGGCCTTTTCTGTATTCTCTGTCCTGAAGGCCCCTTCCCCATTCAGCAGCAGGCCCACATTTCCCCCTACTTTTCCTTTTGTTACCGACGTATTTAAAGAAGCCCTTCTTGTTCTCCTTGACATCCCTTGCCAGATGAAACTCCCCAGGTCTGTGAGCCACATGAAAATATCGCTTAGGTGGCCACAGCTGCTGGGCATGGCGCCAGCCCCAGAGGATGCCGGTGTCCCTGCCCCCACTGTGGCCAAACCTCTGCGGTGCCCACAACAGGTGGAAGACGGAGCAGGTGGCCAGACTGTCCGCATCGCTTATGCAGGAGGTGGTGGCTCTGAAGTTGGGAGGCCAGACAAGCTCTCAGTGGGGATGAGGGGCCGGGGGGAGGCCCTCCCTGGGGGCTCTCTGGCTGTGGGCAGCAGCTCTGTTGGAAGACCCTTGGGCAGGCAGCCAGAGGGGCTGTGCCACACAGTGAGGCGTGTTCTCCGCTGACATGCAAGCTGGTACCGGTAGCAGCCCCAGTGGCTGAGAGGGAGCCAGGGAGCGACAGGGGCATGAGCAGCACAGGGTGCCGAGAGTTCTGCCTGGGAAAGGCAGCAGGAGTGGTGTGCAGCACAGTCCTCTGCGATGTGCTCCCTGCATGTTCTTTTCCCCACTGACTGTTCAAGAGTCCGAGCATCTCCCTCACTTCTCCTGCTGACTGTGACTTCTCAGCATCAGCCTCCCAGCTAATGCCCTCGCTCCTGACGCCCATTGCTCCAGCTTGCACGGCACAAGCTTCACACGCATGCGTCTCTTCCAGGATCCTCTACAGGAAGGGAGCTTTGGAGCCAATGGAGGGCTTGGCTTTCTGGAAAACTGTTGGCCCACGGACAGGAAGGTGTCTCACAGGCTTCCTGGCCTTGGTTCAGGTAGGGGTTCCAACACAGGAGTGTAAGGTCTCGATGTGAGTGCTGAGGGGTAACACAGAGGCTTCTGAATGCCTTCTGGTGGGCCCTGAGCATCTTGCTCAGAGCCTCGGAGAACAGACAGGAGGAAATTACATGGCAGGTCCTCTTCAAAGTGTGCTTCTGCCTCTGAAGGCATGACCATTCCAGGGATGCAGATAGGTGGGAGCTTCATTCTTGGCTCACTCCTCTCTAATTTTCTAGCAGGAATTCTCTTTCCTCTTGGCCTTAGGAAGCCCAGTCTCGGATAGCTCTCATCCCCATCTCTTGGGCTGGGCTGCTTTGCGACCTGCCTCCCACAATTCACTCCTGAAGCAACAGCAGTCAGAGGTTGACCGCATTGATCTAACAGCAACTCCACTAGCCCACTCTCCATGGTGCTTTCTTCTGAAGTGTCCTTGAAGGATCTTGCCTTTGCATTCATTTCTCTTTCTAACTTCTGCTGCTGCTTCTTCAGGGTTTCCAGAGCATCATGGACAACAATTGCAGCATACACATTTCCTTCTGAATGGACTTGCTGAACTTGGGACATTGCATTTTGGATGCTACGCCTTGCAAGCGTGCTACTCTCTCGTGATACGGCAGCAACATTGTGGAATGGTTGCAACACGGGCAACCTTGTGGCTTCTGCTGTTTGGATGCTCTACATGATGCTTCTACTTCCTTCATCGCTCGGGTTGAGAAAGGTGTCCGGCATGCCTGCAGTTGTCTCTTAGAAATAGTCTCAAGGGGCAGCTTCAGGATTTCAGCAAATTGACAGTGCAAGTGATGTTCAAATTGCAAAGCTACAAACGATTCCAAGGTGGATCCAACCCTCTCAACAGCATCTTTGGCGATTTTGTCAAGAGAAGCCAGAGAAGTTGCTGTTATAGCCTGGTAATTCAGCTGCCCTCAGCCTGCTTTCTTCCAGTTTGCCAGCTCACCTGGCTCGTGCGGCTACGTACGGCTCCCTCTGCCCGGCCGACAGCCTGGGCTCACAGGCATCTGATGCACTGCATACCAAATGCTTCCCTAAGGCATCAGTAACGGTTGCTACAATCTCTCTAGCCACCAGTCCAATTTCCTCCTGGAGATCTGGAGATGTCGTCTCAGAAGGCTCTGCCCTTCTAGCACTAGCAAGCAACCTTCCACTGATTGCCAGTGGAGCCCTCCTTAAAACATGGACCAACCAATCCAGCTCTTTCACCCTCTCCAGCACTTCCTCCAGCATGCTCTCAGCCACCTCTTCCAGCTCCTGGGCTTCTGTCCTTGTAGTCCCTATCAGCGTAGTCCGGATTTCACTATGCAGCTCTTCACGTAAAGACTTCTGTATCAGAAACCAGGAGGAACTGATGAGTGAATGGCAAACAAAATGGATAGAGGAGATGGAGGAGGTTGTGTTATTGTGCTGGACACTTTGCTCTGGACTCTTCTCCCATCATGGGTGCTGCCTGCTCTCACGACACCTCTGCCTCTTATTGCAGGCTCATTTGCACCTCTCCCAGTACTGATGTGAAGAATGCTAGTTGTGAGACCAAGAAAAAAAAAAAAATCCTTGTTCCTGGAGCACCCAGCTGTTGTCGTGCTTTCTGAGAGGCCATTCCACCTGATGGAGCCAGGCAGCATTGAATGTGTTCCGCTAATGAGAATCGGGCAACAGCAGGCTCTCCTCTAAGCTAATCTTTGATCTCCTGCAGCAGGAAAGTAACCCATGAATGGCTAAGCACTGGCACTATCGCCTTCAGGGATGCTCCATGTTTGGCTGCTCACCACACGAGAAAGCAGCAACAGGGACCCTGGGAATACTTAGTGCAGCTAATGGATTTATGCTAAGCATGGGAGTCCGTGAGCACAAGAGCCCACGAAGAGTACCCGGCACACCTGGTCTCGCTCAGCCTGCTGGAGGAGGCGTTTCTCTTCTTCAAGGGCCTCAAGCTTCTCCATCCTCTGCACAGTCATGGCAAGAAACCTTTAAAGACAAATGAAGATGGCTGAAACAGAGCACCTGGAGCTGTCTTGCCCAGAGCTTTTTCTGCTTAGCCACTGCCATCATCCTGCTCCAGAGTTCTTGGCTCAAGTGCCCCAAACAGCTTCCAGCTGGCTCTGCCAGGCTCCAAACACAGACTGCGCCACTGTAGGCACAATTAGCATCTGGTCACGCAGGAATCTGGTGGTGTTTCCTGGAAGACAAGGCTCCAGCCAGCACCTCGCTGACAGGCCACAGGCCCGCTCCTACAGCAAGCCTTGCTTGTCCTGTCTCTGACCTGTGCCTCATCTCCCTCTCAGCATCTCTCAAACTCTCTCTTTGCTCCCGCAGCAGCCACTCTCAGAGGTGAGAAATGTCCATCCCCTCTGGCGGTTCGGGGACATCCTTTAATTTTGCCAGCAGTCATCGAAGCACCTTCTGAAAGTTGACACCAGGTTTTAGCTCGCCTTTGCCACGAAATGCTCTCACACCGCTGCATGCTGAGGCTTCACGCTGGCCCAGAGCAGTGCTCCGCTTCAGCCATACACCCGGGGCAGAAGAGAAGGGCTTCCCTCGGCACTCTGGGCACTCAGGGACGACTTTCCTGCCTGTCCCCACCCCACCCCATCCCTAGCATCCTGCACTATCGCAGCTCGGACCAGGTAGTCGTTTCTACAGCTGAACGCCCGGCCTGCCAGCACAGGCCTCGCTGCTTCTTCAGTTCATGCCGTGCTGAGATAAAATAAGTGAAGCCCCAACCCTCTGCACCATGAAGCAGGCCTATGAACACTGCACTTTACTTACTTGTTCTCGCTGGCACATTTTGTCAGCCTCTATTTTGAGTGTCATCAGATACTGCCTGTATTCGTTGAACTCCCACAGAGTGCAAACCACCTGTGGAGAGACAAGGGGAGAAATCACCAAGACTTGTCACGCTAACTATGTGGCTTGCCTTCCCAGAAACAGCAATAACCCAGCAAGAGCTGCTCCCCTGCACACCCTGCCCTCCCCAGCAGCTGGGGCCTTTGCTCCCACCCACCCAGGGGGAGCAGTGCTCCTCACTCTGCTGCCAGGCCACCCACCAGCTGCTATGCCAGTGCTCAAAGAGCACGGCACAGCCTTGGAAGAGCAGGTGTGGGAATTCCCAGAGCGGGTCTGCCTGAGGGCAGAGTGAGAAAAACACTCTGATGTCCAACCTACTTTGCCATCGCTGGTGAAGTAACCTCCTCTCTTTAGTGTCTGGAGGTTATCTTTGCATTTGTAGTAGGCCCATGACTGCAGGTCGTGCAGACTGTTGTACTCGGTGCTCAGCAAGTGACAGTGTGGATCTCCCAAAGCAAAATAACCGGATGGCTGGTGAAGTGTTAAATGTATCGTCCACAGCATGAGCAGGGTAGGAAGGAATCAGGAAAGACGCAAAGACACTTCTGAGCTTCCTCAGCCCATAGGGTAGCTTTTTCAGGCCTCTGAGCTTTAGAGTAATTCCTGGCTCAGCACTTAGCTCAGCTCCCTATTTTACCCAAAGGAAAGAGTTCTCTGCTTGAGAGACTCTTCAGCTGAGGAAAAGCCCAGGGCCTACAGCTTCAGTCTTGTGGTTATCTCCCATCTCTTTGCTAGGTCTCTCAGTGTGTGTGGGCAGGGAGATGATGAACAAGAAGGGACTTTTCCTTCCCCTTTCTACTGCTTTTACCTTTTCCCCCAGCTTGGTCTGGCAGAAGACAGGGTGGGAGCCAGGCAACAAAGGGATTTTGACCCCGAGCGGGATGTCCAGTAGCTCGGTACATCTTACTACACCTGCTGTCTTCTGCACTCAAGCTAGAAAGACAGAGACGCTCATGGGCATTCAGGCCACCATCTCAATAGCCTTCTTGCACAGCTGTAGAGAGAGAAAAGCAATTTAGCATGAATGAGCATCAGCAGGGAGAGGGATCTGAACCCAGGACACAGAAGAAAGAAATAAAGGAACCACAAGACTGATTCTGGAGGACAAGATAAGGAAGTAGAAGAGCCAGACAGCTACGCAGAAGTAAGTAACCACAAAGACTGGTTCCAAGGGACAAGATAAGGGAGTAAAAGAGCCACCAACAACTATGCAGAAGCGAGATAAGAAGTAAAGAACACACCTGGAAACTACGGAAAGGACCAGCCAGGAGCTGGAAGACCCTGAACTCTAATACCATGATTGGTTCAGAACTATGGGGTGGATACTAGACTGGAAGGGTATAATTACCCAGGGATTTGTTCAAATGGGGTCCCTCTTCAGAGGCACCCAGCTCGAGATGTAATTACTGCATGTGTGTCACTAAAATTTATTTCACTCTGATTTGGCTTCAGACTTCTGCCTGAGCGGGAACCTGGGGTTGGACCCTGTTACGGTGGCTGGCGAGCCTAATTTTCCATAACAGCAGCACTTACCAGAAATGCTCTTTGAACACTCCAAACAGGGAGAGCGCAAAGAGCAGCCTATTCAAAAGCAGCTCTCTGCTACGTCACCTCCTTCCCTGCAACTCCAAACCCTGTAAACCAAACCTGACGTCCTTTCACACCACCCCTCCTGCCTGCTGAGCTGGAATCCAGGATGGGCAGGCAGACAGGACTCCCTGAGCGCCTCCACTGGCCTCACCCTATTTCTCTCACTCTTGGTTTCCTCCACACACACTGGATGCCCCAGAGAAGGCCCGCACGGCCGCCACCTCCCAAGCTAAGCCCTCTCCATCCGCCCGCTACGCACCTCACCCCTATTCTCCTTTGCGCTCAGCACTCCATCTATATTTCGGGCGCCAGCAGCAAGATAGTACTCCATGGCTCCTTTCGAGAGTCCTCCTGGAGCTGCGACCCTCCGCTGGCACCTCTCGCTCCAGCAGCACCCAGCTCTGGCGGCCCCAGCCGGTCTCCCAGCCAGCAGTGCCACCAGAACAATTGTGCAGTGCTGCCTTGCCGCTTTCCTGCGCCACCGCCCGGCCGCTGCCAGGCCAAGCGCCGCGGCGGTGGGGAGCATGCGCGGGGCCCCGCGGCATGCTGGGAGCTGCAGTCCCGCCGCGCCGCGGCGGTGGGGAGCATGCGCGGGGCCCCGCGGCATGCTGGGAGCTGTAGTCCCTCCGCGCGGCGGCGGTGGGGAGCATGCGCGGGGCCCCGCGGCATGCTGGGAGCTGCAGTCCCGGCGCGCGGCGGCGGGGCCCGGCTGGTGGCCGGGCGGGGGGAGCACTCCCTTCCCCGCGCCCTGCGGGGCCACCGGCGGCATGGAGCAGTGTGGGCGAGGCCGTGCAGGGCAAGGGCCCTTTCGCAGTGCTTCGCGTGCCTAGGGGAGGCCCTGTGACAGTGGAGGGGCTGCAAGGACACGCAGGCCTCAGGGGACCTGCCAGGTTTGGCTCCACAGCAGGCAGGGGAGCCAGCCTGGGCGTTTTGGGGCGCTGCCCACATCCCACTGCCTCCTGCGCAAGGAGGTGAATCCACCAGGAATGTCTCCAAGTGGTGCCAAAGTCTGTGAAAAACTCAAAGAGGACATGGGAGAAATCCCCTAGGCGGCTGAGGCTGCCTAGGGAACTGTATCGGAAATACCCAGTTTGGGTATGGATGTAGCAGAGCTGGGGCCAGTGGGGAAAAAGTAATTGGGGGCAGGGTATTTACTGGGTGTGGGGGGCAGGTTGGGATTGGGTGGAGGTGGGGAGAGACACGGGCCAGGAAAGGGAGGGCCAAGGATCCCCCTCCCGCTCCCCTCTGGTTCAGGGCTTACCGGCCCGGGGAGCCTCTTGTGCTGCGTGTCCGTCTCTGTGTCCCGGGAAGGAGCAGGGACGTTTCTCATCCCAGAGCTGGCTGGCTGTGATGTGGCCTCAGCAGCAGGCTGTGCTGCGGGAGCTGGCAGGGTCCCTCCACCTGCTGGCACGCTGGGCTCCTCCGTCCACCTGCCATCTGCTCCCCACGCTGACCCAGGAGGCAGAGGGCTCTGGGCAGATGGGGCGGGGGGAGCATGTCTGGGTTGCATCTGTCCGGGATCCTGCCAGACTCCCACAGTCAGGGCTTGCAGCCCTGGGGAGGTGACATACTGCCCTGTCCTGAGAGCTCCCCAAAGCAAGCCCCATAGGCTGCAGCCTGTGCCCGTGCCCCTGCCCGGCGTGAGGAGGAGGCAGAAAGGCACTTCAGACCTGCCCAGCTCATTGCAGCCTGTGCAGCTGTGATGGTCTTGCAGAGACATTTCTCCTGCCTGGCCCCTTGGAGAGATGGAAGGTTCCCCCTGGCCCTGGGGAGGGTAGTTCACGGGGGGAAACTCAGACCTGGCTAGCAGCTCCTCATCTTCTCGCCCTTCCCCGAACCTGCCTTCCGCCAACAGCTCTCAGGACAGGGGCTGCCTCTTCGCAACCCCCAGCTCCCCTCGCCCAGCGTTTGGCTGCAGTTGTGAGCTCGTCCCTTCCTCAAGCTCTTTGGGAGAGGAAATCAGAGGTGGCTCAGGAATGAGGCGCGGGCTGGAGAGCCAGCGAGACCCACCAGCAGTCGGGAGGAAGGAGAGGGAGAAACCCGGATCCGGCAAGGGATGGGAAAGCCAGACCGCAGCCCTAGGAAATGAGTGTGAAGTTCTACAGATACCTTGTGTCTGGACCTAACTGGCACGTGGTATCTGAAAGGATGGTTTAAATGATGGGGCTATTTAGCAAAGCTCAAGGGACGTATTTCAGTCACAAAAAAACATACGGACTGTGAGCTCACTTCAAAACAACATACAACACTTAAAGAACTACACATAAAACTACATTTAAAAAAATACATGGTCTTCACAAAAACAACTGTAACTGCATAACTGAAGAAACAGCTATGGATGGATGCCTTGGGAAGGCCAGCACTTCCTTGCAGCAGCCAGCGTGAAGGACATTGTGGCCTGCAACAGGAAAGAAAGCATTTGCAGTGAAAAGGATTGGCTTGGGGGCGCCCCATTTAACAGCGCCTCTTTCCCTGCTTCCCAGACTCTTTCCTGCAAGAGCTGCTGGAAGCCTGCTTCCACAGTGCCAGAGGCTTCTCGTGGAAACCTGAGCCAATGGCCAGGGAGAGGTACTCAGCTAGCCAACTACCAAGGGCTTCGCCACTCCTACCCTGCTTCCACAGTGCCAGAGGCTTCTCGTGGAAACCTGAGCCAATGGCCAGGGAGAGGTACTCAGCTAGCCAACTACCAAGGGCTTCGCCACTCCTACGCGTTGGGCAGCTTTGCCCCCTGCCTGGGAGACCTCCCTGACACCTCTGCCAGGATTCCCTCTGGCTGCTCTGGAAACCGCCCCAGGAGCAATGGGACTGGGAAGGGGGAAGCCCCCATCTGCCCCTGGCCAGCCAGCTAGGGGGAATACCTGGCCAGTGCAGTCATAGCTCTGCCACTCCATGGGCTCAGGCTGGCTGCAGCCAGCCAGGACGTCTATCCCCAGAGCCTGAAACAAAGAAGGAGGCATTTACAAGGAAGGCCATAAAGCCAGCAGGCTCTGGCCCCGGGGTCTCTTTCCCTCTTCCTCCCTGGGGCAGGTGGTGCACAGTGCAGGCGCGGCTATTGTTGGCCCACAGCCGGGTCCTGTGTGGCAGCCGATGAGTTGCTTCAGTTGCTTCCCTGCAGCTGGGAGAGGGGCTGGGAGGTGGCAGGGCCCTTGTCCCAGGCACGTTTCAGCACCTTCAGCTCTCCAGCCATGGGAGCTCTGCCCCTTGCCCTTGAATCCTCTGAGCAGCCAGCTCCTCTCCAAGAGAGTGGCTAGTGCTTGTGGCCTTTTTGCCCACCCCGGAGGTCACAGCAATGAGGGACACCCGTAAGCATGCTGAGAGCTTGTTCCCAAGTGCTCCTGCCCAGGAAGTGATTGCAGCAGGAGGCTGATTGGTTATCTACAGGCAAAGGCATCACAGTGTCATGAGGAAGCCTCCTGGCCTATTCTTCCAGGCCTGCCTCAAATGACATGCTTGGGAGGAACAGGAAGGGCCAAGCCCCGATCTGTGGCTGTCCAGCTGGCTGCGGCAGGAGTACCTGGCCACTGCTGCCATAGCTCTGCCACTCCATGGGCTCAGGCTGGCTGCAGCCAGGCAGGCTGTCGGTCCCCAGAGCCTGAAACAGAGAAGGAGACATTTTCATGGAAAGCCACAAAGCCAGTGGCCTCTGTCCCCAGGGCTTCTTTCCCTCTCTGTCCCAGTGCACAGCGCAGGCATTGCTGTCTGCCTGGAGTGGGCTCTCTCCCACCAGCAGGCCTGGAGAAGACTGTGGACACAGAAGGCATGGGAAAGGTTTCCACGAGGAACTACCCTGAAGAGTTTGCCTGAGTCACTAGCTGCAAGGGACATGTAGGTGGTTGTTCGCTGGGGTTTGCTTGGTCCTGCGATTGCTTCCCTGCAGCTGGGAGGGGGCCTGGGAGGCATCAGGGCCCTAGCCCCAGGCGGGTGTCTCCACCTTCCCCGCTGCAGCTGTAGGAGCTGTCCCACTTGCCCCCAGTCTTCTGAAAGGCCAGCTCCTCTCCAAGAGTGGCAAGCATCTGAGGTCTTATGGCTCAGCTGGGAGGGCACAGCCCTGATGGACTCCCATAAGCATTGCTGACTTCTTATCCCCAAGCACCTGGGCACAGGAAGCGTTCCCTCTAACAACACCCCTGTCAGTCATTGAGTCTCAGTGCCACAGCTGGGGGTCAGGGTATCCTTCAGTACCACCGCCCTTTCTCCTGGCTTCCCAGACTCCTTCCTACAAGAGCTGCTGTCAGTCCCACAGTGCCAGAGGCTTCCTGTGCAGACCGCAGCCCACAGCCATGGTGAGGTGCTCAGCCAGCCAGCTGCCGAGGGCTTCGCTGCTCCTGCACACTCGTCCAGCTTTGCCTAAACTCCCATGGGCGGGAAACCTCCCTGGCACCTCTGCCAGGATCCCCTCTGGCTGCTCATGGAAACCACCCCAGGAGCAATGAGAGTGGGAAGGGGGAAGCCCCCATCTTTCCCCATCCCACTGGGAGCAGGGGGAATACCTGGCCAGTGCAGTCATAGCTCTGCCACTCCATGGGCTCAGGCTGGCTGCAGCCAGCCAGGACGTCTATCCCCAGAGCCTGAAACAAAGAAGGAGGCATTTACAAGGAAGGCCATAAAGCCAGCAGGCTCTGGCCCCGGGGTCTCTTTCCCTCTTCCTCCCTGGGGCAGGTGGTGCACAGTGCAGGCATTGCTATTGCCGGCCCACAGCGGGCACCCCGCTACCAGCAGTCAGTTTTCCAGGGCAGGAGAAGGCTGTGGGAAAGGTTTCCACTAGGAACTACCCTGAAGAGTTTGCCCGTGTCACTAGCTGCAAGGGACGTGTGGATGGTTGTTTGCTGGGGTTTGCTTGGTCCTGCGATTGCTTCCCTGCAGCTGGGAGGGGGCCTGGCAGGTGTCAGGGCCCTGGCCCCAGGCGGGTGTCTCCACCTTCCCCGCTGCAGCTGTAGGAGCTGTCCCACTTGCCCCCAGTCTTCTGAAAGGCCAGCTCCTCTCCAAGAGTGGCAAGCATCTGAGGTCTTATGGCTCAGCTGGGAGGGCACAGCCCTGATGGACTCCCATAAGCATTGCTGACTTCTTATCCCCAAGCACCTGGGCACAGGAAGCGTTCCCTCTAACAACACCCCTGTCAGTCATTGAGTCTCAGTGCCACAGCTGGGGGTCAGGGTATCCTTCAGTACCACCGCCCTTTCTCCTGGCTTCCCAGACTCCTTCCTACAAGAGCTGCTGTCAGTCCCACAGTGCCAGAGGCTTCCTGTGCAGACCGCAGCCCACAGCCATGGTGAGGTGCTCAGCCAGCCAGCTGCCGAGGGCTTCGCTGCTCCTGCGCACTCGTCCAGCTTTGCCTAAACACCCATGGGCGGGAAACCTCCCTGGCACCTCTGCCAGGATCCCCTCTGGCTGCTCATGGAAACCACCCCAGGAGCAATGAGAGTGGGAAGGGGGAAGCCCCCATCTTTCCCCATCCCACTGGGAGCAGGGGGAATACCTGGCCAGTGCAGTCATAGCTCTGCCACTCCATGGGCTCAGGCTGGCTGCAGCCAGCCAGGACGTCTATCCCCAGAGCCTGAAACAAAGAAGGAGGCATTTACAAGGAAGGCCATAAAGCCAGCAGGCTCTGGCCCCGGGGTCTCTTTTCCTCTTCCTCCCTGGGGCAGGTGGTGCACAGTGCAGGCATTGCTATTGCCGGCCCACAGCGGGCACCCCGCTACCAGCAGTCAGTTTTCCAGGGCAGGAGAAGGCTGTGGGAAAGGTTTCCACGAGGAACTACCCTGAAGAGTTTGCCCGTGTCACTAGCTGCAAGGGACGTGTGGATGGTTGTTTGCTGGGGTTTGCTTGGTCCTGCGATTGCTTCCCTGCAGCTGGGAGGGGGCCTGGCAGGTGTCAGGGCCCTGGCCCCAGGCGGGTGTCTCCACCTTCCCCGCTGCAGCTGTAGGAGCTGTCCCACTTGCCCCCAGTCCTCAAGTACCTGAGGAGGCTGATCACTGATCAACAACCAAAAGCATCTGAGGGCCATGAGGATGCCTCTTGGCCAAATTGTGTAGGCCTATCAAGTCTCAGTACAAAAGCCATGGGTTGGGGGCATCCCCTTGTAGAGAGCCCCTTTCCCCACTTCTCAGACTCTTTCCTGCAAGCGCTGCTGTCAGTCTTGCGGTGCCAGAGGCTTCTTGTGCAAAGCTGAGCTTATGGCCAGGGAGAGCTACTCAGTCAGCAAGCTCCCAAGGGCTTTGCTGCTCCTGCATGTTGGGCAGCTTTTCCCCAGCGCCCATGCCTGGGATTCCTCCCTGACACCTCTGCCAGGATCCTCTCTGGCTGCTCTCAGAAAACCAAGCCCCTGTCTGTCCCCAGCCAGGCAGCTGGGGAAAATACCTGGCCAGTGCAGCCATAGCTCTGCCACTCCATTGGTTGAGGGTTGCCAAAGACAACCACGCCGTCCATCCCAAGAGCCTGAAAGAGATAAGGAGGCATTTGCAGGGAAGGTCTTGAAGCCAGTGGGCTCTGGCCCCAGGGCTCTTTCCCTTCTCTCTCCCCGGAGCAGGAGGTGCACAGTGCAGGCATTGCTATGCCTGCCCGCAGCAGCCTCTTTCCCATCAGCAGCCCATTTCCCAGGGCGGGAGAAAAGTGAAAACCGGAGAACAGAAAGCTCAGATGTGATCTGACCCCGCCCCCCGCCCTGGCCTGCAGTGGGTTTGGGCCATCCCTTCTCAGCCATCACTCAGGCCCTCCTGTACCACCCCAGCTCCCCCGCGTCCTCTCCCAAGCTGGCCCCTGGTACTGGCCGGCCCTGCTCCACACCTGCCCTTGTCTCCCTGCGGCCAGTGGTGGAGTTGCTGTTGGGACTGAGCCCTTGGAAGCATCTGTGTTCCCATGGCAACACTGGTTCTGCTGTGATCGGAATGGGGGGACAGGGCTGGGGAGGGCAGCGGGGATGCAGTGAGGAAGAGTGGTCATATGTTGGACTTACCCTAGCACTGATGACCATGACGGCAGAGACAAATTCTCGGGGTTGGGCTTGCTGGGTGGGAATGAGGTCTCCTAGCGCTGTAAGGGCTGCTTTCCCAAAGCCACTTTCAGCTGGCAATGGAGCCATCCCAGCAGTGTGGGAGCTGGGGGTCAATGCTGAGGGCTGCGGAGACCCCCCTGCCACTTGCCAGGCCCCAGTGGTGGAGCCAGCAGGCGCTTGTCAGGGTCTCCCAGCTGGTCGACCCTGGTCAGCACGGCTGCAGCAAACACCTTTGTGGGAGCTGGGCAGTGGGACAACCTCATCACATCCCTGAGCGCTCCTGGCCTCGGGCTCCTGGGCAGGTGGCAGTCCTGGACCCGTCCCACCAGGGGCCACATAGTTGTGCCTATGGCCCAGCTCTGGCCCCACTGCAGCCCAACACTGCTGCACAGTACACCGCTCCTCACAGCAGGGTCTCTGCGCCTTATGCTCACCACCTAGGCAGTGGTGTCCACTCGAGAGAAGCACTTCCCACTGCGGGGGAAGACCTGACCCTGTGAACCCCACTCTTGGCAAACGCCAGACCTGCAAGTTGTTTGGCAGCTCCAGGAGGCGCGAGGTGGGATGTGTGAGGGCCACCACCTGCAGCGTGCTGTCCGTGGTGCCTAGGGACTGCAAGGAGGACAGAGGGCTGTGGCACTTCTTCCCTGGCACCCCTCACCTGCAGGAGAGGGGCTTCAATTCCTGCTGCCTCAGGGAGATGCCCACGGCCCTTCAGTGCCCAGGGAGAGGGCCAGGGCAACAGAGCTGCTGCACAGGGACCAGCCTCTGCTGCTGCTGGTAACAATGTGCTGTCTTTAGGACCTCTCTCCACCCTTGCTACACGCCTTGACTTTTAATTGCCCAGCAGAGAAAAAAGCCTTTGGGGGGAAGGAGAACTCGATGCATTGCACACAGGCGAAGAGAGAAGCGTAGCAATGATGTTTTCCAAAAGCCACAAGGAGCAGCTGGACTAGGAGCTGCTATTACCTATGCACCAGGCTCCTAACTCTGCAAGGGGTGCAAGCTCCAATAATCAGCCTTCTCACCGGGGATGGAGTTTCTGCCAGCCAGTCTGGGCAAGTTCCTTTTTTTGCCCTGTGCCCCAGAGACTGATAAAGTCAGTACACGTAATGCCCATGATTAGGTTTAAATACAGATTTTATTCAGGCAGGAGCAGCTTTGTCCTGCTAAGCTGCCTCCGGACCCAGCACCCACAGCGGGCAGCCAGCTTGCTGGAGCTGGGAACCTCATCTCTTCCAGCTGCTGCTTCTGCTCTGGCAAGTCTTGCCCAAGGGGCTCCTGAGTGCTGTGGACATGCTCACATTTCAGCACGGAGGGCTGTGAGCTGGGGAGAGTGGGCAGCAGGGACCTTCCCAAGCCAAAGAGCCACATGGCTAAGTGGCTGTGAAAGGGCCCGAGTGGGCAAGACAGCTCTGTGAGGGCCGAGCCCTGGGAGCAGGGTCTGCAGGACAGAGCAGCCCCAGGGAGCCAGCAGGGGTGTGCGGAGCCACCCAGACTGGCCTGACAAAGCACTCCCAGCAGGAGTGCTGGGAGCCTGCAGAGACCCTGTGCCAGGCAACCCGCTGGCCCTGCAGACCTCCCTGCCCCTGCCCACCTCGTTGAGCAGGGTTGGGGGACTGTGCCCTCCTGCTAGGACTGCACTGGGCCCAGTGCGGGCTTGTTTGCAGGGCAGGCCAGAAGGTGCGCGTAGAGTTTGCAATGCAGCCTGGCTCTCAGGGCCCGCTCCGTGATGCTGTCATAAGCTTTCCTTCTCTGTCTTTTCCAGGACCTGATGTCTGCAGAAGAGGATGTCTAGAGCACGGCAGCTCTTTCCCTGGAGCCAGCACGGCAGGCAATGCCGCTGGAGCGTTGTCTTCTGAGATCTAAGCCGCCGCGTCCGTCTGGGCACAGACGGCATTGCCTAAGCAGGTGCTTGATTTTTTTCCACTGCTGTCAAATACAGGCCCAGATGCTTGCCAAGTGATGTTTTTTGAAAAACACAAACAACCGCCAACAACCGCCCCCCTCCCCCCAACCAGCTCCTCAATTCAGATCACGTGTATTCAGAGTGTGGGGAAGGGGTAGCAGTTGCTCTTCTCTTTGGCAGAAAAACCTGTCTAGGTCACCAACACAATTCCAGTGGGGTTTTAAAGGGACTTTCCAAGCACCGGGTCTGTGTCTGAGGCTGGGGGTCTCCATGGCTCCTGGGCAGGAGAGGGCAGGTCTACCAGGCAGTGGGGCCCACGGGGGCTGGAGCAGCACTCGTGCCTTGGTACGGGGCCCTTGCATTGGATGGCACCTCCCTGCCCTCACCTCTCTTGTGCACGGAGGCACTGCTTCCAGCTGAGGCCACTTCCACTTCAGCTCTGATTTGCTGATGAAGAGGTCCCTTCTCTTTGCATCAGCAGCACCTTTTCTACCGCCCGGCTGGTGCCTCACAGACCCTCTCTGGCACGCCACTGCCCACCGGGACACGGCGATGGGACAGGGGACTGGGAATGCACCCACCCTGCAGGGTCAGTTGAGTGGGACATACAGGGCACCTCCAATGCCACACAGCATCGAAAGAAAACAAGAAGAAAGAAAGAAAAAAAAAAAAAACCAACGGGCCCTGCAGGGTCACCTGGGGCACTGCCATGAGTTTCACCCAGCCTACAGCTGCCGCTGCCACTGGAGAGCAGAGCAGGCCGACATCAGTGCTGCACTGCATCTGCCTGCTCTGCTGAGGTGCCTCAAATACCCACCAGCTCTCACACGGCACTGCCCAGGGATCTGTCATAACCAAATGCTCCAAGCCCAGTTTGACTTTAATCAAGTCAAGCTGGAAACAAGTTTGAGGGGAAGGGGTAGAGACACAAACCACTTACAGGAGAGAGAGAAAGAAATCTGTTCAGTAGTGGAAAAAAGTCTTTCTGTCACTTTTAGACAGTATTCTAAATAATCTCTCTGGGAGTTGTCACAGTACTCTTTCCCTGATGGTCCTGCATATTTATCTAGGGCTATCTCAATGCCTAATCAGAGCTTCATTGGTTATAGCAGGGAGCATTTATAGTTGGCAGCAGCAGCTGACTCTCTCCCATAATTAGCACCATAGCAGTCAATGCCAGAGAGCTAATATGAAGTTCACTTCCACAGACCCCTCTTACAAGAAAGTCAGGATGTTCACAGCAAAACGGAGCTGTGCAAGGCTCAGGCAGACATGCTTAGTGAGTTCATATCAAGCCAAAGATGCTTCCTTGCTGACCATGTTTGCATCGCAGAGCATGGACAGAGCATTTCACAGATGTTAAATATTGAAACATAACTTCAGAAACCACCCAAGGGTGGTAACTTCAGTCTTAAATTCTGTTCATGACAGCTGGAGAAAAAACATTTCACAATAGGAAGAAAAACTATTCAAATACTTTATCATCTGACCATTAAGCTCATTTGAAAAGTTGTTTCAGAACCAGGAATGAATAGAAATGTGAGCATGTAAGCCTCCAAAGAGATTAAATCCCTAAAAAGCAACCTCTTCAGGCCTTTGCACCTTTGTCTAGGATTGGTGTCTTCCCTAGCAGCCCTGGCATGATTCCCAGTACCAGAAACTATGGCTCATATGAAGGTAAAATAAATGAATCATGAGAATGTGTTCCCTATAACGCTGCATGTCCCTAGCACATCTCTTGTCTCCTTAGAGCCTAGAAGAAAGCTCCTGAGCAGACATCTGTGCTCGCACAAAGAGACAACTCCATTTGGCAGAATTGTTTCATCTTAATAAAATCTGATGAACTAAGTACACGGGTAAAGGACAATAGTGTCCCAAGGGAGACACACCAAAGTGACAAAACTAATGCAAAACTTCCTCTTTCCATCATGTCCTCAGTCACAGCCCTGTCTTCTGCCAGACACAGTTTCTTTGTTCACTGAGGAAGGCATTAGAGCTTGATGACTCACTTGAGGACAGCAAGTTCTAAAATGGAAAAAAACCCTCTGATGCATAAACTGCAGAGTGCCTGAAATATCAGGTAGGAAGTTCAAACTGCTGAACAAGCTGGAGATTTATTCATATCTGCTGTGTTTCTCTTGAAGTCAAAAGCATGACAGTGAAGAATAACCTGTTCTCACTAGAAGACCACCAGGCCCTCATAACAAATTTCAATAGAATAATCAGGGTAGCATGAGGTACAGGCTTCATCATAAATGTTCCAGGCCAAAGTCACTTTAAATAAATCTTACTTTCCCATTTTAGCACAAGATAAAAAGGTTCACTGGTAATCTTGAGCCATGTAAACACTGACAGTTTTAGGCGACCATTAGCATGTGAAGAAAAGGTAACAAAAGAGAAGCTTACTCTTTAAACAAACTGTTTCAGTAACTCTACATATATAAAAACTATCAATATTTCCATGGAGAAGAGTTCGATCTTCTGTTCAGCTCTAAGCCGTTCTTTTCAAGTACTTTCTCGATCAAGCCTTTGCTAGATTTCCTGCTTGTTGGGCTAGACCATGCTTGAGCCTGGAGGAGGTGATCCTTGAATATCGGTAGATGCTCTTGGACCCCTCCTCCCTCCTGTATTCCCAGAGATTCTCCAAAGCAGCTCCCTGAACAGGCTGAAGTCTGCTCTCCTGAAGTCCAGGGTGGTGATCCTGCTTTTTGCCCTGCTTCCTCCTCACAGGACCCTGAACTCCACCATCTCATGGGTGCTGCAGCCAAGACTGCCCCTGAATTTCACATCTCCGATCGGCTCTTCCTTTGTTGTAAGTATGAGGTCCAACAGAGCACCTCTCCTCACTGGCTCCTCCATCACCTGTGTTAGGAAGTTGTCATCAGTGCACTCCAGAAACCTCCTGGATTGCTTGTGCCCTGCTGTGGGGTGTCTCCAGCATATATCAGGGGCCTTGAAGTCCCCATGAGGACCGGGGCTTGCAAACAGGAAGCTTCTTCCAATTCTCTGAAGAAGGCCTCGGCTACTTCTTCTTCCTGACCAGGTGGTCAACAGCAGACACCCACTACAATGTCACCCCTGCTGGTCTGTCCACTAATCCTGCTCTCAGCTAAGCCCTCACCTCTCCTCAGGCAGCGCTCCATACATCCCCACTGACAGTAGTAGAGATGGAGCCAAGATCAAGGAGGGATAGATTGAGGAGGAAGAAGTACACAGGGAGTGGAGGCGGTGGTCTCAGGCTACGACTGTGATGATGAGTCCATTTCCCAGGAGGGCAGCCAGGTAGATGCCCGGGAAGAGTGAGAAGTGCAAGAGCTGCAGCTCCCGCATGTCCGCGAAGGCCAGGAGGAGGAACTCATTGAAGGAGCTGCTGTTGGACATTTGCTTCCTCTGGACTTGAGAGACTGTCCAAGGAGGAAAAGACAGTGACAAGTTAGATCAGGCTTCTGTGAGCCCAACTCATTCTGTTTCTCATAGAACCCCCCACGTTTCCTTTCTGCTTTACCTTCGTACCTTCTTTACCTTCTACTTTACCCATTTTCTCTAGAAAACGATCTTCAGTGGAGGAGTCTGATGGCAAATATATGACCCAGGTGCACACCCCAGCTTCTCACCCCTGCAGCTTCCCTGGGAGAAGGCAACAGCCTGTCCTGTCCCTGAGAAGCTGTGGCAGGGAATCCCTGCTCTGAAGCAACTCCTCCTCCTCCTCTCCACTGAGAAGCCAGGAGAGAGAAGCTAAAAATCCTATCATTCATGGGATGGAATGGGTTTAGAAAATCCCTCCAGGAGCCTCAGTAGCATTTCCCTGCAGCCAGAGATCTTACCGTGTCAAGGGCTGTGAAGATTTCTCCCACCCTGAGAGTGTTCAGTGACTTGCAGCTCTTCCTCTCCCATGCATTAATCTACCTCAAACACTCCCTGCTTCAGAGCTTTTCCAAAAGGAAGGTATTCATTCACAACTTCTAGCTTTGAAACCAGACTTCAGAGAGGAGATGATGCCTCATAAATGCAGTGTGTAAAGCTGAGTGCACTAATTTTTGCTGCAGAGAAATGAAAAATGGAAAGGCAAAATCTGTTAATAATTCAGTATACTGAACCCCACGGAAAGGGCAGAGGCCCTCAGGGCCTTCTCTGCCTGAGGTTTTCCTGGTCAACTTTTCCCTCAGGAGGCATAGGGAGAGCTGAGGGCGGTGAGAGTGTGTGCTATCTCCTGTCCTAGTCATCCCCCCCTCCCCCATCCCCATTAATTTTCTGTGGGATTTCAGCAAAAAGAGGTGTAGAGAGAGAGGGATGGAGGGAGGAGTTAGCGATGGGAGGAAGAGAGAAACTGCAGAAAGGGCCTGGGTGAGACTGGGGCCAGAGGGGAGCGTTTGGAAGAAACACTGCTGCTAGAGCTACGGACGGCACTGAAGAGTGAGGCTGTGGGGCAGGAGAGATGCCAGGAGGAGCAGAGGCCAGGATCATCTCATCTCTGTTTCCAGCTGTGAGTCCTAAAGGGTCATGAGGGGATGCCTCTGAAGGGACAGTGTGGGGGTCACCATCTCCACAGGGACACTGTGCTCATCTGGGGCATGTCAGTAGTGCCTTAACAGAGCAGTAGCGCTGTGTTGTGGGGTCAGCTCTGCACTAGCATGAGGCCAAGGGCTGCATGATCACATCAGGGGTCATGTCTTTTTCCCCGGTGTCCCTGTACACTGTTTCTGTGTAGGTCTGCATTGCACAGCTTTGTTGTTTTGGTTTCTTGGCCTGTGCATAATGTTAAAGACTGAAGCAAGGAAGGCATTCAGTACCTCGGCCTTTTCTGTATTCTCTGTCCTGAAGGCCCCTTCCCCATTCAGCAGCAGGCCCACCTTTCCCCCTACTTTTCCTTTTGTTACCGATGTATTTAAAGAAGCCCTTCTTGTTCTCCTTGACATCCCTTGCCAGATGAAACTCCCCAGGTCTGTGAGCCACATGAAAATATCGCTTAGGTGGCCACAGCTGCTGGGCATGGCGCCAGCCCCAGAGGATGCCGGTGTCCCTGCCCCCACTGTGGCCAAACCTCTGCGGTGCCCACAACAGGTGGAAGACGGAGCAGGTGGCCAGACTGTCCGCATCGCTTATGCAGGAGGTGGTGGCTCTGAAGTTGGGAGGCCAGACAAGCTCTCAGTGGGGATGAGGGGCCGGGGGGAGGCCCTCCCTGGGGGCTCTCTGGCTGTGGGCAGCAGCTCTGTTGGAAGACCCTTGGGCAGGCAGCCAGAGGGGCTGTGCCACACAGTGAGGCGTGTTCTCCGCTGACATGCAAGTTGGTACCGGTCGCAGCCCCAGTGGCTGAGAGGGAGCCAGGGAGCGACAGGGGCATGAGCAGCACAGGGTGCCGAGAGTTCCGCCTGGGAAAGGCAGCAGGAGTGGTGTGCAGCACAGTCCTCTGCGATGTGCTCCCTGCATGTTCTTTTCCCCACTGACTGTTCAAGAGTCCGAGCATCTCCCTCACTTCTCCTGCTGACTGTGACTTCTCAGCATCAGCCTCCCAGCTAATGCCCTCGCTCCTGACGCCCATTGCTCCAGCTTGCACGGCACAAGCTTCACACGCATGCGTCTCTTCCAGGATTCTCTACAGGAAGGGAGCTTTGGAGCCAACGGAGGGCTTGGCTTTCCAACACAGGAGTGTAAGGTCTCGATGTGAGTGCTGAGGGGTAACACAGAGGCTTCTGAATGCCTTCTGGTGGGCCCTGAGCATCTTGCTCAGAGCCTCGGAGAACAGACAGGAGGAGATTACATGGCAGGTCCTCTTCAAAGTGTGCTTCTGCCTCTGAAGGCATGACCATTCCAGGGATGCAGATAGGTGGGAGCTTCATTCTTGGCTCACTCCTCTCTAATTTTCTAGCAGGAATTCTCTTTCCTCTTGGCCTTAGGAAGCCCAGCCTCGGATAGCTCTCATCCCCATCTCTTGGGCTGGGCTGCTTTGCGACCTGCCTCCCACAATTCACTCCTGAAGCAACAGCAGTCAGAGGTTGACCGCATTGATCTAACAGCAACTCCACTAGCCCACTCTCCATGGTGCTTTCTTCTGAAGTGTCCTTGAAGGATCTTGCCTTTGCATTCATTTCTCTTTCTAACTTCTGCTGCTGCTTCTTCAGGGTTTCCAGAGCATCATGGACAACAATTGCAGCATACACATTTCCTTCTGAATGGACTTGCTGAACTTGGGACATCGCATTTTGGATGCTACGCCTTGCAAGCGTGCTACTCTCTCGTGATACGGCAGCAACATTGTGGAATGGTTGCAACACGGGCAACCTTGTGGCTTCTGCTGTCCAGTGTTTGGATGCTCTACATGATGCTTCTACTTCCTTCATCGCTCGGGTTGAGAAAGGTGTCCGGCATGCCTGCAGTTGTCTCTTAGAAATAGTCTCAAGGGGCAGCTTCAGGATTTCAGCAAATTGACAGTGCAAGTGATGTTCAAATTGCAAAGCTACAAACGATTCCAAGGTGGATCCAACCCTCTCAACAGCATCTTTGGCGATTTTGTCAAGAGACGCCAGAGAAGTTGCTGTTATAGCCTGGTAATTCAGCTGCCCTCAGCCTGCTTTCTTCCAGTTTGCCAGCTCACCTGGCTCGTGCGGCTACGTACGGCTCCCTCTGCCCGGCCGACAGCCTGGGCTCAGAGGCATCTGATGCACTGCATACCAAATGCTTCCCTAAGGCATCAGTAACGGTTGCTACAATCTCTCTAGCCACCAGTCCAATTTCCTCCTGGAGATCTGGAGATGTCGTCTCAGAAGGCTCTGCCCTTCTAGCACTAGCAAGCAACCTTCCACTGATTGCCAGTGGAGCCCTCCTTAAAACATGGACCAACCAATCCAGCTCTTTCACCCTCTCCAGCACTTCCTCCAGCATGCTCTCAGCCACCTCTTCCAGCTCCTGGGCTTCTGTCCTTGTAGTCCCTATCAGCGTAGTCCGGATTTCACTATGCAGCTCTTCACGTAAAGACTTCTGTATCAGAAACCAGGAGGAACTGATGAGTGAATGGCAAACAAAATGGATAGAGGAGATGGAGGAGGTTGTGTTATTGTGCTGGACACTTTGCTCTGGACTCCTCTCCCATCATGGGTGCTGCCTGCTCTCACGACACCTCTGCCTCTTATTGCAGGCTCGTTTGCACCTCTCCCAGTACTGATGTGAAGAATGCTAGTTGTGAGACCAAGAAAAAAAAAAAATCCTTGTTCCTGGAGCACCCAGCTGTTGTCGTGCTTTCTGAGAGGCCATTCCACCTGATGGAGCCAGGCAGCATTGAATGTGTTCCGCTAATGAGAATCGGGCAACAGCAGGCTCTCCTCTAAGCTAATCTTTGATCTCCTGCAGCAGGAAAGTAACCCATGAATGGCTAAGCACTGGCACTATCGCCTTCAGGGATGCTCCATGTTTGGCTGCTCACCACACGAGAAAGCAGCAACAGGGACCCTGGGAATACTTAGTGCAGCTAATGGATTTATGCTAAGCATGGGAGTCCGTGAGCACAAGAGCCCACGAAGAGTACCCGGCACACCTGGTCTCGCTCAGCCTGCTGGAGGAGGCGTTTCTCTTCTTCAAGGGCCTCAAGCTTCTCCATCCTCTGCACAGTCATGGCAAGAAACCTTTAAAGACAAATGAAGATGGCTGAAACAGAGCACCTGGAGCTGTCTTGCCCAGAGCTTTTTCTGCTTAGCCACTGCCATCATCCTGCTCCAGAGTTCTTGGCTCAAGTGCCCCAAACAGCTTCCAGCTGGCTCTGCCAGGCTCCAAACACAGACTGCGCCACTGTAGGCACAATTAGCATCTGGTCACGCAGGAATCTGGTGGTGTTTCCTGGAAGACAAGGCTCCAGCCAGCACCTCGCTGACAGGCCACAGGCCCGCTCCTACAGCAAGCCTTGCTTGTCCTGTCTCTGACCTGTGCCTCATCTCCCTCTCAGCATCTCTCAAACTCTCTCTTTGCTCCCGCAGCAGCCACTCTCAGAGGTGAGAAATGTCCATCCCCTCTGGCGGTTCGGGGACATCCTTTAATTTTGCCAGCAGTCATCGAAGCACCTTCTGAAAGTTGACACCAGGTTTTAGCTCGCCTTTGCCACGAAATGCTCTCACACAGCTGCATGCTGAGGCTTCATGCTGGCCCAGAGCAGTGCTCCGCTTCAGCCATACACCCGGGGCAGAAGAGAAGGGCTTCCCTCGGCACTCTGGGCACTCAGGGACGACTTTCCTGCCTGTCCCCACCCCACCCCATCCCTAGCATCCTGCACTATCGCAGCTCGGACCAGGTAGTCGTTTCTACAGCTGAACGCCCGGCCTGCCAGCACAGGCCTCGCTGCTTCTTCAGTTCATGCCGTGCTGAGATAAAATAAGTGAAGCCCCAGCCCTCTGCACCATGAAGCAGGCCTATGAACACTGCACTTTACTTACTTGTTCTCGCTGGCACATTTTGTCAGCCTCTATTTTGAGTGTCATCAGATACTGCCTGTATTCGTTGAACTCCCACAGAGTGCAAACCACCTGTGGAGAGACAAGGGGAGAAATCACCAAGACTTGTCACGCTAACTATGTGGCTTGCCTTCCCAGAAACAGCAATAACCCAGCAAGAGCTGCTCCCCTGCACACCCTGCCCTCCCCAGCAGCTGGGGCCTTTGCTCCCACCCACCCAGGGGGAGCAGTGCTCCTCACTCTGCTGCCAGGCCACCCACCAGCTGCTATGCCAGTGCTCAAAGAGCTCGGCACAGCCTTGGAAGAGCAGGTGTGGGAATTCCCAGAGCGGGTCTGCCTGAGGGCAGAGTGAGAAAAACACTCTGATGTCCAACCTACTTTGCCATCGCTGGTGAAGTAACCTCCTCTCTTTAGTGTCTGGAGGTTATCTTTGCATTTGTAGTAGGCCCATGACTGCAGGTCGTGCAGACTGTTGTACTCGGTGCTCAGCAAGTGACAGTGTGGATCTCCCAAAGCAAAATAACCGGATGGCTGGTGAAGTGTTAAATGTATCGTCCACAGCATGAGCAGGGTAGGAAGGAATCAGGAAAGACGCAAAGACACTTCTGAGCTTCCTCAGCCCATAGGGTAGCTTTTTCAGGCCTCTGAGCTTTAGAGTAATTCCTGGCTCAGCACTTAGCTCAGCTCCCTATTTTACCCAAAGGAAAGATTTCTCTGCTTGAGAGACTCTTCAGCTGAGGAAAAGCCCAGGGCCTACAGCTTCAGTCTTGTGGTTATCTCCCATCTCTTTGCTAGGTCTCTCAGTGTGTGTGGGCAGGGAGATGATGAACAAGAAGGGACTTTTCCTTCCCCTTTCTACTGCTTTTACCTTTTCCCCCAGCTCGGTCTGGCAAAAGACAGGGTGGGAGCCAGGCAACAAAGGGATTTTGACCCCGAGCGGGATGTCCAGCAGCTCAGTACATCTTACTACACCTGCTGTCTTCTGCACTCAAGCTAGAAAGACAGAGACGCTCATGGACATTCAGGCCACCATCTCAATAGCCTTCTTGCACAGCTGTAGAGAGAGAAAAGCAATTTAGCATGAATGAGCATCAGCAGGGAGAGGGATTTGAACCTAGGACACAGAAGAAAGAAATAAAGGAACCACAAGACTGATTCCGGAGGACAAGATAAGGAAGTAGAAGAGCCAGACAGCTACGCAGAAGTAAGTAACCACAAAGACTGGTTCCAAGGGACAAGATAAGGGAGTAAAAGAGCCACCAACAACTATGCAGAAGCAAGATAAGAAGTAAAGAACACACCTGGAAACTACGGAAAGGACCAGCCAGGAGCTGGAAGACCCTGAACTCTAATACCATGATTGGTTCAGAACTATGGGGTGGATACTAGACTGGAAGGGTATAATTACCCAGGGATTTGTTCAAATGGGGTCCCTCTTCAGAGGCACCCAGCTCGAGATGTAATTACTGCATGTGTGTCACTAAAATTTATTTCACTCTGATTTGGCTTCAAACTTCTGCCTGAGCGGGAACCAAGGGTTGGACCCTGTTACGGTGGCTGGCGAGCCTAATTTTCCATAACAGCAGCACTTACCAGAAATGCTCTTTGAACACTCCAAACAGGGAGAGCGCAAAGAGCAGCCTATTCAAAAGCAGCTCTCTGCTACGTCACCTCCTTCCCTGCAACTCCAAACCCTGTAAACCAAACCTGACGTCCTTTCACACCACCCCTCCTGCCTGCTGAGCTGGAATCCAGGATGGGCAGGCAGACAGGACTCCCTGAGCGCCTCCACTGGCCTCACCCTATTTCTCTCACTCTTGGTTTCCTCCACACACACTGGATGCCCCAGAGAAGGCCCGCACGGCCGCCACCTCCCAAGCTAAGCCCTCTCCATCCGCCCGCTACGCACCTCACCCCTATTCTCCTTTGCGCTCAGCACTCCATCTATATTTCGGGCGCCAGCAGCAAGATAGTACTCCATGGCTCCTTTCGAGAGTCCTCCTGGAGCTGCGACCCTCCGCTGGCACCTCTCGCTCCAGCAGCACCCAGCTCTGGCGGCCCCAGCCGGTCTCCCAGCCAGCAGTGCCACCAGAACAATTGTGCAGTGCTGCCTTGCCGCTTTCCTGCGCCACCGCCCGGCCGCTGCCAGGCCAAGCGCCGCGGCGGTGGGGAGCATGCGCGGGGCCCCGCGGCATGCTGGGAGCTGCAGTCCCGGCGCGCGGCGGCGGTGGGGAGCATGCGCGGGGCCCCGCGGCATGCTGGGAGCTGCAGTCCCGCCGCGCGGCGGCGGTGGGGAGCATGCGCGGGGCCCCGCGGCATGCTGGGAGCTGCAGTCCCGCCGCGCGGCGGCGGTGGGGAGCATGCGCGGGGCCCCGCGGCATGCTGGGAGCTGTAGTCCCGCCGCGCCGCGGCGGTGGGGAGCATGCGCGGGGCCCCGCGGCATGCTGGGAGCTGCAGTCCCGGCGCGCGGCGGCGGGGCCCGGCTGGTGGCCGGGCGGGGGGAGCACTCCCTTCCCCGCGCCCTGCGGGGCCACCGGCGGCATGGAGCAGTGTGGGCGAGGCCGTGCAGGGCAAGGGCCCTTTCGCAGTGCTTCGCGTGCCTAGGGGAGGCCCTGTGACAGTGGAGGGGCTGCAAGGACACGCAGGCCTCAGGGGACCTGCCAGGTTTGGCTCCACAGCAGGCAGGGGAGCCAGCCTGGGCGTTTTGGGGCGCTGCCCGCATCCCACTGCCTCCTGCGCAAGGAGGTGAATCCACCAGGAATGTCTCCAAGTGGTGCCAAAGTCTGTGAAAAACTCAAAGAGGACATGGGAGAAATCCCCTAGGCGGCTGAGGCTGCCTAGGGAACTGTATCGGAAATACCCAGTTTGGGTATGGATGTAGCAGAGCTGGGGCCAGTGGGGAAAAAGTAATTGGGGGCAGGGTATTTACTGGGTGTGGGGGGCAGGTTGGGATTGGGTGGAGGTGGGGAGAGACACGGGCCAGGAAAGGGAGGGCCAAGGATCCCCCTCCCGCTCCCCTCTGGTTCAGGGCTTACCGGCCCGGGGAGCCTCTTGTGCTGCGTGTCCGTCTCTGTGTCCCGGGAAGGAGCAGGGACGTTTCTCATCCCAGAGCTGGCTGGCTGTGATGTGGCCTCAGCAGCAGGCTGTGCTGCGGGAGCTGGCAGGGTCCCTCCACCTGCTGGCACGCTGGGCTCCTCCGTCCACCTGCCATCTGCTCCCCACGCTGACCCAGGAGGCAGAGGGCTCTGGGCAGATGGGGCGGGGGGAGCATGTCTGGGTTGCATCTGTCCGGGATCCTGCCAGACTCCCACAGTCAGGGCTTGCAGCCCTGGGGAGGGGACATACTGCCCTGTCCTGAGAGCTCCCCAAAGCAAGCCCCATAGGCTGCAGCCTGTGCCCGTGCCCCTGCCCGGCGTGAGGAGGAGGCAGAAAGGCACTTCAGACCTGCCCGGCTCATTGCAGCCTGTGCAGCTGTGATGGTCTTGCAGAGACATTTCTCCTGCCTGGCCCCTTGGAGAGATGGAAGGTTCCCCCTGGCCCTGGGGAGGGTAGTTCACGGGGGGAAACTCAGACCTGGCTAACAGCTCCTCATCTTCTCGCCCTTCCCCGAACCTGCCTTCCGCCAACAGCTCTCAGGACAGGGGCTGCCTCTTCGCAACCCCCAGCTCCCCTCGCCCAGCGTTTGGATGCAGTTGTGAGCTCGTCCCTTCCTCAAGCTCTTTGGGAGAGGAAATCAGAGGTGGCTCAGGAATGAGGCGCGGGCTGGAGAGCCAGCGAGACCCACCAGCAGTCGGGAGGAAGGAGAGGGAGAAACCCGGATCCGGCAAGGGATGGGAAAGCCAGACCGCAGCCCTAGGAAATGAGTGTGAAGTTCTACAGATACCTTGTGTCTGGACCTAACTGGCACGTGGTATCTGAAAGGATGGTTTAAATGATGGGGCTATTTAGCAAAGCTCAAGGGACGTATTTCAGTCACAATAAAACATACGGACTGTGAGCTCACTTCAAAACAACATACAACACTTAAAGAACTACACATAAAACTATATTTAAAAAAATACATGGTCTTCACAAAAACAACTGTAACTGCATAACTGAAGAAACAGCTATGGATGGATGCCTTGGGAAGGCCAGCACTTCCTTGCAGCAGCCAGCGTGAAGGACATTGTGGCCTGCAACAGGAAAGAAAGCATTTGCAGTGAAAAGGATTGGCTTGGGGGCGCCCCATTTAACAGCGCCTCTTTCCCTGCTTCCCAGACTCTTTCCTGCAAGAGCTGCTGGAAGCCTGCTTCCACAGTGCCAGAGGCTTCTCGTGGAAACCTGAGCCAATGGCCAGGGAGAGGTACTCAGCTAGCCAACTACCAAGGGCTTTGCCACTCCTACGCATTGGGCAGCTTTGCCCCCTGCCTGGGAGACCTCCCTGACACCTCTGCCAGGATTCCCTCTGGCTGCTCATGGAAACTGCCCCAGGAGCAATGGGACTGGGAAGGGGGAAGCCCCCATCTGCCCCTGGCCAGCCAGCTAGGGGGAATACCTGGCCAGTGCAGTCATAGCTCTGCCACTCCATGGGTTCAGGCTGGCTGCAGCCAGCCAGGCCATCGGTCCCCAGAGCCTGAAAGAGAAAAGATGACATTTGCACAGAAAGCCACAAAGCAGGTGGCCTCTGGCCCCGGGGCCTCTTTTCCTCTCCCCGCCCAGGGCAAGTGGTGCACAGCACAGGCGCGGCTATTGTTGGCCCACAGCCGGGTCCTGTGTGGCAGCCGATGAGTTGCTTCAGTTGCTTCCCTGCAGCTGGGAGAGGGGCTGGGAGGTGGCAGGGCCCTTGTCCCAGGCACGTTTCAGCACCTTCAGCTCTCCAGCCATGGGAGCTCTGCCCCTTGCCCTTGAATCCTCTGAGCAGCCAGCTCCTCTCCAAGAGAGTGGCTAGTGCTTGTGGCCTTTTTGCCCACCCCGGAGGTCACAGCAATGAGGGACACCCGCAAGCACTGCTGAGAGCTTGTTCCCAAGTGCTCCTGCCCAGGAAGTGATTGCAGCAGGAGGCTGATTGGTTATCTACAGGCAAAGGCATCACAGTGTCATGAGGAAGCCTCCTGGCCTATTCTTCCAGGCCTGCCTCAAATGACATGCTTGGGAGGAACAGGAAGGGCCAAGCCCCGATCTGTGGCTGTCCAGCTGGCTGCGGCAGGAGTACCTGGCCACTGCTGCCATAGCTCTGCCACTCCATGGGCTCAGGCTGGCTGCAGCCAGGCAGGCTGTCGGTCCCCAGAGCCTGAAACAGAGAAGGAGACATTTTCATGGAAAGCCACAAAGCCAGTGGCCTCTGTCCCCAGGGCTTCTTTCCCTCTCTGTCCCAGTGCACAGCGCAGGCATTGCTGTCTGCCTGGAGTGGGCTCTCTCCCACCAGCAGGCCTGGAGAAGACTGTGGACACAGAAGGCATGGGAAAGGTTTCCACGAGGAACTACCCTGAAGAGTTTGCCTGAGTCACTAGCTGCAAGGGACATGTAGGTGGTAGTTCGCTGGGGTTTGCTTGGTCCTGCGATTGCTTCCCTGCAGCTGGGAGGGGGCCTGGGAGGCATCAGGGCCCTAGCCCCAGGCGGGTGTCTCCACCTTCCCCGCTGCAGCTGTAGGAGCTGTCCCACTTGCCCCCAGTCTTCTGAAAGGCCAGCTCCTCTCCAAGAGTGGCAAGCATCTGAGGTCTTATGGCTCAGCTGGGAGGGCACAGCCCTGATGGACTCCCATAAGCATTGCTGACTTCTTATCCCCAAGCACCTGGGCACAGGAAGCGTTCCCTCTAACAACACCCCTGTCAGTCATTGAGTCTCAGTGCCACAGCTGGGGGTCAGGGTATCCTTCAGTACCACCGCCCTTTCTCCTGGCTTCCCAGACTCCTTCCTACAAGAGCTGCTGTCAGTCCCACAGTGCCAGAGGCTTCCTGTGCAGACCGCAGCCCACAGCCATGGTGAGGTGCTCAGCCAGCCAGCTGCCGAGGGCTTCGCTGCTCCTGCGCACTCGTCCAGCTTTGCCTAAACACCCATGGGCGGGAAACCTCCCTGGCACCTCTGCCAGGATGCCCTCTGGCTGCTCATGGAAACCACCCCAGGAGCAATGAGAGTGGGAAGGGGGAAGCCCCCATCTTTCCCCATCCCACTGGGAGCAGGGGGAATACCTGGCCAGTGCAGTCATACCTCTGCCACTCCATGGGCTCAGGCTGGCTGCAGCCAGCCAGGACGTCTATCCCCAGAGCCTGAAACAAAGAAGGAGGCATTTACAAGGAAGGCCATAAAGCCAGCAGGCTCTGGCCCCGGGGTCTCTTTCCCTCTTCCTCCCTGGGGCAGGTGGTGCACAGTGCAGGCATTGCTATTGCCGGCCCACAGCGGGCACCCCGCTACCAGCAGTCAGTTTTCCAGGGCAGGAGAAGGCTGTGGGAAAGGTTTCCACGAGGAACTACCCTGAAGAGTTTGCCTGTGTCACTAGCTGCAAGGGACGTGTGGATGGTTGTTTGCTGGGGTTTGCTTGGTCCTGCGATTGCTTCCCTGCAGCTGGGAGGGGGCCTGGCAGGTGTCAGGGCCCTGGCCCCAGGCGGGTGTCTCCACCTTCCCCGCTGCAGCTGTAGGAGCTGTCCCACTTGCCCCCAGTCCTCAAGTACCTGAGGAGGCTGATCACTGATCAACAACCAAAAGCATCTGAGGGCCATGAGGATGCCTCTTGGCCAAACTGTGTAGGCCTATCAAGTCTCAGTACAAAAGCCATGGGTTGGGGGCATCCCCTTGTAGAGAGCCCCTTTCCCCACTTCTCAGACTCTTTCCTGCAAGCGCTGCTGTCAGTCTTGCAGTGCCAGAGGCTTCTTGTGCAAAGCTGAGCTTATGGCCAGGGAGAGCTACTCAGTCAGCAAGCTCCCAAGGGCTTTGCTGCTCCTGCATGTTGGGCAGCTTTTCCCCAGCGCCCATGCCTGGGATTCCTCCCTGACACCTCTGCCAGGATCCTCTCTGGCTGCTCTCAGAAAACCAAGCCCCCGTCTGTCCCCAGCCAGGCAGCTGGGGAAAATACCTGGCCAGTGCAGCCATAGCTCTGCCACTCCATTGGCTGAGGGTTGCCAAAGACAACCACGCCGTCCATCCCAAGAGCCTGAAAGAGATAAGGAGGCATTTGCAGGGAAGGTCTTGAAGCCAGTGGGCTCTGGCCCCAGGGCTCTTTCCCTTCTCTCTCCCCGGAGCAGGAGGTGCACAGTGCAGGCATTGCTATGCCTGCCCGCAGCAGCCTCTTTCCCATCAGCAGCCCATTTCCCAGGGCGGGAGAAAAGTGAAAACCGGAGAACAGAAAGCTCAGATGTGATCTGACCCCGCCCCCCGCCCTGGCCTGCAGTGGGTTTGGGCCATCCCTTCTCAGCCATCACTCAGGCCCTCCTGTACCACCCCAGCTCCCCCGCGTCCTCTCCCAAGCTGGCCCCTGGTACTGGCCGGCCCTGCTCCACACCTGCCCTTGTCTCCCTGCGGCCAGTGGTGGAGTTGCTGTTGGGACTGAGCCCTTGGAAGCATCTGTGTTCCCATGGCAACACTGGTTCTGCTGTGATCGGAATGGGGGGACAGGGCTGGGGAGGGCAGCGGGGATGCAGTGAGGAAGAGTGGTCATATGTTGGACTTACCCTAGCACTGATGACCATGACGGCAGAGACAAATTCTCGGGGTTGGGCTTGCTGGGTGGGAATGAGGTCTCCTAGCGCTGTAAGGGCTGCTTTCCCAAAGCCACTTTCAGCTGGCAATGGAGCCATGCCAGCAGTGTGGGAGCTGGGGGTCAATGCTGAGGACTGCGGAGACCCCCCCGCCACTTGCCAGGCCCCAGTGGTGGAGCCAGCAGGCGCTTGTCAGGGTCTCCCAGCTGGTCGACCCTGGTCAGCACGGCTGCAGCAAACACCTTTGTGGGAGCTGGGCAGTGGGACAACCTCATCACATCCCTGAGCGCTCCTGGCCTCGGGCTCCTGGGCAGGTGGCAGTCCTGGACCCGTCCCACCAGGGGCCACATAGTTGTGCCTATGGCCCAGCTCTGGCCCCACTGCAGCCCAACACTGCTGCACAGTACACCGCTCCTCACAGCAGGGTCTCTGCGCCTTATGCTAGGCAGTGGTGTCCACTCGAGAGAAGCACTTCCCACTGCGGGGGAAGACCTGACCCTGTGAACCCCACTCCTGGCAAACGCCAGACCTGCAAGTTGTTTGGCAGCTCCAGGAGGCGCGAGGTGGGATGTGTGAGGGCCACCACCTGCAGCGTGCTGTCCGTGGTGCCTAGGGACTGCAAGGAGGACAGAGGGCTGTGGCACTTCTTCCCTGGCACCCCTCACCTGCAGGAGAGGGGCTTCAATTCCTGCTGCCTCAGGGAGATGCCCACGGCCCTTCAGTGCCCAGGGAGAGGGCCAGGGCAACAGAGCTGCTGCACAGGGACAAGCCTCTGCTGCTGCTGGTAACAATGTGCTGTCTTTAGGACCTCTCTCCACCCTTGCTACACACCTTGACTTTTAATTGCCCAGCAGAGAAAAAAGCCTTTGGGGGGAAGGAGAACTCGATGCATTGCACACAGGCGAAGAGAGAAGCGTAGCAATGATGTTTTCCAAAAGCCACAAGGAGCAGCTGGACTAGGAGCTGCTATTACCTATGCACCAGGCTCCTAACTCTGCAAGGGGTGCAAGCTCCAATAATCAGCCTTCTCACCGGGGATGGAGTTTCTGCCAGCCAGTCTGGGCAAGTTCCTTTTTTTGCCCTGTGCCCCAGAGACTGATAAAGTCAGTACACGTAATGCCCATGATTAGGTTTAAATACAGATTTTATTCAGGCAGGAGCAGCTTTGTCCTGCTAAGCTGCCTCCGGACCCAGCACCCACAGCGGGCAGCCAGCTTGCTGGAGCTGGGAACCTCATCTCTTCCAGCTGCTGCTTCTGCTCTAGCAAGTCTTGCCCAAGGGGCTCCTGAGTGCTGTGGACATGCTCACATTTCAGCACGGAGGGCTGTGAGCTGGGGAGAGTGGGCAGCAGGGACCTTCCCAAGCCAAAGAGCCACATGGCTAAGTGGCTGTGAAAGGGCCCGAGTGGGCAAGACAGCTCTGTGAGGGCCGAGCCCTGGGAGCAGGGTCTGCAGGACAGAGCAGCCCCAGGGAGCCAGCAGGGGTGTGCGGAGCCACCCAGACTGGCCTGACAAAGCACTCCCAGCAGGAGTGCTGGGAGCCTGCAGAGACCCTGTGCCAGGCAACCCGCTGGCCCTGCACACCTCCCTGCCCCTGCCCACCTCGTTGAGCAGGGTTGGGGGACTGTGCCCTCCTGCTAGGACTGCACTGGGCCCAGTGCGGGCTTGTTTGCAGGGCAGGCCAGAAGGTGCGTGTAGAGTTTGCAATGCAGCCTGGCTCTCAGGGCCCGCTCCGTGATGCTGTCATAAGCTTTCCTTCTCTGTCTTTTCCAGGACCTGATGTCTGCAGAAGAGGATGTCTAGAGCACGGCAGCTCTTTCCCTGGAGCCAGCACGGCAGGCAATGCCGCTGGAGCGTTGTCTTCTGAGATCTAAGCCGCCGCGTCCGTCTGGGCACAGACGGCATTGCCTAAGCAGGTGCTTGATTTTTTTCCACTGCTGTCAAATACAGGCCCAGATGCTTGCCAAGTGATGTTTTTTGAAAAACACAAACAACCGCCAACAACCGCCCCCCTCCCCCCAACCAGCTCCTCAATTCAGATCACGTGTATTCAGAGTGTGGGGAAGGGGTAGCAGTTGCTCTTCTCTTTGGCAGAAAAACCTGTCTAGGTCACCAACACAATTCCAGTGGGGTTTTAAAGGGACTTTCCAAGCACCGGGTCTGTGTCTGAGGCTGGGGGTCTCCATGGCTCCTGGGCAGGAGAGGGCAGGTCTACCAGGCAGTGGGGCCCACGGGGGCTGGAGCAGCACTCGTGCCTTGGTACGGGGCCCTTGCATTGGATGGCACCTCCCTGCCCTCACCTCTCTTGTGCACGGAGGCACTGCTTCCAGCTGAGGCCACTTCCACTTCAGCTCTGATTTGCTGATGAAGAGGTCCCTTCTCTTTGCATCAGCAGCACCTTTTCTACCGCCCGGCTGGTGCCTCACAGACCCTCTCTGGCACGCCACTGCCCACCGGGACACGGCGATGGGACAGGGGACTGGGAATGCACCCACCCTGCAGGGTCAGTTGAGTGGGACATACAGGGCACCTCCAATGCCACACAGCATCGAAAGAAAACAAGAAGAAAGAAAGAAAAAAAAAAAACCAACGGGCCCTGCAGGGTCACCTGGGGCACTGCCATGAGTTTCACCCAGCCTACAGCTGCCGCTGCCACTGGAGAGCAGAGCAGGCCGACATCAGTGCTGCACTGCATCTGCCTGCTCTGCTGAGGTGCCTCAAATACCCACCAGCTCTCACACGGCACTGCCCAGGGATCTGTCATAACCAAATGCTCCAAGCCCAGTTTGACTTTAATCAAGTCAAGCTGGAAACAAGTTTGAGGGGAAGGGGTCGAGACACAAACCACTTACAGGAGAGAGAGAAAGAAATCTGTTCAGTAGTGGAAAAAAGTCTTTCTGTCACTTTTAGACAGTATTCTAAATAATCTCTCTGGGAGTTGTCACAGTACTCTTTCCCTGATGGTCCTGCATATTTATCTAGGGCTATCTCAATGCCTAATCAGAGCTTCATTGGTTATAGCAGGGAGCATTTATAGTTGGCAGCAGCAGCTGACTCTCTCCCATAATTAGCACCATAGCAGTCAATGCCAGAGAGCTAATATGAAGTTCACTTCCACAGACCCCTCTTACAAGAAAGTCAGGATGTTCACAGCAAAACGGAGCTGTGCAAGGCTCAGGCAGACATGCTTAGTGAGTTCATATCAAGCCAAAGATGCTTCCTTGCTGACCATGTTTGCATCGCAGAGCATGGACAGAGCATTTCACAGATGTTAAATATTGAAACATAACTTCAGAAACCACCCAAGGGTGGTAACTTCAGTCTTAAATTCTGTTCATGACAGCTGGAGAAAAAAACATTTCACAATAGGAAGAAAAACTATTCAAATACTTTATCATCTGACCATTAAGCTCATTTGAAAAGTTGTTTCAGAACCAGGAATGAATAGAAATGTGAGCATGTAAGCCTCCAAAGAGATTAAATCCCTAAAAAGCAACCTCTTCAGGCCTTTGCACCTTTGTCTAGGATTGGTGTCTTCCCTAGCAGCCCTGGCATGATTCCCAGTACCAGAAACTATGGCTCATATGAAGGTAAAATAAATGAATCATGAGAATGTGTTCCCTATAACGCTGCATGTCCCTAGCACATCTCTTGTCTCCTTAGAGCCTAGAAGAAAGCTCCAGAGCAGACATCTGTGCTCGCACAAAGAGACAACTCCATTTGGCAGGATTGTTTCATCTTAAAATCTGATGAACTAGGTACACGGGTAAAGGACAATAGTGTCCCAAGGGAGACACACCAAAGTGACAAAACTAATGCAAAACTTCCTCTTTCCATCATGTCCTCAGTCACAGCCCTGTCTTCTGCCAGACACAGTTTCTTTGTTCACTGAGGAAGGCATTAGAGCTTGATGACTCACTGTAGGACAGCAAGTTCTAAAATGGAAAAAAACCCTCTGATGCATAAACTGCAGAGTGCCTGAAATATCAGGTAGGAAGTTCAAACTGCTGAACAAGCTGGAGATTTATTCATATCTGCTGTGTTTCTCTTGAAGTCAAAAGCATGACAGTGAAGAATAACCTGTTCTCACTAGAAGACCACCAGGCCCTCATAACAAATTTCAATAGAATAATCAGGGTAGCATGAGGTACAGGCTTCATCATAAATGTTCCAGGCCAAAGTCACTTTAAATAAATCTTACTTTCCCATTTTAGCACAAGATAAAAAGGTTCACTGGTAATCTTGAGCCATGTAAACACTGACAGTTTTAGGCGACCATTAGCATGTGAAGAAAAGGTAACAAAAGAGAAGCTTACTCTTTAAACAAACTGTTTCAGTAACTCTACATATATAAAAACTATCAATATTTCCATGGAGAAGAGTTCGATCTTCTGTTCAGCTCTAAGCCGTTCTTTTCAAGTACTTTCTCGATCAAGCCTTTGCTAGATTTCCTGCTTGTTGGGCTAGACCATGCTTGAGCCTGGAGGAGGTGATCCTTGAATATCGGTAGATGCTCTTGGACCCCTCCTCCCTCCTGTATTCCCAGAGATTCTCCAAAGCAGCTCCCTGAACAGGCTGAAGTCTGCTCTCCTGAAGTCCAGGGTGGTGATCCTGCTTTTTGCCCTGCTTCCTCCTCACAGGACCCTGAACTCCACCATCTCATGGGTGCTGCAGCCAAGACTGCCCCTGAATTTCACATCTCCGATCGGCTCTTCCTTTGTTGTAAGTATGAGGTCCAACAGAGCACCTCTCCTCACTGGCTCCTCCATCACCTGTGTTAGGAAGTTGTCATCAGTGCACTCCAGAAACCTCCTGGATTGCTTGTGCCCTGCTGTGGGGTGTCTCCAGCATATATCAGGGGCCTTGAAGTCCCCATGAGGACCGGGGCTTGCAAACAGGAAGCTTCTTCCAATTCTCTGAAGAAGGCCTCGGCTACTTCTTCTTCCTGACCAGGTGGTCAACAGCAGACACCCACTACAATGTCACCCCTGCTGGTCTGTCCACTAATCCTGCTCTCAGCTAAGCCCTCACCTCTCCTCAGGCAGCGCTCCATACATCCCCACTGACAGTAGTAGAGATGGAGCCAAGATCAAGGAGGGATAGATTGAGGAGGAAGAAGTACACAGGGAGTGGAGGCGGTGGTCTCAGGCTACGACTGTGATGATGAGTCCATTTCCCAGGAGGGCAGCCAGGTAGATGCCCGGGAAGAGTGAGAAGTGCAAGAGCTGCAGCTCCCGCATGTCCGCGAAGGCCAGGAGGAGGAACTCATTGAAGGAGCTGCTGTTGGACATTTGCTTCCTCTGGACTTGAGAGACTGTCCAAGGAGGAAAAGACAGTGACAAGTTAGATCAGGCTTCTGTGAGCCCAACTCATTCTGTTTCTCATAGAACCCCCCACGTTTCCTTTCTGCTTTACCTTCGTACCTTCTTTACCTTCTACTTTACCCATTTTCTCTAGAAAACGATCTTCAGTGGAGGAGTCTGATGGCAAATATATGACCCAGGTGCACACCCCAGCTTCTCACCCCTGCAGCTTCCCTGGGAGAAGGCAACAGCCTGTCCTGTCCCTGAGAAGCTGTGGCAGGGAATCCCTGCTCTGAAGCAACTCCTCCTCCTCCTCTCCACTGAGAAGCCAGGAGAGAGAAGCTAAAAATCCTATCATTCATGGGATGGAATGGGTTTAGAAAATCCCTCCAGGAGCCTCAGTAGCATTTCCCTGCAGCCAGAGATCTTACCGTGTCAAGGGCTGTGAAGATTTCTCCCACCCTGAGAGTGTTCAGTGACTTGCAGCTCTTCCTCTCCCATGCATTAATCTACCTCAAACACTCCCTGCTTCAGAGCTTTTCCAAAAGGAAGGTATTCATTCACAACTTCTAGCTTTGAAACCAGACTTCAGAGAGGAGATGATGCCTCATAAATGCAGTGTGTAAAGCTGAGTGCACTAATTTTTGCTGCAGAGAAATGAAAAATGGAAAGGCAAAATCTGTTAATAATTCAGTATACTGAACCCCACGGAAAGGGCAGAGGCCCTCAGGGCCTTCTCTGCCTGAGGTTTTCCTGGTCAACTTTTCCCTCAGGAGGCATAGGGAGAGCTGAGGGCGGTGAGAGTGTGTGCTATCTCCTGTCCTAGTCATCCCCCCCTCCCCCATCCCCATTAATTTTCTGTGGGATTTCAGCAAAAAGAGGTGTAGAGAGAGAGGGATGGAGGGAGGAGTTAGCGATGGGAGGAAGAGAGAAACTGCAGAAAGGGCCTGGGTGAGACTGGGGCCAGAGGGGAGCGTTTGGAAGAAACACTGCTGCTAGAGCTACGGACGGCACTGAAGAGTGAGGCTGTGGGGCAGGAGAGATGCCAGGAGGAGCAGAGGCCAGGATCATCTCATCTCTGTTTCCAGCTGTGAGTCCTAAAGGGTCATGAGGGGATGCCTCTGAAGGGACAGTGTGGGGGTCACCATCTCCACAGGGACACTGTGCTCATCTGGGGCATGTCAGTAGTGCCTTAACAGAGCAGTAGCGCTGTGTTGTGGGGTCAGCTCTGCACTAGCATGAGGCCAAGGGCTGCATGATCACATCAGGGGTCATGTCTTTTTCCCCGGTGTCCCTGTACACTGTTTCTGTGTAGGTCTGCATTGCACAGCTTTGTTGTTTTGGTTTCTTGGCCTGTGCATAATGTTAAAGACTGAAGCAAGGAAGGCATTCAGTACCTCGGCCTTTTCTGTATTCTCTGTCCTGAAGGCCCCTTCCCCATTCAGCAGCAGGCCCACCTTTCCCCCTACTTTTCCTTTTGTTACCGATGTATTTAAAGAAGCCCTTCTTGTTCTCCTTGACATCCCTTGCCAGATGAAACTCCCCAGGTCTGTGAGCCACATGAAAATATCGCTTAGGTGGCCACAGCTGCTGGGCATGGCGCCAGCCCCAGAGGATGCCGGTGTCCCTGCCCCCACTGTGGCCAAACCTCTGCGGTGCCCACAACAGGTGGAAGACGGAGCAGGTGGCCAGACTGTCCGCATCGCTTATGCAGGAGGTGGTGGCTCTGAAGTTGGGAGGCCAGACAAGCTCTCAGTGGGGATGAGGGGCCGGGGGGAGGCCCTCCCTGGGGGCTCTCTGGCTGTGGGCAGCAGCTCTGTTGGAAGACCCTTGGGCAGGCAGCCAGAGGGGCTGTGCCACACAGTGAGGCGTGTTCTCCGCTGACATGCAAGTTGGTACCGGTCGCAGCCCCAGTGGCTGAGAGGGAGCCAGGGAGCGACAGGGGCATGAGCAGCACAGGGTGCCGAGAGTTCCACCTGGGAAAGGCAGCAGGAGTGGTGTGCAGCACAGTCCTCTGCGATGTGCTCCCTGCATGTTCTTTTCCCCACTGACTGTTCAAGAGTCCGAGCATCTCCCTCACTTCTCCTGCTGACTGTGACTTCTCAGCATCAGCCTCCCAGCTAATGCCCTCGCTCCTGACGCCCATTGCTCCAGCTTGCACGGCACAAGCTTCACACGCATGCGTCTCTTCCAGGATTCTCTACAGGAAGGGAGCTTTGGAGCCAACGGAGGGCTTGGCTTTCCAACACAGGAGTGTAAGGTCTCGATGTGAGTGCTGAGGGGTAACACAGAGGCTTCTGAATGCCTTCTGGTGGGCCCTGAGCATCTTGCTCAGAGCCTCGGAGAACAGACAGGAGGAGATTACATGGCAGGTCCTCTTCAAAGTGTGCTTCTGCCTCTGAAGGCATGACCATTCCAGGGATGCAGATAGGTGGGAGCTTCATTCTTGGCTCACTCCTCTCTAATTTTCTAGCAGGAATTCTCTTTCCTCTTGGCCTTAGGAAGCCCAGCCTCGGATAGCTCTCATCCCCATCTCTTGGGCTGGGCTGCTTTGCGACCTGCCTCCCACAATTCACTCCTGAAGCAACAGCAGTCAGAGGTTGACCGCATTGATCTAACAGCAACTCCACTAGCCCACTCTCCATGGTGCTTTCTTCTGAAGTGTCCTTGAAGGATCTTGCCTTTGCATTCATTTCTCTTTCTAACTTCTGCTGCTGCTTCTTCAGGGTTTCCAGAGCATCATGGACAACAATTGCAGCATACACATTTCCTTCTGAATGGACTTGCTGAACTTGGGACATCGCATTTTGGATGCTACGCCTTGCAAGCGTGCTACTCTCTCGTGATACGGCAGCAACATTGTGGAATGGTTGCAACACGGGCAACCTTGTGGCTTCTGCTGTCCAGTGTTTGGATGCTCTACATGATGCTTCTACTTCCTTCATCGCTCGGGTTGAGAAAGGTGTCCGGCATGCCTGCAGTTGTCTCTTAGAAATAGTCTCAAGGGGCAGCTTCAGGATTTCAGCAAATTGACAGTGCAAGTGATGTTCAAATTGCAAAGCTACAAACGATTCCAAGGTGGATCCAACCCTCTCAACAGCATCTTTGGCGATTTTGTCAAGAGACGCCAGAGAAGTTGCTGTTATAGCCTGGTAATTCAGCTGCCCTCAGCCTGCTTTCTTCCAGTTTGCCAGCTCACCTGGCTCGTGCGGCTACGTACGGCTCCCTCTGCCCGGCCGACAGCCTGGGCTCACAGGCATCTGATGCACTGCATACCAAATGCTTCCCTAAGGCATCAGTAACGGTTGCTACAATCTCTCTAGCCACCAGTCCAATTTCCTCCTGGAGATCTGGAGATGTCGTCTCAGAAGGCTCTGCCCTTCTAGCACTAGCAAGCAACCTTCCACTGATTGCCAGTGGAGCCCTCCTTAAAACATGGACCAACCAATCCAGCTCTTTCACCCTCTCCAGCACTTCCTCCAGCATGCTCTCAGCCACCTCTTCCAGCTCCTGGGCTTCTGTCCTTGTAGTCCCTATCAGCGTAGTCCGGATTTCACTATGCAGCTCTTCACGTAAAGACTTCTGTATCAGAAACCAGGAGGAACTGATGAGTGAATGGCAAACAAAATGGATAGAGGAGATGGAGGAGGTTGTGTTATTGTGCTGGACACTTTGCTCTGGACTCCTCTCCCATCATGGGTGCTGCCTGCTCTCACGACACCTCTGCCTCTTATTGCAGGCTCGTTTGCACCTCTCCCAGTACTGATGTGAAGAATGCTAGTTGTGAGACCAAGAAAAAAAAAAAATCCTTGTTCCTGGAGCACCCAGCTGTTGTCGTGCTTTCTGAGAGGCCATTCCACCTGATGGAGCCAGGCAGCATTGAATGTGTTCCGCTAATGAGAATCGGGCAACAGCAGGCTCTCCTCTAAGCTAATCTTTGATCTCCTGCAGCAGGAAAGTAACCCATGAATGGCTAAGCACTGGCACTATCGCCTTCAGGGATGCTCCATGTTTGGCTGCTCACCACACGAGAAAGCAGCAACAGGGACCCTGGGAATACTTAGTGCAGCTAATGGATTTATGCTAAGCATGGGAGTCCGTGAGCACAAGAGCCCACGAAGAGTACCCGGCACACCTGGTCTCGCTCAGCCTGCTGGAGGAGGCGTTTCTCTTCTTCAAGGGCCTCAAGCTTCTCCATCCTCTGCACAGTCATGGCAAGAAACCTTTAAAGACAAATGAAGATGGCTGAAACAGAGCACCTGGAGCTGTCTTGCCCAGAGCTTTTTCTGCTTAGCCACTGCCATCATCCTGCTCCAGAGTTCTTGGCTCAAGTGCCCCAAACAGCTTCCAGCTGGCTTTGCCAGGCTCCAAACACAGACTGCGCCACTGTAGGCACAATTAGCATCTGGTCACGCAGGAATCTGGTGGTGTTTCCTGGAAGACAAGGCTCCAGCCAGCACCTCGCTGACAGGCCACAGGCCCGCTCCTACAGCAAGCCTTGCTTGTCCTGTCTCTGACCTGTGCCTCATCTCCCTCTCAGCATCTCTCAAACTCTCTCTTTGCTCCCGCAGCAGCCACTCTCAGAGGTGAGAAATGTCCATCCCCTCTGGCGGTTCGGGGACATCCTTTAATTTTGCCAGCAGTCATCGAAGCACCTTCTGAAAGTTGACACCAGGTTTTAGCTCGCCTTTGCCACGAAATGCTCTCACACAGCTGCATGCTGAGGCTTCATGCTGGCCCAGAGCAGTGCTCCGCTTCAGCCATACACCCGGGGCAGAAGAGAAGGGCTTCCCTCGGCACTCTGGGCACTCAGGGACGACTTTCCTGCCTGTCCCCACCCCTAGCATCCTGCACTATCGCAGCTCGGACCAGGTAGTCGTTTCTACAGCTGAACGCCCGGCCTGCCAGCACAGGCCTCGCTGCTTCTTCAGTTCATGCCGTGCTGAGATAAAATAAGTGAAGCCCCAACCCTCTGCACCATGAAGCAGGCCTATGAACACTGCACTTTACTTACTTGTTCTCGCTGGCACATTTTGTCAGCCTCTGTTTTGAGTGTCATCAGATACTGCCTGTATTCGTTGAACTCCCACAGAGTGCAAACCACCTGTGGAGAGACAAGGGGAGAAATCACCAAGACTTGTCACGCTAACTATGTGGCTTGCCTTCCCAGAAACAGCAATAACCCAGCAAGAGCTGCTCCCCTGCACACCCTGCCCTCCCCAGCAGCTGGGGCCTTTGCTCCCACCCACCCAGGGGGAGCAGTGCTCCTCACTCTGCTGCCAGGCCACCCACCAGCTGCTATGCCAGTGCTCAAAGAGCTCGGCACAGCCTTGGAAGAGCAGGTGTGGGAATTCCCAGAGCGGGTCTGCCTGAGGGCAGAGTGAGAAAAACACTCTGATGTCCAACCTACTTTGCCATCGCTGGTGAAGTAACCTCCTCTCTTTAGTGTCTGGAGGTTATCTTTGCATTAGTAGTAGGCCCATGACTGCAGGTCGTGCAGACTGTTGTACTCGGTGCTCAGCAAGTGACAGTGTGGATCTCCCAAAGCAAAATAACCGGATGGCTGGTGAAGTGTTAAATGTATCGTCCACAGCATGAGCAGGGTAGGAAGGAATCAGGAAAGACGCAAAGACACTTCTGAGCTTCCTCAGCCCATAGGGTAGCTTTTTCAGGCCTCTGAGCTTTAGAGTAATTCCTGGCTCAGCACTTAGCTCAGCTCCCTATTTTACCCAAAGGAAAGATTTCTCTGCTTGAGACACTCTTCAGCTGAGGAAAAGCCCAGGGCCTACAGCTTCAGTCTTGTGGTTATCTCCCATCTCTTTGCTAGGTCTCTCAGTGTGTGTGGGCAGGGAGATGATGAACAAGAAGGGACTTTTCCTTCCCCTTTCTACTGCTTTTACCTTTTCCCCCAGCTCGGTCTGGCAAAAGACAGGGTGGGAGCCAGGCAACAAAGGGATTTTGACCCCGAGCGGGATGTCCAGCAGCTCAGTACATCTTACTACACCTGCTGTCTTCTGCACTCAAGCTAGAAAGACAGAGACGCTCATGGGCATTCAGGCCACCATCTCAATAGCCTTCTTGCACAGCTGTAGAGAGAGAAAAGCAATTTAGCATGAATGAGCATCAGCAGGGAGAGGGATCTGAACCTAGGACACAGAAGAAAGAAATAAAGGAACCACAAGACTGATTCCGGAGGACAAGATAAGGAAGTAGAAGAGCCAGACAGCTACGCAGAAGTAAGTAACCACAAAGACTGGTTCCAAGGGACAAGATAAGGGAGTAAAAGAGCCACCAACAACTATGCAGAAGCGAGATAAGAAGTAAAGAACACACCTGGAAACTACGGAAAGGACCAGCCAGGAGCTGGAAGACCCTGAACTCTAATACCATGATTGGTTCAGAACTATGGGGTGGATACTAGACTGGAAGGGTATAATTACCCAGGGATTTGTTCAAATGGGGTCCCTCTTCAGAGGCACCCAGCTCGAGATGTAATTACTGCATGTGTGTCACTAAAATTTATTTCACTCTGATTTGGCTTCAGACTTCTGCCTGAGCGGGAACCTGGGGTTGGACCCTGTTACGGTGGCTGGCGAGCCTAATTTTCCATAACAGCAGCACTTACCAGAAATGCTCTTTGAACACTCCAAACAGGGAGAGCACAAAGAGCAGCCTATTCAAAAGCAGCTCTCTGCTACGTCACCTCCTTCCCTGCAACTCCAAACCCTGTAAACCAAACCTGACGTCCTTTCACACCACCCCTCCTGCCTGCTGAGCTGGAATCCAGGATGGGCAGGCAGACAGGACTCCCTGAGCGCCTCCACTGGCCTCACCCTATTTCTCTCACTCTTGGTTTCCTCCACACACACTGGATGCCCCAGAGAAGGCCCGCACGGCCGCCACCTCCCAAGCTAAGCCCTCTCCATCTGCCCGCTACGCACCTCACCCCTATTCTCCTTTGCGCTCAGCACTCCATCTATATTTCGGGCGCCAGCAGCAAGATAGTACTCCATGGCTCCTTTCGAGAGTCCTCCTGGAGCTGCGACCCTCCGCTGGCACCTCTCGCTCCAGCAGCACCCAGCTCTGGCGGCCCCAGCCGGTCTCCCAGCCAGCAGTGCCACCAGAACAATTGTGCAGTGCTGCCTTGCCGCTTTCCTGCGCCACCGCCCGGCCGCTGCCAGGCCAAGCGCCGCGGCGGTGGGGAGCATGCGCGGGGCCCCGCGGCATGCTGGGAGCTGCAGTCCCGGCGCGCGGCGGCGGTGGGGAGCATGCGCGGGGCCCCGCGGCATGCTGGGAGCTGCAGTCCCGGCGCGCGGCGGCGGGGCCCGGCTGGTGGCCGGGCGGGGGGAGCACTCCCTTCCCCGCGCCCTGCGGGGCCACCGGCGGCATGGAGCAGTGTGGGCGAGGCCGTGCAGGGCAAGGGCCCTTTCGCAGTGCTTCGCGTGCCTAGGGGAGGCCCTGTGACAGTGGAGGGGCTGCAAGGACACGCAGGCCTCAGGGGACCTGCCAGGTTTGGCTCCACAGCAGGCAGGGGAGCCAGCCTGGGCGTTTTGGGGCGCTGCCCGCATCCCACTGCCTCCTGCGCAAGGAGGTGAATCCACCAGGAATGTCTCCAAGTGGTGCCAAAGTCTGTGAAAAACTCAAAGAGGACATGGGAGAAATCCCCTAGGCGGCTGAGGCTGCCTAGGGAACTGTATCGGAAATACCCAGTTTGGGTATGGATGTAGCAGAGCTGGGGCCAGTGGGGAAAAAGTAATTGGGGGCAGGGTATTTACTGGGTGTGGGGGGCAGGTTGGGATTGGGTGGAGGTGGGGAGAGACACGGGCCAGGAAAGGGAGGGCCAAGGATCCCCCTTCCGCTCCCCTCTGGTTCAGGGCTTACCGGCCCGGGGAGCCTCTTGTGCTGCGTGTCCGTCTCTGTGTCCCGGGAAGGAGCAGGGACGTTTCTCATCCCAGAGCTGGCTGGCTGTGATGTGGCCTCAGCAGCAGGCTGTGCTGCGGGAGCTGGCAGGGTCCCTCCACCTGCTGGCACGCTGGGCTCCTCCGTCCACCTGCCATCTGCTCCCCACGCTGACCCAGGAGGCAGAGGGCTCTGGGCAGATGGGGCGGGGGGAGCATGTCTGGGTTGCATCTGTCCGGGATCCTGCCAGACTCCCACAGTCAGGGCTTGCAGCCCTGGGGAGGTGACATACTGCCCTGTCCTGAGAGCTCCCCAAAGCAAGCCCCATAGGCTGCAGCCTGTGCCCGTGCCCCTGCCCGGCGTGAGGAGGAGGCAGAAAGGCACTTCAGACCTGCCCAGCTCATTGCAGCCTGTGCAGCTGTGATGGTCTTGCAGAGACATTTCTCCTGCCTGGCCCCTTGGAGAGATGGAAGGTTCCCCCTGGCCCTGGGGAGGGTAGTTCACGGGGGGAAACTCAGACCTGGCTAGCAGCTCCTCATCTTCTCGCCCTTCCCCGAACCTGCCTTCCGCCAACAGCTCTCAGGACAGGGGCTGCCTCTTCGCAACCCCCAGCTCCCCTCGCCCAGCGTTTGGATGCAGTTGTGAGCTCGTCCCTTCCTCAAGCTCTTTGGGAGAGGAAATCAGAGGTGGCTCAGGAATGAGGCGCGGGCTGGAGAGCCAGCGAGACCCACCAGCAGTCGGGAGGAAGGAGAGGGAGAAACCCGGATCCGGCAAGGGATGGGAAAGCCAGACCGCAGCCCTAGGAAATGAGTGTGAAGTTCTACAGATACCTTGTGTCTGGACCTAACTGGCACGTGGTATCTGAAAGGATGGTTTAAATGATGGGGCTATTTAGCAAAGCTCAAGGGACGTATTTCAGTCACAAAAAAACATACGGACTGTGAGCTCACTTCAAAACAACATACAACACTTAAAGAACTACACATAAAACTATATTTAAAAAAATACATGGTCTTCACAAAAACAACTGTAACTGCATAACTGAAGAAACAGCTATGGATGGATGCCTTGGGAAGGCCAGCACTTCCTTGCAGCAGCCAGCGTGAAGGACATTGTGGCCTGCAACAGGAAAGAAAGCATTTGCAGTGAAAAGGATTGGCTTGGGGGCGCCCCATTTAACAGCGCCTCTTTCCCTGCTTCCCAGACTCTTTCCTGCAAGAGCTGCTGGAAGCCTGCTTCCACAGTGCCAGAGGCTTCTCGTGGAAACCTGAGCCAATGGCCAGGGAGAGGTACTCAGCTAGCCAACTACCAAGGGCTTTGCCACTCCTACGCATTGGGCAGCTTTGCCCCCTGCCTGGGAGACCTCCCTGACACCTCTGCCAGGATTCCCTCTGGCTGCTCATGGAAACTGCCCCAGGAGCAATGGGACTGGGAAGGGGGAAGCCCCCATCTGCCCCTGGCCAGCCAGCTAGGGGGAATACCTGGCCAGTGCAGTCATAGCTCTGCCACTCCATGGGTTCAGGCTGGCTGCAGCCAGCCAGGCCATCGGTCCCCAGAGCCTGAAAGAGAAAAGATGAGATTTGCACAGAGAGCCACAAAGCCAGTGGCCTCTGGCCCCGGGGCCTCTTTTCCTCTCCCCGCCCAGGGCAAGTGGTGCACAGCACAGGCGCGGCTATTGTTGGCCCACAGCCGGGTCCTGTGTGGCAGCCGATGAGTTGCTTCAGTTGCTTCCCTGCAGCTGGGAGAGGGGCTGGGAGGTGGCAGGGCCCTTGTCCCAGGCACGTTTCAGCACCTTCAGCTCTCCAGCCATGGGAGCTCTGCCCCTTGCCCTTGAATCCTCTGAGCAGCCAGCTCCTCTCCAAGAGAGTGGCTAGTGCTTGTGGCCTTTTTGCCCACCCCGGAGGTCACAGCAATGAGGGACACCCGCAAGCACTGCTGAGAGCTTGTTCCCAAGTGCTCCTGCCCAGGAAGTGATTGCAGCAGGAGGCTGATTGGTTATCTACAGGCAAAGGCATCACAGTGTCATGAGGAAGCCTCCTGGCCTATTCTTCCAGGCCTGCCTCAAATGACATGCTTGGGAGGAACAGGAAGGGCCAAGCCCCGATCTGTGGCTGTCCAGCTGGCTGCGGCAGGAGTACCTGGCCACTGCTGCCATAGCTCTGCCACTCCATGGGCTCAGGCTGGCTGCAGCCAGGCAGGCTGTCGGTCCCCAGAGCCTGAAACAGAGAAGGAGACATTTTCATGGAAAGCCACAAAGCCAGTGGCCTCTGTCCCCAGGGCTTCTTTCCCTCTCTGTCCCAGTGCACAGCGCAGGCATTGCTGTCTGCCTGGAGTGGGCTCTCTCCCACCAGCAGGCCTGGAGAAGACTGTGGACACAGAAGGCATGGGAAAGGTTTCCACGAGGAACTACCCTGAAGAGTTTGCCTGAGTCACTAGCTGCAAGGGACATGTAGGTGGTTGTTCGCTGGGGTTTGCTTGGTCCTGCGATTGCTTCCCTGCAGCTGGGAGGGGGCCTGGGAGGCATCAGGGCCCTAGCCCCAGGCGGGTGTCTCCACCTTCCCCGCTGCAGCTGTAGGAGCTGTCCCACTTGCCCCCAGTCTTCTGAAAGGCCAGCTCCTCTCCAAGAGTGGCAAGCATCTGAGGTCTTATGGCTCAGCTGGGAGGGCACAGCCCTGATGGACTCCCATAAGCATTGCTGACTTCTTATCCCCAAGCACCTGGGCACAGGAAGCGTTCCCTCTAACAACACCCCTGTCAGTCATTGAGTCTCAGTGCCACAGCTGGGGGTCAGGGTATCCTTCAGTACCACCGCCCTTTCTCCTGGCTTCCCAGACTCCTTCCTACAAGAGCTGCTGTCAGTCCCACAGTGCCAGAGGCTTCCTGTGCAGACCGCAGCCCACAGCCATGGTGAGGTGCTCAGCCAGCCAGCTGCCGAGGGCTTCGCTGCTCCTGCGCACTCGTCCAGCTTTGCCTAAACACCCATGGGCGGGAAACCTCCCTGGCACCTCTGCCAGGATCCCCTCTGGCTGCTCATGGAAACCACCCCAGGAGCAATGAGAGTGGGAAGGGGGAAGCCCCCATCTTTCCCCATCCCACTGGGAGCAGGGGGAATACCTGGCCAGTGCAGTCATAGCTCTGCCACTCCATGGGCTCAGGCTGGCTGCAGCCAGCCAGGACGTCTATCCCCAGAGCCTGAAACAAAGAAGGAGGCATTTACAAGGAAGGCCATAAAGCCAGCAGGCTCTGGCCCCGGGGTCTCTTTCCCTCTTCCTCCCTGGGGCAGGTGGTGCACAGTGCAGGCATTGCTATTGCCAGCCCACAGCGGGCACCCCGCTACCAGCAGTCAGTTTTCCAGGGCAGGAGAAGGCTGTGGGAAAGGTTTCCACTAGGAACTACCCTGAAGAGTTTGCCCGTGTCACTAGCTGCAAGGGACGTGTGGATGGTTGTTTGCTGGGGTTTGCTTGGTCCTGCGATTGCTTCCCTGCAGCTGGGAGGGGGCCTGGCAGGTGTCAGGGCCCTGGCCCCAGGCGGGTGTCTCCACCTTCCCCGCTGCAGCTGTAGGAGCTGTCCCACTTGCCCCCAGTCCTCAAGTACCTGAGGAGGCTGATCACTGATCAACAACCAAAAGCATCTGAGGGCCATGAGGATGCCTCTTGGCCAAATTGTGTAGGCCTATCAAGTCTCAGTACAAAAGCCATGGGTTGGGGGCATCCCCTTGTAGAGAGCCCCTTTCCCCACTTCTCAGACTCTTTCCTGCAAGCGCTGCTGTCAGTCTTGCGGTGCCAGAGGCTTCTTGTGCAAAGCTGAGCTTATGGCCAGGGAGAGCTACTCAGTCAGCAAGCTCCCAAGGGCTTTGCTGCTCCTGCATGTTGGGCAGCTTTTCCCCAGCGCCCATGCCTGGGATTCCTCCCTGACACCTCTGCCAGGATCCTCTCTGGCTGCTCTCAGAAAACCAAGCCCCCGTCTGTCCCCAGCCAGGCAGCTGGGGAAAATACCTGGCCAGTGCAGCCATAGCTCTGCCACTCCATTGGCTGAGGGTTGCCAAAGACAACCACGCCGTCCATCCCAAGAGCCTGAAAGAGATAAGGAGGCATTTGCAGGGAAGGTCTTGAAGCCAGTGGGCTCTGGCCCCAGGGCTCTTTCCCTTCTCTCTCCCCGGAGCAGGAGGTGCACAGTGCAGGCATTGCTATGCCTGCCCGCAGCAGCCTCTTTCCCATCAGCAGCCCATTTCCCAGGGCGGGAGAAAAGTGAAAACCGGAGAACAGAAAGCTCAGATGTGATCTGACCCCGCCCCCCGCCCTGGCCTGCAGTGGGTTTGGGCCATCCCTTCTCAGCCATCACTCAGGCCCTCCTGTACCACCCCAGCTCCCCCGCGTCCTCTCCCAAGCTGGCCCCTGGTACTGGCCGGCCCTGCTCCACACCTGCCCTTGTCTCCCTGCGGCCAGTGGTGGAGTTGCTGTTGGGACTGAGCCCTTGGAAGCATCTGTGTTCCCATGGCAACACTGGTTCTGCTGTGATCGGAATGGGGGGACAGGGCTGGGGAGGGCAGCGGGGATGCAGTGAGGAAGAGTGGTCATATGTTGGACTTACCCTAGCACTGATGACCATGACGGCAGAGACAAATTCTGGGGGTTGGGCTTGCTGGGTGGGAATGAGGTCTCCTAGCGCTGTAAGGGCTGCTTTCCCAAAGCCACTTTCAGCTGGCAATGGAGCCATCCCAGCAGTGTGGGAGCTGGGGGTCAATGCTGAGGGCTGCGGAGACCCCCCTGCCACTTGCCAGGCCCCAGCGGTGGAGCCAGCAGGCGCTTGTCAGGGTCTCCCAGCTGGTGGACACTGGTCAGCACGGCTGCAGCAAACACCTTTGTGGGAGCTGGGCAGTGGGACAACCTCATCCCATCCCTGAGCGCTCCTGGCCTCGGGCTCCTGGGCAGGTGGCAGTCCTGGACCCGTCCCACCAGGGGCCACATAGTTGTGCCTATGGCCCAGCTCTGGCCCCACTGCAGCCCAACACTGCTGCACAGTACACCGCTCCTCACAGCAGGGTCTCTGCGCCTTATGCTCACCACCTAGGCAGTGGTGTCCACTCGAGAGAAGCACTTCCCACTGCGGGGGAAGACCTGACCCTGTGAACCCCACTCTTGGCAAACGCCAGACCTGCAAGTTGTTTGGCAGCTCCAGGAGGCGCGAGGTGGGATGTGTGAGGGCCACCACCTGCAGCGTGCTGTCCGTGGTGCCTAGGGACTGCAAGGAGGACAGAGGGCTGTGGCACTTCTTCCCTGGCACCCCTCACCTGCAGGAGAGGGGCTTCAATTCCTGCTGCCTCAGGCAGATGCCCACGGCCCTTCAGTGCCCAGGGAGAGGGCCAGGGCAACAGAGCTGCTGCACAGGGACCAGCCTCTGCTGCTGCTGGTAACAATGTGCTGTCTTTAGGACCTCTCTCCACCCTTGCTACACGCCTTGACTTTTAATTGCCCAGCAGAGAAAAAAGCCTTTGGGGGGAAGGAGAACTCGATGCATTGCACACAGGCGAAGAGAGAAGCGTAGCAATGATGTTTTCCAAAAGCCACAAGGAGCAGCTGGACTAGGAGCTGCTATTACCTATGCACCAGGCTCCTAACTCTGCAAGGGGTGCAAGCTCCAATAATCAGCCTTCTCACCGGGGATGGAGTTTCTGCCAGCCAGTCTGGGCAAGTTCCTTTTTTTGCCCTGTGCCCCAGAGACTGATAAAGTCAGTACACGTAATGCCCATGGTCAGGTTTAAATACAGATTTTATTCAGGCAGGAGCAGCTTTGTCCTGCTAAGCTGCCTCCGGACCCAGCACCCACAGCGGGCAGCCAGCTTGCTGGAGCTGGGAACCTCATCTCTTCCAGCTGCGGCTTCTGCTCTGGCAAGTCTTGCCCAAGGGGCTCCTGAGTGCTGTGGACATGCTCACATTTCAGCACGGAGGGCTGTGAGCTGGGGAGAGTGGGCAGCAGGGACCTTCCCAAGCCAAAGAGCCACATGGCTAAGTGGCTGTGAAAGGGCCCGAGTGGGCAAGACAGCTCTGTGAGGGCCGAGCCCTGGGAGCAGGGTCTGCAGGACAGAGCAGCCCCAGGGAGCCAGCAGGGGTGTGCGGAGCCACCCAGACTGGCCTGACAAAGCACTCCCAGCAGGAGTGCTGGGAGCCTGCAGAGACCCTGTGCCAGGCAACCCGCTGGCCCTGCAGACCTCCCTGCCCCTGCCCACCTCGTTGAGCAGGGTTGGGGGACTGTGCCCTCCTGCTAGGACTGCACTGGGCCCAGTGCGGGCTTGTTTGCAGGGCAGGCCAGAAGGTGCGCGTAGAGTTTGCAATGCAGCCTGGCTCTCAGGGCCCGCTCCGTGATGCTGTCATAAGCTTTCCTTCTCTGTCTTTTCCAGGACCTGATGTCTGCAGAAGAGGATGTCTAGAGCACGGCAGCTCTTTCCCTGGAGCCAGCACGGCAGGCAATGCCGCTGGAGCGTTGTCTTCTGAGATCTAAGCCGCCGCGTCCGTCTGGGCACAGATGGCATTGCCTAAGCAGGTGCTTGATTTTTTTCCACTGCTGTCAAATACAGGCCCAGATGCTTGCCAAGTGATGTTTTTTGAAAAACACAGACAACCGCCAACAACCGCCCCCCTCCCCCCAACCAGCTCCTCAATTCAGATCATGTGTATTCAGAGTGTGGGGAAGGGGTAGCAGTTGCTCTTCTCTTTGGCAGAAAAACCTGTCTAGGTCACCAACACAATTCCAGTGGGGTTTTAAAGGGACTTTCCAAGCACCGGGTCTGTGTCTGAGGCTGGGGGTCTCCATGGCTCCTGGGCAGGAGAGGGCAGGTCTACCAGGCAGTGGGGCCCACGGGGGCTGGAGCAGCACTCGTGCCTTGGTACGGGGCCCTTGCATTGGATGGCACCTCCCTGCCCTCACCTCTCTTGTGCACGGAGGCACTGCTTCCAGCTGAGGCCACTTCCACTTCAGCTCTGATTTGCTGATGAAGAGGTCCCTTCTCTTTGCATCAGCAGCACCTTTTCTACCGCCCGGCTGGTGCCACACAGACCCTCTTTGGCACGCCACTGCCCACCGGGACACGGCGATGGGACAGGGGACTGGGAATGCACCCACCCTGCAGGGTCAGTTGAGTGGGACATACAGGGCACCTCCAATGCCACACAGCATCAAAAGAAAACAAGAAGAAAGAAAGAAAGAAAAAAAATCGGGCCCTGCAGGGTCACCTGGGGCACTGCCATGAGTTTCACCCGGCCTACAGCTGCCGCTGCCACTGGAGAGCAGAGCAGGCCGACATCAGTGCTGCACTGCATCTGCCTGCTCTGCTGAGGTGCCTCAAATACCCACCAGCTCTCACACGGCACTGCCCAGGGATCTGTCATAACCAAATGCTCCAAGCCCAGTTTGACTTTAATCAAGTCAAGCTGGAAACAAGTTTGAGGGGAAGGGGTAGAGACACATACCACTTACAGGAGAGAGAGAAAGAAATCTGTTCAGTAGTGGAAAAAAGTCTTTCTGTCACTTTTAGACAGTATTCTAAATAATCTCTCTGGGAGTTGTCACAGTACTCTTTCCCTGACGGTCCTGCATATTTATCTAGGGCTATCTCAATGCCTAATCAGAGCTTCATTGGTTATAGCAGGGAGCATTTATAGTTGGCAGCAGCAGCTGACTCTCTCCCATAATTAGCACCATAGCAGTCAATGCCAGAGAGCTAATATGAAGTTCACTTCCACAGACCCCTCTTACAAGAAAGTCAGGATGTTCACAGCAAAACGGAGCTGTGCAAGGCTCAGGCAGACATGCTTAGTGAGTTCATATCAAGCCAAAGATGCTTCCTTGCTGACCATGTTTGCATCGCAGAGCATGGACAGAGCATTTCACAGATGTTAAATATTGAAACATAACTTCAGAAACCACCCAAGGGTGGTAACTTCAGTCTTAAATTCTGTTCATGACAGCTGGAGAAAAAACATTTCACAATAGGAAGAAAAACTATTCAAATACTTTATCATCTGACCATTAAGCTCATTTGAAAAGTTGTTTCAGAACCAGGAATGAATAGAAATGTGAGCATGTAAGCCTCCAAAGAGATTAAATCCCTAAAAAGCAACCTCTTCAGGCCTTTGCACCTTTGTCTAGGATTGGTGTCTTCCCTAGCAGCCCTGGCATGATTCCCAGTACCAGAAACTATGGCTCATATGAAGGTAAAATAAATGAATCATGAGAATGTGTTCCCTATAACGCTGCATGTCCCTAGCACATCTCTTGTCTCCTTAGAGCCTAGAAGAAAGCTCCAGAGCAGACATCTGTGCTAGCACAAAGAGACAACTCCATTTGGCAGAATTGTTTCATCTTAATAAAATCTGATGAACTAGGTACACGGGTAAAGGACACTAGTGTCCCAAGGGAGACACACCAAAGTGACAAAACTAATGCAAAACTTCCTCTTTCCATCATGTCCTCAGTCACAGCCCTGTCTTCTGCCAGACACAGTTTCTTTGTTCACTGAGGAAGGCATTAGAGCTTGATGACTCACTGTAGGACAGCAAGTTCTAAAATGGAAAAAAACCCTCTGATGCATAAACTGCAGAGTGCCTGAAATATCAGGTAGGAAGTTCAAACTGCTGAACAAGCTGGAGGTTTATTCATATCTGCTGTGCTTCTCTTGAAGTCAAAAGCATGACAGTGAAGAATAACCTGTTCTCACTAGAAGACCACCAGGCCCTCATAACAAATTTCAATAGAATAATCAGGGTAGCATGAGGTACAGGCTTCATCATAAATGTTCCAGGCCAAAGTCACTTTAAATAAATCTTACTTTCCCATTTTAGCACAAGATAAAAAGGTTCACTGGTAATCTTGAGCCATGTAAACACTGACAGTTTTAGGCGACCATTAGCATGTGAAGAAAAGGTAACAAAAGAGAAGCTTACTCTTTAAACAAACTGTTTCAGTAACTCTACATATATAAAAACTATCAATATTTCCATGGAGAAGAGTTCGATCTTCTGTTCAGCTCTAATCCGTTCTTTTCAAGTACTTTCTCGATCAAGCCTTTGCTAGATTTCCTGCTTGTTGGGCTAGACCATGCTTGAGCCTGGAGGAGGTGATCCTTGAATATCGGTAGATGCTCTTGGACCCCTCCTCCCTCCTGTATTCCCAGAGATTCTCCAAAGCAGCTCCCTGAACAGGCTGAAGTCTGCTCTCCTGAAGTCCAGGGTGGTGATCCTGCTTTTTGCCCTGCTTCCTCCTCACAGGACCCTGAACTCCACCATCTCATGGGTGCTGCAGCCAAGACTGCCCCTGAATTTCACATCTCCGATCGGCTCTTCCTTTGTTGTAAGTATGAGGTCCAACAGAGCACCTCTCCTCACTGGCTCCTCCATCACCTGTGTTAGGAAGTTGTCATCAGTGCACGCCAGAAACCTCCTGGATTGCTTGTGCCCTGCTGTGGGGTGTCTCCAGCATATATCAGGGGCCTTGAAGTCCCCATGAGGACCGGGGCTTGCAAACAGGAAGCTTCTTCCAATTCTCTGAAGAAGGCCTCGGCTACTTCTTCTTCCTGACCAGGTGGTCAACAGCAGACACCCACTACAATGTCACCCCTGCTGGTCTGTCCACTAATCCTGCTCTCAGCTAAGCCCTCACCTCTCCTCAGGCAGCGCTCCATACATCCCCACTGACAGTAGTAGAGATGGAGCCAAGATCAAGGAGGGATAGATTGAGGAGGAAGAAGTACATAGGGAGTGGAGGCGGTGGTCTCAGGCTACGACTGTGATGATGAGTCCATTTCCCAGGAGGGCAGCCAGGTAGATGCCCGGGAAGAGTGAGAAGTGCAAGAGCTGCAGCTCCCGCATGTCCGCGAAGGCCAGGAGGAGGAACTCATTGAAGGAGCTGCTGTTGGACATTTGCTTCCTCTGGACTTGAGAGACTGTCCAAGGAGGAAAAGACAGTGACAAGTTAGATCAGGCTTCTGTGAGCCCAACTCATTCTGTTTCTCATAGAACCCCCCACGTTTCCTTTCTGCTTTACCTTCGTACCTTCTTTACCTTCTACTTTACCCATTTTCTCTAGAAAACGATCTTCAGTGGAGGAGTCTGATGGCAAATATATGACCCAGGTGCACACCCCAGCTTCTCACCCCTGCAGCTTCCCTGGGAGAAGGCAACAGCCTGTCCTGTCCCTGAGAAGCTGCGGCAGGGAATCCCTGCTCTGAAGCAACTCCTCCTCCTCCTCTCCACTGAGAAGCCAGGAGAGAGAAGCTAAAAATCCTATCATTCATGGGATGGAATGGGTTTAGAAAATCCCTCCAGGAGCCTCAGTAGCATTTCCCTGCAGCCAGAGATCTTACCGTGTCAAGGGCTGTGAAGATTTCTCCCACCCTGAGAGTGTTCAGTGACTTGCAGCTCTTCCTCTCCCATGCATTAATCTACCTCAAACACTCCCTGCTTCAGAGCTTTTCCAAAAGGAAGGTATTCATTCACAACTTCTAGCTTTGAAACCAGACTTCAGAGAGGAGATGATGCCTCATAAATGCAGTGTGTAAAGCTGAGTGCACTATTTTTTGCTGCAGAGAAATGAAAAATGGAAAGGCAAAATCTGTTAATAATTCAGTATACTGAACCCCACGGAAAGGGCAGAGGCCCTCAGGGCCTTCTCTGCCTGAGGTTTTCCTGGTCAACTTTTCCCTCAGGAGGCATAGGGAGAGCTGAGGGCGGTGAGAGTGTGTGCTATCTCCTGTCCTAGTCATCCCCCCCTCCCCCATCCCCATTAATTTTCTGTGGGATTTCAGCAAAAAGAGGTGTAGAGAGAGAGGGATGGAGGGAGGAGTTAGCGATGGGAGGAAGAGAGAAACTGCAGAAAGGGCCTGGGTGAGACTGGGGCCAGAGGGGAGCGTTTGGAAGAAACACTGCTGCTAGAGCTACGGACGGCACTGAAGAGTGAGGCTGTGGGGCAGGAGAGATGCCAGGAGGAGCAGAGGCCAGGATCATCTCATCTCTGTTTCCAGCGGTGAGTCCTAAAGGGTCATGAGGGGATGCCTCTGAAGGGACAGTGTGGGGGTCACCATCTCCACAGGGACACTGTGCTCATCTGGGGCATGTCAGTAGTGCCTTAACAGAGCAGTAGCGCTGTGTTGTGGGGTCAGCTCTGCACTAGCATGAGGCCAAGGGCTGCATGATCACATCAGGGGTCATGTCTTTTTCCCCGGTGTCCCTGTACACTGTTTCTGTGTAGGTCTGCATTGCACAGCTTTGTTGTTTTGGTTTCTTGGCCTGTGCATAATGTTAAAGACTGAAGCAAGGAAGGCATTCAGTACCTCGGCCTTTTCTGTATTCTCTGTCCTGAAGGCCCCTTCCCCATTCAGCAGCAGGCCCACCTTTCCCCCTACTTTTCCTTTTGTTACCGATGTATTTAAAGAAGCCCTTCTTGTTCTCCTTGACATCCCTTGCCAGATTAAACTCCCCAGGTCTGTGAGCCACATGAAAATATCGCTTAGGTGGCCACAGCTGCTGGGCATGGCGCCAGCCCCAGAGGATGCCGGTGTCCCTGCCCCCACTGTGGCCAAACCTCTGCGGTGCCCACAACAGGTGGAAGACGGAGCAGGTGGCCAGACTGTCCGCATCGCTTATGCAGGAGGTGGTGGCTCTGAAGTTGGGAGGCCAGACAAGCTCTCAGTGGGGATGAGGGGCCGGGGGGAGGCCCTCCCTGGGGGCTCTCTGGCTGTGGGCAGCAGCTCTGTTGGAAGACCCTTGGGCAGGCAGCCAGAGGGGCTGTGCCACACAGTGAGGCGTGTTCTCCGCTGACATGCAAGTTGGTACCGGTCGCAGCCCCAGTGGCTGAGAGGGAGCCAGGGAGCGACAGGGGCATGAGCAGCACAGGGTGCCGAGAGTTCTGCCTGGGAAAGGCAGCAGGAGTGGTGTGCAGCACAGTCCTCTGCGATGTGCTCCCTGCATGTTCTTTTCCCCACTGACTGTTCAAGAGTCCGAGCATCTCCCTCACTTCTCCTGCTGACTGTGACTTCTCAGCATCAGCCTCCCAGCTAATGCCCTCGCTCCTGACGCCCATTGCTCCAGCTTGCACGGCACAAGCTTCACACGCATGCGTCTCTTCCAGGATCCTCTACAGGAAGGGAGCTTTGGAGCCAATGGAGGGCTTGGCTTTCTGGAAAACTGTTGGCCCACGGACAGGAAGGTGTCTCACATGCTTCCTGGCCTTGGTTCAGGTAGGGGTTCCAACACAGGAGTGTAAGGTCTCGATGTGAGTGCTGAGGGGTAACACAGAGGCTTCTGAATGCCTTCTGGTGGGCCCTGAGCATCTTGCTCAGAGCCTCGGAGAACAGACAGGAGGAGATTACATGGCAGGTCCTCTTCAAAGTGTGCTTCTGCCTCTGAAGGCATGACCATTCCAGGGATGCAGATAGGTGGGAGCTTCATTCTTGGCTCACTCCTCTCTAATTTTCTAGCAGGAATTCTCTTTCCTCTTGGCCTTAGGAAGCCCAGTCTCGGATAGCTCTCATCCCCATCTCTTGGGCTGGGCTGCTTTGCGACCTGCCTCCCACAATTCACTCCTGAAGCAACAGCAGGCAGAGGTTGACCGCATTGATCTAACAGCAACTCCACTAGCCCACTCTCCATGGTGCTTTCTTCTGAAGTGTCCTTGAAGGATCTTGCCTTTGCATTCATTTCTTTTTCTAACTTCTGCTGCTGCTTCTTCAGGGTTTCCAGAGCATCATGGACAACAATTGCAGCATACACATTTCCTTCTGAATGGACTTGCTGAACTTGGGACATTGCATTTTGGATGCTACGCCTTGCAAGCGTGCTACTCTCTCGTGATACGGCAGCAACATTGTGGAATGGTTGCAACACGGGCCACCTTGTGGCTTCTGGTGTCCAGTGTTTGGATGCTCTACATGATGCTTCTACTTCCTTCATCGCTCGGGTTGAGAAAGGTGTCCGGCATGCCTGCAGTTGTCTCTTAGAAATAGTCTCAAGGGGCAGCTTCAGGATTTCAGCACATTGACAGTGCAAGTGATGTTCAAATTGCAAAGCTACAAACGATTCCAAGGTGGATCCAACCCTCTCAACAGCATCTTTGGCGATTTTGTCAAGAGACGCCAGAGAAGTTGCTGTTATAGCCTGGTAATTCAGCTGCCCTCAGCCTGCTTTCTTCCAGTTTGCCAGCTCACCTGGCTCGTGCGGCTACGTACGGCTCCCTCTGCCCGGCCGACAGCCTGGGCTCAGAGGCATCTGATGCACTGCATACCAAATGCTTCCCTAAGGCATCAGTAACGGTTGCTACAATCTCTCTAGCCACCAGTCCAATTTCCTCCTGGAGATCTGGAGATGTCGTCTCAGAAGGCTCTGCCCTTCTAGCACTAGCAAGCAACCTTCCACTGATTGCCAGTGGAGCCCTCCTTAAAACATGGACCAACCAATCCAGCTCTTTCACCCTCTCCAGCACTTCCTCCAGCATGCTCTCAGCCACCTCTTCCAGCTCCTGGGCTTCTGTCCTTGTAGTCCCTATCAGCGTAGTCCGGATTTCACTATGCAGCTCTTCACGTAAAGACTTCTGTATCAGAAACCAGGAGGAACTGATGAGTGAATGGCAAACAAAATGGATAGAGGAGATGGAGAAGGTTGTATTATTGTGCTGGACACTTTGCTCTGGACTCTTCTCCCATCATGGGTGCTGCCTGCTCTCACGACACCTCTGCCTCTTATTGCAGGCTCATTTGCACCTCTCCCAGTACTGATGTGAAGAATGCTAGTTGTGAGACCAAGAAAAAAAAAAAAAAATCCTTGTTCCTGGAGCACCCAGCTGTTGTCGTGCTTTCTGAGAGGCCATTCCACCTGATGGAGCCAGGCAGCATTGAATGTGTTCCGCTAATGAGAATCGGGCAACAGCAGGCTCTCCTCTAAGCTAATCTTTGATCTCCTGCAGCAGGAAAGTAACCCATGAATGGCTAAGCACTGGCACTGTCGCCTTCAGGGCTGCTCCATGTTTGGCTGCTCACCACACAAGAAAGCAGCAACAGGGACCCTGGGAATACTTAGTGCAGCTAATGGATTTATGCTAAGCATGGGAGTCCGTGAGCACAAGAGCCCACGAAGAGTACCCGGCACACCTGGTCTCGCTCAGCCTGCTGGAGGAGGCGTTTCTCTTCTTCAAGGGCCTCAAGCTTCTCCATCCTCTGCACAGTCATGGCAAGAAACCTTTAAAGACAAATGAAGATGGCTGAAACAGAGCACCTGGAGCTGTCTTGCCCAGAGCTTTTTCTGCTTAGCCACTGCCATCATCCTGCTCCAGAGTTCTTGGCTCAAGTGCCCCAAACAGCTTCCAGCTGGCTTTGCCAGGCTCCAAACACAGACTGCGCCACTGTAGGCACAATTAGCATCTGGTCACGCAGGAATCTGGTGGTGTTTCCTGGAAGACAAGGCTCCAGCCAGCACCTCGCTGACAGGCCACAGGCCCGCTCCTACAGCAAGCCTTGCTTGTCCTGTCTCTGACCTGTGCCTCATCTCCCTCTCAGCATCTCTCAAACTCTCTCTTTGCTCCCGCAGCAGCCACTCTCAGAGGTGAGAAATGTCCATCCCCTCTGGCGGTTCGGGGACATCCTTTAATTTTGCCAGCAGTCATCGAAGCACCTTCTGAAAGTTGACACCAGGTTTTAGCTCGCCTTTGCCACGAAATGCTCTCACACCGCTGCATGCTGAGGCTTCATGCTGGCCCAGAGCAGTGCTCCGCTTCAGCCATACACCCGGGGCAGAAGAGAAGGGCTTCCCTCGGCACTCTGGGCACTCAGGGACGACTTTCCTGCCTGTCCCCACCCCACCCCATCCCTAGCATCCTGCACTATCGCAGCTCGGACCAGGTAGTCGTTTCTACAGCTGAACGCCCGGCCTGCCAGCACAGGCCTCGCTGCTTCTTCAGTTCATGCCGTGCTGAGATAAAATAAGTGAAGCCCCAACCCTCTGCACCATGAAGCAGGCCTATGAACACTGCACTTTACTTACTTGTTCTCGCTGGCACATTTTGTCAGCCTCTATTTTGAGTGTCATCAGATACTGCCTGTATTCGTTGAACTCCCACAGAGTGCAAACCACCTGTGGAGAGACAAGGGGAGAAATCACCAAGACTTGTCACGCTAACTATGTGGCTTGCCTTCCCAGAAACAGCAATAACCCAGCAAGAGCTGCTCCCCTGCACACCCTGCCCTCCCCAGCAGCTGGGGCCTTTGCTCCCACCCACCCAGGGGGAGCAGTGCTCCTCACTCTGCTGCCAGGCCACCCACCAGCTGCTATGCCAGTGCTCAAAGAGCACGGCACAGCCTTGGAAGAGCAGGTGTGGGAATTCCCAGAGCGGGTCTGCCTGAGGGCAGAGTGAGAAAAACACTCTGATGTCCAACCTACTTTGCCATCGCTGGTGAAGTAACCTCCTCTCTTTAGTGTCTGGAGGTTATCTTTGCATTTGTAGTAGGCCCATGACTGCAGGTCGTGCAGACTGTTGTACTCGGTGCTCAGCAAGTGACAGTGTGGATCTCCCAAAGCAAAATAACCGGATGGCTGGTGAAGTGTTAAATGTATCGTCCACAGCATGAGCAGGGTAGGAAGGAATCAGGAAAGACGCAAAGACGCTTCTGAGCTTCCTCAGCCCATAGGGTAGCTTTTTCAGGCCTCTGAGCTTTAGAGTAATTCCTGGCTCAGCACTTAGCTCAGCTCCCTATTTTACCCAAAGGAAAGATTTCTCTGCTTGAGAGACTCTTCAGCTGAGGAAAAGCCCAGGGCCTACAGCTTCAGTCTTGTGGTTATCTCCCATCTCTTTGCTAGGTCTCTCAGTGTGTGTGGGCAGGGAGATGATGAACAAGAAGGGACTTTTCCTTCCCCTTTCTACTGCTTTTACCTTTTCCCCCAGCTTGGTCTGGCAGAAGACAGGGTGGGAGCCAGGCAACAAAGGGATTTTGACCCCGAGCGGGATGTCCAGCAGCTCAGTACATCTTACTACACCTGCTGTCTTCTGCACTCAAGCTAGAAAGACAGAGACGCTCATGGGCATGCAGGCCACCATCTCAATAGCCTTCTTGCACAGCTGTAGAGAGAGAAAAGCAATTTAGCATGAATGAGCATCAGCAGGGAGAAGGATCTGAACCTAGGACACAGAAGAAAGAAATAAAGGAACCACAAGACTGATTCCGGAGGACAAGATAAGGAAGTAGAAGAGCCAGACAGCTACGCAGAAGTAAGTAACCACAAAGACTGGTTCCAAGGGACAAGATAAGGGAGTAAAAGAGCCACCAACAACTATGCAGAAGCGAGATAAGAAGTAAAGAACACACCTGGAAACTACGGAAAGGACCAGCCAGGAGCTGGAAGACCCTGAACTCTAATACCATGATTGGTTCAGAACTATGGGGTGGATACTAGACTGGAAGGGTATAATTACCCAGGGATTTGTTCAAATGGGGTCCCTCTTCAGAGGCACCCAGCTCGAGATGTAATTACTGCATGTGTGTCACTAAAATTTATTTCACTCTGATTTGGCTTCAGACTTCTGCCTGAGCGGGAACCTAGGGTTGGACCCTGTTACGGTGGCTGGCGAGCCTAATTTTCCATAACAGCAGCACTTACCAGAAATGCTCTTTGAACACTCCAAACAGGGAGAGCGCAAAGAGCAGCCTATTCAAAAGCAGCTCTCTGCTACGTCACCTCCTTCCCTGCAACTCCAAACCCTGTAAACCAAACCTGACGTCCTTTCACACCACCCCTCCTGCCTGCTGAGCTGGAATCCAGGATGGGCAGGCAGACAGGACTCCCTGAGCGCCTCCACTGGCCTCACCCTATTTCTCTCACTCTTGGTTTCCTCCACACACACTGGATGCCCCAGAGAAGGCCCGCACGGCCGCCACCTCCCAAGCTAAGCCCTCTCCATCCGCCCGCTACGCACCTCACCCCTATTCTCCTTTGCGCTCAGCACTCCATCTATATTTCGGGCGCCAGCAGCAAGATAGTACTCCATGGCTCCTTTCGAGAGTCCTCCTGGAGCTGCGACCCTCCGCTGGCACCTCTCGCTCCAGCAGCACCCAGCTCTGGCGGCCCCAGCCGGTCTCCCAGCCAGCAGTGCCACCAGAACAATTGTGCAGTGCTGCCTTGCCGCTTTCCTGCGCCACCGCCCGGCCGCTGCCAGGCCAAGCGCCGCGGCGGTGGGGAGCATGCGCGGGGCCCCGCGGCATGCTGGGAGCTGTAGTCCCGCCGCGCCGCGGCGGTGGGGAGCATGCGCGGGGCCCGGCGGCATGCTGGGAGCTGCAGTCCCGGCGCGCGGCGGCGGGGCCCGGCTGGTGGCCGGGCGGGGGGAGCACTCCCTTCCCCGCGCCCTGCGGGGCCACCGGCGGCATGGAGCAGTGTGAGCGAGGCCGTGCAGGGCAAGGGCCCTTTCGCAGTGCTTCGCGTGCCTAGGGGAGGCCCTGTGACAGTGGAGGGGCTGCAAGGACACGCAGGCCTCAGGGAACCTGCCAGGTTTGGCTCCACAGCAGGCAGGGGAGCCAGCCTGGGCGTTTTGGGGTGCTGCCCGCATCCCACTGCCTCCTGCGTAAGGAGGTGAATCCACCGGGAATGTCTCCAAGTGGTGCCAAAGTCTGTGAAAAACTCAAAGAGGACATGGGAGAAATCCCCTAGGCGTCTGAGGCTGCCTAGGGAACTGTATCGGAAATACCCAGTTTGGGTATGGATGTAGCAGAGCTGGGGCCAGTGGGGAAAAAGTAATTGGGGGCAGGGTATTTACTGGGTGTGGGGGGCAGGTTGGGATTGGGTGGAGGTGGGGAGAGACACGGGCCAGGAAAGGGAGGGCCAAGGATCCCCCTCCCGCTCCCCTCTGGTTCAGGGCTTACCGGCCTGGGGAGCCTCTTGTGCTGCGTGTCCGTCTCTGTGTCCCGGGAAGGAGCAGGGACGTTTCTCATCCCAGAGCTGGCTGGCTGTGATGTGGCCTCAGCAGCAGGCTGTGCTGCGGGAGCTGGCAGGGTCCCTCCACCTGCTGGCACGCTGGGCTCCTCCGTCCACCTGCCATCTGCTCCCCACGCTGACCCAGGAGGCAGAGGGCTCTGGGCAGATGGGGCGGGGGGAGCATGTCTGGGTTGCATCTGTCCGGGATCCTGCCAGACTCCCACAGTCAGGGCTTGCAGCCCTGGGGAGGTGACATACTGCCCTGTCCTGAGAGCTCCCCAAAGCAAGCCCCATAGGCTGCAGCCTGTGCCCGTGCCCCTGCCCGGCGTGAGGAGGAGGCAGAAAGGCACTTCAGACCTGCCCAGCTCATTGCAGCCTGTGCAGCTGTGATGGTCTTGCAGAGACATTTCTCCTGCCTGGCCCCTTGGAGAGATGGAAGGTTCCCCCTGGCCCTGGGGAGGGTAGTTCACGGGGGGAAACTCAGACCTGGCTAGCAGCTCCTCATCTTCTCGCCCTTCCCCGAACCTGCCTTCCGCCAACAGCTCTCAGGACAGGGGCTGCCTCTTCGCAACCCCCAGCTCCCCTCGCCCAGCGTTTGGATGCAGTTGTGAGCTCGTCCCTTCCTCAAGCTCTTTGGGAGAGGAAATCAGAGGTGGCTCAGGAATGAGGCGCGGGCTGGAGAGCCAGCGAGACCCACCAGCAGTCGGGAGGAAGGAGAGGGAGAAACCCGGATCCGGCAAGGGATGGGAAAGCCAGACCGCAGCCCTAGGAAATGAGTGTGAAGTTCTACAGATACCTTGTGTCTGGACCTAACTGGCACGTGGTATCTGAAAGGATGGTTTAAATGATGGGGCTATTTAGCAAAGCTCAAGGGACGTATTTCAGTCACAAAAAAACATACGGACTGTGAGCTCACTTCAAAACAACATACAACACTTAAAGAACTACACATAAAACTATATTTAAAAAAATACATGGTCTTCACAAAAACAACTGTAACTGCATAACTGAAGAAACAGCTATGGATGGATGCCTTGGGAAGGCCAGCACTTCCTTGCAGCAGCCAGCGTGAAGGACATTGTGGCCTGCAACAGGAAAGAAAGCATTTGCAGTGAAAAGGATTGGCTTGGGGGCGCCCCATTTAACAGCGCCTCTTTCCCTGCTTCCCAGACTCTTTCCTGCAAGAGCTGCTGGAAGCCTGCTTCCACAGTGCCAGAGGCTTCTCGTGGAAACCTGGGCCAATGGCCAGGGAGAGGTACTCAGCTAGCCAACTACCAAGGGCTTTGCCACTCCTACGCATTGGGCAGCTTTGCCCCCTGCCTGGGAGACCTCCCTGACACCTCTGCCAGGATTCCCTCTGGCTGCTCATGGAAACTGCCCCAGGAGCAATGGGACTGGGAAGGGGGAAGCCCCCATCTGCCCCTGGCCAGCCAGCTAGGGGGAATACCTGGCCAGTGCAGTCATAGCTCTGCCACTCCATGGGTTCAGGCTGGCTGCAGCCAGCCAGGCCATCGGTCCCCAGAGCCTGAAAGAGAAAAGATGACATTTGCACAGAAAGCCACAAAGCCAGCAGGCTCTGGCCCCGGGGCCTCTTTTCCTCTCCCCGCCCAGGGCAAGTGGTGCACAGCACAGGCGCGGCTATTGTTGGCCCACAGCCGGGTCCTGTGTGGCAGCCGATGAGTTGCTTCAGTTGCTTCCCTGCAGCTGGGAGAGGGGCTGGGAGGTGGCAGGGCCCTTGTCCCAGGCACGTTTCAGCACCTTCAGCTCTCCAGCCATGGGAGCTCTGCCCCTTGCCCTTGAATCCTCTGAGCAGCCAGCTCCTCTCCAAGAGAGTGGCTAGTGCTTGTGGCCTTTTTGCCCACCCCGGAGGTCACAGCAATGAGGGACACCCGCAAGCACTGCTGAGAGCTTGTTCCCAAGTGCTCCTGCCCAGGAAGTGATTGCAGCAGGAGGCTGATTGGTTATCTACAGGCAAAGGCATCACAGTGTCATGAGGAGGCCTCCTGGCTTATTCTTCCAGGCCTGCCTAAAATGACATGCTTGGGAGGAACAGGAAGGGCCAAGCCCCGATCTGTGGCTGTCCAGCTGGCTGCGGCAGGAGTACCTGGCCACTGCTGCCATAGCTCTGCCACTCCATGGGCTCAGGCTGGCTGCAGCCAGGCAGGCTGTCGGTCCCCAGAGCCTGAAACAGAGAAGGAGACATTTTCATGGAAAGCCACAAAGCCAGTGGCCTCTGTCCGCAGGGCTTCTTTCCCTCTCTGTCCCAGTGCACAGCGCAGGCATTGCTGTCTGCCTGGAGTGGGCTCTCTCCCACCAGCAGGCCTGGAGAAGACTGTGGACACAGAAGGCATGGGAAAGGTTTCCACGAGGAACTACCCTGAAGAGTTTGCCTGAGTCACTAGCTGCAAGGGACATGTAGGTGGTTGTTCGCTGGGGTTTGCTTGGTCCTGCGATTGCTTCCCTGCAGCTGGGAGGGGGCCTGGGAGGCATCAGGGCCCTAGCCCCAGGCGGGTGTCTCCACCTTCCCCGCTGCAGCTGTAGGAGCTGTCCCACTTGCCCCCAGTCTTCTGAAAGGCCAGCTCCTCTCCAAGAGTGGCAAGCATCTGAGGTCTTATGGCTCAGCTGGGAGGGCACAGCCCTGATGGACTCCCATAAGCATTGCTGACTTCTTATCCCCAAGCACCTGGGCACAGGAAGCGTTCCCTCTAACAACACCCCTGTCAGTCATTGAGTCTCAGTGCCACAGCTGGGGGTCAGGGTATCCTTCAGTACCACCGCCCTTTCTCCTGGCTTCCCAGACTCCTTCCTACAAGAGCTGCTGTCAGTCCCACAGTGCCAGAGGCTTCCTGTGCAGACCGCAGCCCACAGCCATGGTGAGGTGCTCAGCCAGCCAGCTGCCGAGGGCTTCGCTGCTCCTGCGCACTCGTCCAGCTTTGCCTAAACACCCATGGGCGGGAAACCTCCCTGGCACCTCTGCCAGGATCCCCTCTGGCTGCTCATGGAAACCACCCCAGGAGCAATGAGAGTGGGAAGGGGGAAGCCCCCATCTTTCCCCATCCCACTGGGAGCAGGGGGAATACCTGGCCAGTGCAGTCATAGCTCTGCCACTCCATGGGCTCAGGCTGGCTGCAGCCAGCCAGGACGTCTATCCCCAGAGCCTGAAACAAAGAAGGAGGCATTTACAAGGAAGGCCATAAAGCCAGCAGGCTCTGGCCCCGGGGTCTCTTTCCCTCTTCCTCCCTGGGGCAGGTGGTGCACAGTGCAGGCATTGCTATTGCCGGCCCACAGCGGGCACCCCGCTACCAGCAGTCAGTTTTCCAGGGCAGGAGAAGGCTGTGGGAAAGGTTTCCACTAGGAACTACCCTGAAGAGTTTGCCCGTGTCACTAGCTGCAAGGGACGTGTGGATGGTTGTTTGCTGGGGTTTGCTTGGTCCTGCGATTGCTTCCCTGCAGCTGGGAGGGGGCCTGGCAGGTGTCAGGGCCCTGGCCCCAGGCGGGTGTCTCCACCTTCCCCGCTGCAGCTGTAGGAGCTGTCCCACTTGCCCCCAGTCCTCAAGTACCTGAGGAGGCTGATCACTGATCAACAACCAAAAGCATCTGAGGGCCATGAGGATGCCTCTTGGCCAAATTGTGTAGGCCTATCAAGTCTCAGTACAAAAGCCATGGGTTGGGGGCATCCCCTTGTAGAGAGCCCCTTTCCCCACTTCTCAGACTCTTTCCTGCAAGCGCTGCTGTCAGTCTTGCGGTGCCAGAGGCTTCTTGTGCAAAGCTGAGCTTATGGCCAGGGAGAGCTACTCAGTCAGCAAGCTCCCAAGGGCTTTGCTGCTCCTGCATGTTGGGCAGCTTTTCCCCAGCGCCCATGCCTGGGATTCCTCCCTGACACCTCTGCCAGGATCCTCTCTGGCTGCTCTCAGAAAACCAAGCCCCCGTCTGTCCCCAGCCAGGCAGCTGGGGAAAATACCTGGCCAGTGCAGCCATAGCTCTGCCACTCCATTGGCTGAGGGTTGCCAAAGACAACCACGCCGTCCATCCCAAGAGCCTGAAAGAGATAAGGAGGCATTTGCAGGGAAGGTCTTGAAGCCAGTGGGCTCTGGCCCCAGGGCTCTTTCCCTTCTCTCTCCCCGGAGCAGGAGGTGCACAGTGCAGGCATTGCTATGCCTGCCCGCAGCAGCCTCTTTCCCATCAGCAGCCCATTTCCCAGGGCGGGAGAAAAGTGAAAACCGGAGAACAGAAAGCTCAGATGTGATCTGACCCCGCCCCCCGCCCTGGCCTGCAGTGGGTTTGGGCCATCCCTTCTCAGCCATCACTCAGGCCCTCCTGTACCACCCCAGCTCCCCCGCGTCCTCTCCCAAGCTGGCCCCTGGTACTGGCCGGCCCTGCTCCACACCTGCCCTTGTCTCCCTGCGGCCAGTGGTGGAGTTGCTGTTGGGACTGAGCCCTTGGAAGCATCTGTGTTCCCATGGCAACACTGGTTCTGCTGTGATCGGAATGGGGGGACAGGGCTGGGGAGGGCAGCGGGGATGCAGTGAGGAAGAGTGGTCATATGTTGGACTTACCCTAGCACTGATGACCATGACGGCAGAGACAAATTCTGGGGGTTGGGCTTGCTGGGTGGGAATGAGGTCTCCTAGCGCTGTAAGGGCTGCTTTCCCAAAGCCACTTTCAGCTGGCAATGGAGCCATCCCAGCAGTGTGGGAGCTGGGGGTCAATGCTGAGGGCTGCGGAGACCCCCCTGCCACTTGCCAGGCCCCAGCGGTGGAGCCAGCAGGCGCTTGTCAGGGTCTCCCAGCTGGTGGACACTGGTCAGCACGGCTGCAGCAAACACCTTTGTGGGAGCTGGGCAGTGGGACAACCTCATCCCATCCCTGAGCGCTCCTGGCCTCGGGCTCCTGGGCAGGTGGCAGTCCTGGACCCGTCCCACCAGGGGCCACATAGTTGTGCCTATGGCCCAGCTCTGGCCCCACTGCAGCCCAACACTGCTGCACAGTACACCGCTCCTCACAGCAGGGTCTCTGCGCCTTATGCTCACCACCTAGGCAGTGGTGTCCACTCGAGAGAAGCACTTCCCACTGCGGGGGAAGACCTGACCCTGTGAACCCCACTCTTGGCAAACGCCAGACCTGCAAGTTGTTTGGCAGCTCCAGGAGGCGCGAGGTGGGATGTGTGAGGGCCACCACCTGCAGCGTGCTGTCCGTGGTGCCTAGGGACTGCAAGGAGGACAGAGGGCTGTGGCACTTCTTCCCTGGCACCCCTCACCTGCAGGAGAGGGGCTTCAATTCCTGCTGCCTCAGGCAGATGCCCACGGCCCTTCAGTGCCCAGGGAGAGGGCCAGGGCAACAGAGCTGCTGCACAGGGACCAGCCTCTGCTGCTGCTGGTAACAATGTGCTGTCTTTAGGACCTCTCTCCACCCTTGCTACACGCCTTGACTTTTAATTGCCCAGCAGAGAAAAAAGCCTTTGGGGGGAAGGAGAACTCGATGCATTGCACACAGGCGAAGAGAGAAGCGTAGCAATGATGTTTTCCAAAAGCCACAAGGAGCAGCTGGACTAGGAGCTGCTATTACCTATGCACCAGGCTCCTAACTCTGCAAGGGGTGCAAGCTCCAATAATCAGCCTTCTCACCGGGGATGGAGTTTCTGCCAGCCAGTCTGGGCAAGTTCCTTTTTTTGCCCTGTGCCCCAGAGACTGATAAAGTCAGTACACGTAATGCCCATGGTCAGGTTTAAATACAGATTTTATTCAGGCAGGAGCAGCTTTGTCCGGCTAAGCTGCCTCCGGACCCAGCACCCACAGCGGGCAGCCAGCTTGCTGGAGCTGGGAACCTCATCTCTTCCAGCTGCGGCTTCTGCTCTGGCAAGTCTTGCCCAAGGGGCTCCTGAGTGCTGTGGACATGCTCACATTTCAGCACGGAGGGCTGTGAGCTGGGGAGAGTGGGCAGCAGGGACCTTCCCAAGCCAAAGAGCCACATGGCTAAGTGGCTGTGAAAGGGCCCGAGTGGGCAAGACAGCTCTGTGAGGGCCGAGCCCTGGGAGCAGGGTCTGCAGGACAGAGCAGCCCCAGGGAGCCAGCAGGGTTGTGTGGAGCCACCCAGACTGGCCTGACAAAGCACTCCCAGCAGGAGTGCTGGGAGCCTGCAGAGACCCTGTGCCAGGCAACCCGCTGGCCCTGCAGACCTCCCTGCCCCTGCCCACCTCGTTGAGCAGGGTTGGGGGACTGTGCCCTCCTGCTAGGACTGCACTGGGCCCAGTGCGGGCTTGTTTGCAGGGCAGGCCAGAAGGTGCGCGTAGAGTTTGCAATGCAGCCTGGCTCTCAGGGCCCGCTCCGTGATGCTGTCATAAGCTTTCCTTCTCTGTCTTTTCCAGGACCTGATGTCTGCAGAAGAGGATGTCTAGAGCACGGCAGCTCTTTCCCTGGAGCCAGCACGGCAGGCAATGCCGCTGGAGCGTTGTCTTCTGAGATCTAAGCCGCCGCGTCCGTCTGGGCACAGACGGCATTGCCTAAGCAGGTGCTTGATTTTTTTCCACTGCTGTCAAATACAGGCCCAGATGCTTGCCAAGTGATGTTTTTTGAAAAACACAGACAACCGCCAACAACCGCCCCCCTCCCCCCAACCAGCTCCTCAATTCAGATCATGTGTATTCAGAGTGTGGGGAAGGGGTAGCAGTTGCTCTTCTCTTTGGCAGAAAAACCTGTCTAGGTCACCAACACAATTCCAGTGGGGTTTTAAAGGGACTTTCCAAGCACCGGGTCTGTGTCTGAGGCTGGGGGTCTCCATGGCTCCTGGGCAGGAGAGGGCAGGTCTACCAGGCAGTGGGGCCCACGGGGGCTGGAGCAGCACTCGTGCCTTGGTACGGGGCCCTTGCATTGGATGGCACCTCCCTGCCCTCACCTCTCTTGTGCACGGAGGCACTGCTTCCAGCTGAGGCCACTTCCACTTCAGCTCTGATTTGCTGATGAAGAGGTCCCTTCTCTTTGCATCAGCAGCACCTTTTCTACCGCCCGGCTGGTGCCTCACAGACCCTCTTTGGCACGCCACTGCCCACCGGGACACGGCGATGGGACAGGGGACTGGGAATGCACCCACCCTGCAGGGTCAGTTGAGTGGGACATACAGGGCACCTCCAATGCCACACAGCATCGAAAGAAAACAAGAAGAAAGAAAGAAAAAAAAAATCGGGCCCTGCAGGGTCACCTGGGGCACTGCCATGAGTTTCACCCGGCCTACAGCTGCCGCTGCCACTGGAGAGCAGAGCAGGCCGACATCAGTGCTGCACTGCATCTGCCTGCTCTGCTGAGGTGCCTCAAATACCCACCAGCTCTCACACGGCACTGCCCAGGGATCTGTCATAACCAAATGCTCCAAGCCCAGTTTGACTTTAATCAAGTCAAGCTGGAAACAAGTTTGAGGGGAAGGGGTAGAGACACATACCACTTACAGGAGAGAGAGAAAGAAATCTGTTCAGTAGTGGAAAAAAGTCTTTCTGTCACTTTTAGACAGTATTCTAAATAATCTCTCTGGGAGTTGTCACAGTACTCTTTCCCTGACGGTCCTGCATATTTATCTAGGGCTATCTCAATGCCTAATCAGAGCTTCATTGGTTATAGCAGGGAGCATTTATAGTTGGCAGCAGCAGCTGACTCTCTCCCATAATTAGCACCATAGCAGTCAATGCCAGAGAGCTCATATGAAGTTCACTTCCACAGACCCCTCTTACAAGAAAGTCAGGATGTTCACAGCAAAACGGAGCTGTGCAAGGCTCAGGCAGACATGCTTAGTGAGTTCATATCAAGCCAAAGATGCTTCCTTGCTGACCATGTTTGCATCGCAGAGCATGGACAGAGCATTTCACAGATGTTAAATATTGAAACATAACTTCAGAAACCACCCAAGGGTGGTAACTTCAGTCTTAAATTCTGTTCATGACAGCTGGAGAAAAAACATTTCACAATAGGAAGAAAAACTATTCAAATACTTTATCATCTGACCATTAAGCTCATTTGAAAAGTTGTTTCAGAACCAGGAATGAATAGAAATGTGAGCATGTAAGCCTCCAAAGAGATTAAATCCCTAAAAAGCAACCTCTTCAGGCCTTTGCACCTTTGTCTAGGATTGGTGTCTTCCCTAGCAGCCCTGGCATGATTCCCAGTACCAGAAACTATGGCTCATATGAAGGTAAAATAAATGAATCATGAGAATGTGTTCCCTATAACGCTGCATGTCCCTAGCACATCTCTTGTCTCCTTAGAGCCTAGAAGAAAGCTCCAGAGCAGACATCTGTGCTAGCACAAAGAGACAACTCCATTTGGCAGAATTGTTTCATCTTAATAAAATCTGATGAACTAGGTACACGGGTAAAGGACACTAGTGTCCCAAGGGAGACACACCAAAGTGACAAAACTAATGCAAAACTTCCTCTTTCCATCATGTCCTCAGTCACAGCCTTGTCTTCTGCCAGACACAGTTTCTTTGTTCACTGAGGAAGGCATTAGAGCTTGATGACTCACTGTAGGACAGCAAGTTCTAAAATGGAAAAAAACCCTCTGATGCATAAACTGCAGAGTGCCTGAAATATCAGGTAGGAAGTTCAAACTGCTGAACAAGCTGGAGATTTATTCATATCTGCTGTGCTTCTCTTGAAGTCAAAAGCATGACAGTGAAGAATAACCTGTTCTCACTAGAAGACCACCAGGCCCTCATAACAAATTTCAATAGAATAATCAGGGTAGCATGAGGTACAGGCTTCATCATAAATGTTCCAGGCCAAAGTCACTTTAAATAAATCTTACTTTCCCATTTTAGCACAAGATAAAAAGGTTCACTGGTAATCTTGAGCCATGTAAACACTGACAGTTTTAGGCGACCATTAGCATGTGAAGAAAAGGTAACAAAAGAGAAGCTTACTCTTTAAACAAACTGTTTCAGTAACTCTACATATATAAAAACTATCAATATTTCCATGGAGAAGAGTTCGATCTTCTGTTCAGCTCTAAGCCGTTCTTTTCAAGTACTTTCTCGATCAAGCCTTTGCTAGATTTCCTGCTTGTTGGGCTAGACCATGCTTGAGCCTGGAGGAGGTGATCCTTGAATATCGGTAGATGCTCTTGGACCCCTCCTCCCTCCTGTATTCCCAGAGATTCTCCAAAGCAGCTCCCTGAACAGGCTGAAGTCTGCTCTCCTGAAGTCCAGGGTGGTGATCCTGCTTTTTGCCCTGCTTCCTCCTCACAGGACCCTGAACTCCACCATCTCATGGGTGCTGCAGCCAAGACTGCCCCTGAATTTCACATCTCCGATCGGCTCTTCCTTTGTTGTAAGTATGAGGTCCAACAGAGCACCTCTCCTCACTGGCTCCTCCATCACCTGTGTTAGGAAGTTGTCATCAGTGCACACCAGAAACCTCCTGGATTGCTTGTGCCCTGCTGTGGGGTGTCTCCAGCATATATCAGGGGCCTTGAAGTCCCCATGAGGACCGGGGCTTGCAAACAGGAAGCTTCTTCCAATTCTCTGAAGAAGGCCTCGGCTACTTCTTCTTCCTGACCAGGTGGTCAACAGCAGACACCCACTACAATGTCACCCCTGCTGGTCTGTCCACTAATCCTGCTCTCAGCTAAGCCCTCACCTCTCCTCAGGCAGCGCTCCATACATCCCCACTGACAGTAGTAGAGATGGAGCCAAGATCAAGGAGGGATAGATTGAGGAGGAAGAAGTACATAGGGAGTGGAGGCGGTGGTCTCAGGCTACGACTGTGATGATGAGTCCATTTCCCAGGAGGGCAGCCAGGTAGATGCCCGGGAAGAGTGAGAAGTGCAAGAGCTGCAGCTCCCGCATGTCCACGAAGGCCAGGAGGAGGAACTCATTGAAGGAGCTGCTGTTGGACATTTGCTTCCTCTGGACTTGAGAGACTGTCCAAGGAGGAAAAGACAGTGACAAGTTAGATCAGGCTTCTGTGAGCCCAACTCATTCTGTTTCTCATAGAACCCCCCACGTTTCCTTTCTGCTTTACCTTCGTACCTTCTTTACCTTCTACTTTACCCATTTTCTCTAGAAAACGATCTTCAGTGGAGGAGTCTGATGGCAAATATATGACCCAGGTGCACACCCCAGCTTCTCACCCCTGCAGCTTCCCTGGGAGAAGGCAACAGCCTGTCCTGTCCCTGAGAAGCTGTGGCAGGGAATCCCTGCTCTGAAGCAACTCCTCCTCCTCCTCTCCACTGAGAAGCCAGGAGAGAGAAGCTAAAAATCCTATCATTCATGGGATGGAATGGGTTTAGAAAATCCCTCCAGGAGCCTCAGTAGCATTTCCCTGCAGCCAGAGATCTTACCGTGTCAAGGGCTGTGAAGATTTCTCCCACCCTGAGAGTGTTCAGTGACTTGCAGCTCTTCCTCTCCCATGCATTAATCTACCTCAAACACTCCCTGCTTCAGAGCTTTTCCAAAAGGAAGGTATTCATTCACAACTTCTAGCTTTGAAACCAGACTTCAGAGAGGAGATGATGCCTCATAAATGCAGTGTGTAAAGCTGAGTGCACTATTTTTTGCTGCAGAGAAATGAAAAATGGAAAGGCAAAATCTGTTAATAATTCAGTATACTGAACCCCACGGAAAGGGCAGAGGCCCTCAGGGCCTTCTCTGCCTGAGGTTTTCCTGGTCAACTTTTCCCTCAGGAGGCATAGGGAGAGCTGAGGGCGGTGAGAGTGTGTGCTATCTCCTGTCCTAGTCATCCCCCCCTCCCCCATCCCCATTAATTTTCTGTGGGATTTCAGCAAAAAGAGGTGTAGAGAGAGAGGGATGGAGGGAGGAGTTAGCGATGGGAGGAAGAGAGAAACTGCAGAAAGGGCCTGGGTGAGACTGGGGCCAGAGGGGAGCGTTTGGAAGAAACACTGCTGCTAGAGCTACGGACGGCACTGAAGAGTGAGGCTGTGGGGCAGGAGAGATGCCAGGAGGAGCAGAGGCCAGGATCATCTCATCTCTGTTTCCAGCGGTGAGTCCTAAAGGGTCATGAGGGGATGCCTCTGAAGGGACAGTGTGGGGGTCACCATCTCCACAGGGACACTGTGCTCATCTGGGGCATGTCAGTAGTGCCTTAACAGAGCAGTAGCGCTGTGTTGTGGGGTCAGCTCTGCACTAGCATGAGGCCAAGGGCTGCATGATCACATCAGGGGTCATGTCTTTTTCCCCGGTGTCCCTGTACACTGTTTCTGTGTAGGTCTGCATTGCACAGCTTTGTTGTTTTGGTTTCTTGGCCTGTGCATAATGTTAAAGACTGAAGCAAGGAAGGCATTCAGTACCTCGGCCTTTTCTGTATTCTCTGTCCTGAAGGCCCCTTCCCCATTCAGCAGCAGGCCCACCTTTCCCCCTACTTTTCCTTTTGTTACCGATGTATTTAAAGAAGCCCTTCTTGTTCTCCTTGACATCCCTTGCCAGATTAAACTCCCCAGGTCTGTGAGCCACATGAAAATATCGCTTAGGTGGCCACAGCTGCTGGGCATGGCGCCAGCCCCAGAGGATGCCGGTGTCCCTGCCCCCACTGTGGCCAAACCTCTGCGGTGCCCACAACAGGTGGAAGACGGAGCAGGTGGCCAGACTGTCCGCATCGCTTATGCAGGAGGTGGTGGCTCTGAAGTTGGGAGGCCAGACAAGCTCTCAGTGGGGATGAGGGGCCGGGGGGAGGCCCTCCCTGGGGGCTCTCTGGCTGTGGGCAGCAGCTCTGTTGGAAGACCCTTGGGCAGGCAGCCAGAGGGGCTGTGCCACACAGTGAGGCGTGTTCTCCGCTGACATGCAAGTTGGTACCGGCAGCAGCCCCAGTGGCTGAGAGGGAGCCAGGGAGCGACAGGGGCATGAGCAGCACAGGGTGCCGAGAGTTCCGCCTGGGAAAGGCAGCAGGAGTGGTGTGCAGCACAGTCCTCTGCGATGTGCTCCCTGCATGTTCTTTTCCCCACTGACTGTTCAAGAGTCCGAGCATCTCCCTCACTTCTCCTGCTGACTGTGACTTCTCAGCATCAGCCTCCCAGCTAATGCCCTCGCTCCTGACGCCCATTGCTCCAGCTTGCACGGCACAAGCTTCACACGCATGCGTCTCTTCCAGGATCCTCTACAGGAAGGGAGCTTTGGAGCCAATGGAGGGCTTGGCTTTCTGGAAAACTGTTGGCCCACGGACAGGAAGGTGTCTCACATGCTTCCTGGCCTTGGTTCAGGTAGGGGTTCCAACACAGGAGTGTAAGGTCTCGATGTGAGTGCTGAGGGGTAACACAGAGGCTTCTGAATGCCTTCTGGTGGGCCCTGAGCATCTTGCTCAGAGCCTCGGAGAACAGACAGGAGGAAATTACATGGCAGGTCCTCTTCAAAGTGTGCTTCTGCCTCTGAAGGCATGACCATTCCAGGGATGCAGATAGGTGGGAGCTTCATTCTTGGCTCACTCCTCTCTAATTTTCTAGCAGGAATTCTCTTTCCTCTTGGCCTTAGGAAGCCCAGTCTCGGATAGCTCTCATCCCCATCTCTTGGGCTGGGCTGCTTTGCGACCTGCCTCCCACAATTCACTCCTGAAGCAACAGCAGGCAGAGGTTGACCGCATTGATCTAACAGCAACTCCACTAGCCCACTCTCCATGGTGCTTTCTTCTGAAGTGTCCTTGAAGGATCTTGCCTTTGCATTCATGTCTTTTTCTAACTTCTGCTGCTGCTGCTTCAGGGTTTCCAGAGCATCATGGACAACAATTGCAGCATACACATTTCCTTCTGAATGGACTTGCTGAACTTGGGACATTGCATTTTGGATGCTACGCCTTGCAAGCGTGCTACTCTCTCGTGATACGGCAGCAACATTGTGGAATGGTTGCAACACGGGCAACCTTGTGGCTTCTGCTGTCCAGTGTTGGGATGCTCTACATGATGCTTCTACTTCCTTCATCGCTCGGGTTGAGAAAGGTGTCCGGCATGCCTGCAGTTGTCTCTTAGAAATAGTCTCAAGGGGCAGCTTCAGGATTTCAGCACATTGACAGTGCAAGTGATGTTCAAATTGCAAAGCTACAAACGATTCCAAGGTGGATCCAACCCTCTCAACAGCATCTTTGGCGATTTTGTCAAGAGACGCCAGAGAAGTTGCTGTTATAGCCTGGTAATTCAGCTGCCCTCAGCCTGCTTTCTTCCAGTTTGCCAGCTCACCTGGCTCGTGCGGCTACGTACGGCTCCCTCTGCCCGGCCGACAGCCTGGGCTCAGAGGCATCTGATGCACTGCATACCAAATGCTTCCCTAAGGCATCAGTAACGGTTGCTACAATCTCTCTAGCCACCAGTCCAATTTCCTCCTGGAGATCTGGAGATGTCGTCTCAGAAGGCTCTGCCCTTCTAGCACTAGCAAGCAACCTTCCACTGATTGCCAGTGGAGCCCTCCTTAAAACATGGACCAGCCAATCCAGCTCTTTCACCCTCTCCAGCACTTCCTCCAGCATGCTCTCAGCCACCTCTTCCAGCTCCTGGGCTTCTGTCCTTGTAGTCCCTATCAGCGTAGTCCGGATTTCACTATGCAGCTCTTCACGTAAAGACTTCTGTATCAGAAACCAGGAGGAACTGATGAGTGAATGGCAAACAAAATGGATAGAGGAGATGGAGGAGGTTGTATTATTGTGCTGGACACTTTGCTCTGGACTCTTCTCCCATCATGGGTGCTGCCTGCTCTCACGACACCTCTGCCTCTTATTGCAGGCTCATTTGCACCTCTCCCAGTACTGATGTGAAGAATGCTAGTTGTGAGACCAAGAAAAAAAAAAAAAATCCTTGTTCCTGGAGCACCCAGCTGTTGTCGTGCTTTCTGAGAGGCCATTCCACCTGATGGAGCCAGGCAGCATTGAATGTGTTCCGCTAATGAGAATCGGGCAACAGCAGGCTCTCCTCTAAGCTAATCTTTGATCTCCTGCAGCAGGAAAGTAACCCATGAATGGCTAAGCACTGGCACTGTCGCCTTCAGGGATGCTCCATGTTTGGCTGCTCACCACACGAGAAAGCAGCAACAGGGACCCTGGGAATACTTAGTGCAGCTAATGGATTTATGCTAAGCATGGGAGTCCGTGAGCACAAGAGCCCACGAAGAGTACCCGGCACACCTGGTCTCGCTCAGCCTGCTGGAGGAGGCGTTTCTCTTCTTCAAGGGCCTCAAGCTTCTCCATCCTCTGCACAGTCATGGCAAGAAACCTTTAAAGACAAATGAAGATGGCTGAAACAGAGCACCTGGAGCTGTCTTGCCCAGAGCTTTTTCTGCTTAGCCACTGCCATCATCCTGCTCCAGAGTTCTTGGCTCAAGTGCCCCAAACAGCTTCCAGCTGGCTTTGCCAGGCTCCAAACACAGACTGCGCCACTGTAGGCACAATTAGCATCTGGTCACGCAGGAATCTGGTGGTGTTTCCTGGAAGACAAGGCTCCAGCCAGCACCTCGCTGACAGGCCACAGGCCCGCTCCTACAGCAAGCCTTGCTTGTCCTGTCTCTGACCTGTGCCTCATCTCCCTCTCAGCATCTCTCAAACTCTCTCTTTGCTCCCGCAGCAGCCACTCTCAGAGGTGAGAAATGTCCATCCCCTCTGGCGGTTCGGGGACATCCTTTAATTTTGCCAGCAGTCATCGAAGCACCTTCTGAAAGTTGACACCAGGTTTTAGCTCGCCTTTGCCACGAAATGCTCTCACACCGCTGCATGCTGAGGCTTCATGCTGGCCCAGAGCAGTGCTCCGCTTCAGCCATACACCCGGGGCAGAAGAGAAGGGCTTCCCTCGGCACTCTGGGCACTCAGGGACGACTTTCCTGCCTGTCCCCACCCCACCCCATCCCTAGCATCCTGCACTATCGCAGCTCGGACCAGGTAGTCGTTTCTACAGCTGAACGCCCGGCCTGCCAGCACAGGCCTCGCTGCTTCTTCAGTTCATGCCGTGCTGAGATAAAATAAGTGAAGCCCCAACCCTCTGCACCATGAAGCAGGCCTATGAACACTGCACTTTACTTACTTGTTCTCGCTGGCACATTTTGTCAGCCTCTGTTTTGAGTGTCATCAGATACTGCCTGTATTCGTTGAACTCCCACAGAGTGCAAACCACCTGTGGAGAGACAAGGGGAGAAATCACCAAGACTTGTCACGCTAACTATGTGGCTTGCCTTCCCAGAAACAGCAATAACCCAGCAAGAGCTGCTCCCCTGCACACCCTGCCCTCCCCAGCAGCTGGGGCCTTTGCTCCCACCCACCCAGGGGGAGCAGTGCTCCTCACTCTGCTGCCAGGCCACCCACCAGCTGCTATGCCAGTGCTCAAAGAGCACGGCACAGCCTTGGAAGAGCAGGTGTGGGAATTCCCAGAGCGGGTCTGCCTGAGGGCAGAGTGAGAAAAACACTCTGATGTCCAACCTACTTTGCCATCGCTGGTGAAGTAACCTCCTCTCTTTAGTGTCTGGAGGTTATCTTTGCATTTGTAGTAGGCCCATGACTGCAGGTCGTGCAGACTGTTGTACTCGGTGCTCAGCAAGTGACAGTGTGGATCTCCCAAAGCAAAATAACCGGATGGCTGGTGAAGTGTTAAATGTATCGTCCACAGCATGAGCAGGGTAGGAAGGAATCAGGAAAGACGCAAAGACACTTCTGAGCTTCCTCAGCCCATAGGGTGGCTTTTTCAGGCCTCTGAGCTTTAGAGTAATTCCTGGCTCAGCACTTAGCTCAGCTCCCTATTTTACCCAAAGGAAAGATTTCTCTGCTTGAGAGACTCTTCAGCTGAGGAAAAGCCCAGAGCCTACAGCTTCAGTCTTGTGGTTATCTCCCATCTCTTTGCTAGGTCTCTCAGTGTGTGTGGGCAGGGAGATGATGAACAAGAAGGGACTTTTCCTTCCCCTTTCTACTGCTTTTACCTTTTCCCCCAGCTTGGTCTGGCAGAAGACAGGGTGGGAGCCAGGCAACAAAGGGATTTTGACCCCGAGCGGGATGTCCAGCAGCTCAGTACATCTTACTACACCTGCTGTCTTCTGCACTCAAGCTAGAAAGACAGAGACGCTCATGGGCATGCAGGCCACCATCTCAATAGCCTTCTTGCACAGCTGTAGAGAGAGAAAAGCAATTTAGCATGAATGAGCATCAGCAGGGAGAAGGATCTGAACCTAGGACACAGAAGAAAGAAATAAAGGAACCACAAGACTGATTCCGGAGGACAAGATAAGGAAGTAGAAGAGCCAGACAGCTACGCAGAAGTAAGTAACCACAAAGACTGGTTCCAAGGGACAAGATAAGGGAGTAAAAGAGCCACCAACAACTATGCAGAAGCGAGATAAGAAGTAAAGAACACACCTGGAAACTACGGAAAGGACCAGCCAGGAGCTGGAAGACCCTGAACTCTAATACCATGATTGGTTCAGAACTATGGGGTGGATACTAGACTGGAAGGGTATAATTACCCAGGGATTTGTTCAAATGGGGTCCCTCTTCAGAGGCACCCAGCTCGAGATGTAATTACTGCATGTGTGTCACTAAAATTTATTTCACTCTGATTTGGCTTCAGACTTCTGCCTGAGCGGGAACCTAGGGTTGGACCCTGTTACAGTGGCTGGCGAGCCTAATTTTCCATAACAGCAGCACTTACCAGAAATGCTCTTTGAACACTCCAAACAGGGAGAGCGCAAAGAGCAGCCTATTCAAAAGCAGCTCTCTGCTACGTCACCTCCTTCCCTGCAACTCCAAACCCTGTAAACCAAACCTGACGTCCTTTCACACCACCCCTCCTGCCTGCTGAGCTGGAATCCAGGATGGGCAGGCAGACAGGACTCCCTGAGCGCCTCCACTGGCCTCACCCTATTTCTCTCACTCTTGGTTTCCTCCACACACACTGGATGCCCCAGAGAAGGCCCGCACGGCCGCCACCCCCCAAGCTAAGCCCTCTCCATCTGCCCGCTACGCACCTCACCCCTATTCTCCTTTGCGCTCAGCACTCCATCTATATTTCGGGCGCCAGCAGCAAGATGGCTCCTTGGCTCCTTTCGAGAGTCCTCCTGGAGCTGCGACCCTCCGCTGGCACCTCTCGCTCCAGCAGCACCCAGCTCTGGCGGCCCCAGCCGGTCTCCCAGCCAGCAGTGCCACCAGAACAATTGTGCAGTGCTGCCTTGCCGCTTTCCTGCGCCACCGCCCGGCCGCTGCCAGGCCAAGCGCCGCGGCGGTGGGGAGCATGCGCGGGGCCCCGCGGCATGCTGGGAGCTGTAGTCCCGCCGCGCCGCGGCGGTGGGGAGCATGCGCGGGGCCCGGCGGCATGCTGGGAGCTGCAGTCCCGCCGCGCGGCGGCGGTGGGGAGCATGCGCGGGGCCCCGCGGCATGCTGGGAGCTGCAGTCCCGGCGCGCGGCGGCGGGGCCCGGCTGGTGGCCGGGCGGGGGGAGCACTCCCTTCCCCGCGCCCTGCGGGGCCACCGGCGGCATGGAGCAGTGTGGGCGAGGCCGTGCAGGGCAAGGGCCCTTTCGCAGTGCTTCGCGTGCCTAGGGGAGGCCCTGTGACAGTGGAGGGGCTGCAAGGACACGCAGGCCTCAGGGGACCTGCCAGGTTTGGCTCCACAGCAGGCAGGGGAGCCAGCCTGGGCGTTTTGGGGCGCTGCCCGCATCCCACTGCCTCCTGCGCAAGGAGGTGAATCCACCAGGAATGTCTCCAAGTGGTGCCAAAGTCTGTGAAAAACTCAAAGAGGACATGGGAGAAATCCCCTAGGCGGCTGAGGCTGCCTAGGGAACTGTATCGGAAATACCCAGTTTGGGTATGGATGTAGCAGAGCTGGGGCCAGTGGGGAAAAAGTAATTGGGGGCAGGGTATTTACTGGGTGTGGGGGGCAGGTTGGGATTGGGTGGAGGTGGGGAGAGACACGGGCCAGGAAAGGGAGGGCCAAGGATCCCCCTCCCGCTCCCCTCTGGTTCAGGGCTTACCGGCCCGGGGAGCCTCTTGTGCTGCGTGTCCGTCTCTGTGTCCCGGGAAGGAGCAGGGACGTTTCTCATCCCAGAGCTGGCTGGCTGTGATGTGGCCTCAGCAGCAGGCTGTGCTGCGGGAGCTGGCAGGGTCCCTCCACCTGCTGGCACGCTGGGCTCCTCCGTCCACCTGCCATCTGCTCCCCACGCTGACCCAGGAGGCAGAGGGCTCTGGGCAGATGGGGCGGGGGGAGCATGTCTGGGTTGCATCTGTCCGGGATCCTGCCAGACTCCCACAGTCAGGGCTTGCAGCCCTGGGGAGGTGACATACTGCCCTGTCCTGAGAGCTCCCCAAAGCAAGCCCCATAGGCTGCAGCCTGTGCCCGTGCCCCTGCCCGGCGTGAGGAGGAGGCAGAAAGGCACTTCAGACCTGCCCAGCTCATTGCAGCCTGTGCAGCTGTGATGGTCTTGCAGAGACATTTCTCCTGCCTGGCCCCTTGGAGAGATGGAAGGTTCCCCCTGGCCCTGGGGAGGGTAGTTCACGGGGGGAAACTCAGACCTGGCTAGCAGCTCCTCATCTTCTCGCCCTTCCCCGAACCTGCCTTCCGCCAACAGCTCTCAGGACAGGGGCTGCCTCTTCGCAACCCCCAGCTCCCCTCGCCCAGCGTTTGGATGCAGTTGTGAGCTCGTCCCTTCCTCAAGCTCTTTGGGAGAGGAAATCAGAGGTGGCTCAGGAATGAGGCGCGGGCTGGAGAGCCAGCGAGACCCACCAGCAGTCGGGAGGAAGGAGAGGGAGAAACCCGGATCCGGCAAGGGATGGGAAAGCCGGACCGCAGCCCTAGGAAATGAGTGTGAAGTTCTACAGATACCTTGTGTCTGGACCTAACTGGCACGTGGTATCTGAAAGGATGGTTTAAATGATGGGGCAATTTAGCAAAGCTCAAGGGACGTATTTCAGTCACAAAAAAACATACGGACTGTGAGCTCACTTCAAAACAACATACAACACTTAAAGAACTACACATAAAACTATATTTAAAAAAATACATGGTCTTCACAAAAACAACTGTAACTGCATAACTGAAGAAACAGCTATGGATGGATGCCTTGGGAAGGCCAGCACTTCCTTGCAGCAGCCAGCGTGAAGGACATTGTGGCCTGCAACAGGAAAGAAAGCATTTGCAGTGAAAAGGATTGGCTTGGGGGCGCCCCATTTAACAGCGCCTCTTTCCCTGCTTCCCAGACTCTTTCCTGCAAGAGCTGCTGGAAGCCTGCTTCCACAGTGCCAGAGGCTTCTCGTGGAAACCTGAGCCAATGGCCAGGGAGAGGTACTCAGCTAGCCAACTACCAAGGGCTTCGCCACTCCTACGCGTTGGGCAGCTTTGCCCCCTGCCTGGGAGACCTCCCTGACACCTCTGCCAGGATTCCCTCTGGCTGCTCATGGAAACTGCCCCAGGAGCAATGGGACTGGGAAGGGGGGAGCCCCCATCTGCCCCTGGCCAGCCAGCTAGGGGGAATACCTGGCCAGTGCAGTCATAGCTCTGCCACTCCATGGGTTCAGGCTGGCTGCAGCCAGCCAGGCCATCGGTCCCCAGAGCCTGAAAGAGAAAAGATGACATTTGCACAGAAAGCCACAAAGCCAGTGGCCTCTGGCCCCGGGGCCTCTTTTCCTCTCCCCGCCCAGGGCAAGTGGTGCACAGCACAGGCGCGGCTATTGTTGGCCCACAGCCGGGTCCTGTGTGGCAGCCGATGAGTTGCTTCAGTTGCTTCCCTGCAGCTGGGAGAGGGGCTGGGAGGTGGCAGGGCCCTTGTCCCAGGCACGTTTCAGCACCTTCAGCTCTCCAGCCATGGGAGCTCTGCCCCTTGCCCTTGAATCCTCTGAGCAGCCAGCTCCTCTCCAAGAGAGTGGCTAGTGCTTGTGGCCTTTTTGCCCACCCCGGAGGTCACAGCAATGAGGGACACCCGCAAGCACTGCTGAGAGCTTGTTCCCAAGTGCTCCTGCCCAGGAAGTGATTGCAGCAGGAGGCTGATTGGTTATCTACAGGCAAAGGCATCACAGTGTCATGAGGAAGCCTCCTGGCCTATTCTTCCAGGCCTGCCTCAAGTGACATGCTTGGGAGGAACAGGAAGGGCCAAGCCCCGATCTGTGGCTGTCCAGCTGGCTGCGGCAGGAGTACCTGGCCACTGCTGCCATAGCTCTGCCACTCCATGGGCTCAGGCTGGCTGCAGCCAGGCAGGCTGTCGGTCCCCAGAGCCTGAAACAGAGAAGGAGACATTTTCATGGAAAGCCACAAAGCCAGTGGCCTCTGTCCCCAGGGCTTCTTTCCCTCTCTGTCCCAGTGCACAGCGCAGGCATTGCTGTCTGCCTGGAGTGGGCTCTCTCCCACCAGCAGGCCTGGAGAAGACTGTGGACACAGAAGGCATGGGAAAGGTTTCCACGAGGAACTACCCTGAAGAGTTTGCCTGAGTCACTAGCTGCAAGGGACATGTAGGTGGTTGTTCGCTGGGGTTTGCTTGGTCCTGCGATTGCTTCCCTGCAGCTGGGAGGGGGCCTGGGAGGCATCAGGGCCCTAGCCCCAGGCGGGTGTCTCCACCTTCCCCGCTGCAGCTGTAGGAGCTGTCCCACTTGCCCCCAGTCTTCTGAAAGGCCAGCTCCTCTCCAAGAGTGGCAAGCATCTGAGGTCTTATGGCTCAGCTGGGAGGGCACAGCCCTGATGGACTCCCATAAGCATTGCTGACTTCTTATCCCCAAGCACCTGGGCACAGGAAGCGTTCCCTCTAACAACACCCCTGTCAGTCATTGAGTCTCAGTGCCACAGCTGGGGGTCAGGGTATCCTTCAGTACCACCGCCCTTTCTCCTGGCTTCCCAGACTCCTTCCTACAAGAGCTGCTGTCAGTCCCACAGTGCCAGAGGCTTCCTGTGCAGACCGCAGCCCACAGCCATGGTGAGGTGCTCAGCCAGCCAGCTGCCGAGGGCTTCGCTGCTCCTGCGCACTCGTCCAGCTTTGCCTAAACACCCATGGGCGGGAAACCTCCCTGGCACCTCTGCCAGGATCCCCTCTGGCTGCTCATGGAAACCACCCCAGGAGCAATGAGAGTGGGAAGGGGGAAGCCCCCATCTTTCCCCATCCCACTGGGAGCAGGGGGAATACCTGGCCAGTGCAGTCATAGCTCTGCCACTCCATGGGCTCAGGCTGGCTGCAGCCAGCCAGGACGTCTATCCCCAGAGCCTGAAACAAAGAAGGAGGCATTTACAAGGAAGGCCATAAAGCCAGCAGGCTCTGGCCCCGGGGTCTCTTTCCCTCTTCCTCCCTGGGGCAGGTGGTGCACAGTGCAGGCATTGCTATTGCCGGCCCACAGCGGGCACCCCGCTACCAGCAGTCAGTTTTCCAGGGCAGCAGAAGGCTGTGGGAAAGGTTTCCACGAGGAACTACCCTGAAGAGTTTGCCTGTGTCACTAGCTGCAAGGGACGTGTGGATGGTTGTTTGCTGGGGTTTGCTTGGTCCTGCGATTGCTTCCCTGCAGCTGGGAGGGGGCCTGGCAGGTGTCAGGGCCCTGGCCCCAGGCGGGTGTCTCCACCTTCCCCGCTGCAGCTGTAGGAGCTGTCCCACTTGCCCCCAGTCCTCAAGTACCTGAGGAGGCTGATCACTGATCAACAACCAAAAGCATCTGAGGGCCATGAGGATGCCTCTTGGCCAAATTGTGTAGGCCTATCAAGTCTCAGTACAAAAGCCATGGGTTGGGGGCATCCCCTTGTAGAGAGCCCCTTTCCCCACTTCTCAGACTCTTTCCTGCAAGCGCTGCTGTCAGTCTTGCGGTGCCAGAGGCTTCTTGTGCAAAGCTGAGCTTATGGCCAGGGAGAGCTACTCAGTCAGCAAGCTCCCAAGGGCTTTGCTGCTCCTGCATGTTGGGCAGCTTTTCCCCAGCGCCCATGCCTGGGATTCCTCCCTGACACCTCTGCCAGGATCCTCTCTGGCTGCTCTCAGAAAACCAAGCCCCCGTCTGTCCCCAGCCAGGCAGCTGGGGAAAATACCTGGCCAGTGCAGCCATAGCTCTGCCACTCCATTGGCTGAGGGTTGCCAAAGACAACCACGCCGTCCATCCCAAGAGCCTGAAAGAGATAAGGAGGCATTTGCAGGGAAGGTCTTGAAGCCAGTGGGCTCTGGCCCCAGGGCTCTTTCCCTTCTCTCTCCCCGGAGCAGGAGGTGCACAGTGCAGGCATTGCTATGCCTGCCCGCAGCAGCCTCTTTCCCATCAGCAGCCCATTTCCCAGGGCGGGAGAAAAGTGAAAACCGGAGAACAGAAAGCTCAGATGTGATCTGACCCCGCCCCCCGCCCTGGCCTGCAGTGGGTTTGGGCCATCCCTTCTCAGCCATCACTCAGGCCCTCCTGTACCACCCCAGCTCCCCCGCGTCCTCTCCCAAGCTGGCCCCTGGTACTGGCCGGCCCTGCTCCACACCTGCCCTTGTCTCCCTGCGGCCAGTGGTGGAGTTGCTGTTGGGACTGAGCCCTTGGAAGCATCTGTGTTCCCATGGCAACACTGGTTCTGCTGTGATCGGAATGGGGGGACAGGGCTGGGGAGGGCAGCGGGGATGCAGTGAGGAAGAGTGGTCATATGTTGGACTTACCCTAGCACTGATGACCATGACGGCAGAGACAAATTCTCGGGGTTGGGCTTGCTGGGTGGGAATGAGGTCTCCTAGCGCTGTAAGGGCTGCTTTCCCAAAGCCACTTTCAGCTGGCAATGGAGCCATCCCAGCAGTGTGGGAGCTGGGGGTCAATGCTGAGGGCTGCGGAGACCCCCCTGCCACTTGCCAGGCCCCAGTGGTGGAGCCAGCAGGCGCTTGTCAGGGTCTCCCAGCTGGTCGACCCTGGTCAGCACGGCTGCAGCAAACACCTTTGTGGGAGCTGGGCAGTGGGACAACCTCATCACATCCCTGAGCGCTCCTGGCCTCGGGCTCCTGGGCAGGTGGCAGTCCTGGACCCGTCCCACCAGGGGCCACATAGTTGTGCCTATGGCCCAGCTCTGGCCCCACTGCAGCCCAACACTGCTGCACAGTACACCGCTCCTCACAGCAGGGTCTCTGCGCCTTATGCTAGGCAGTGGTGTCCACTCGAGAGAAGCACTTCCCACTGCGGGGGAAGACCTGACCCTGTGAACCCCACTCTTGGCAAACGCCAGACCTGCAAGTTGTTTGGCAGCTCCAGGAGGCGCGAGGTGGGATGTGTGAGGGCCACCACCTGCAGCGTGCTGTCCGTGGTGCCTAGGGACTGCAAGGAGGACAGAGGGCTGTGGCACTTCTTCCCTGGCACCCCTCACCTGCAGGAGAGGGGCTTCAATTCCTGCTGCCTCAGGCAGATGCCCACGGCCCTTCAGTGCCCAGGGAGAGGGCCAGGGCAACAGAGCTGCTGCACAGGGACCAGCCTCTGCTGCTGCTGGTAACAATGTGCTGTCTTTAGGACCTCTCTCCACCCTTGCTACACGCCTTGACTTTTAATTGCCCAGCAGAGAAAAAAGCCTTTGGGGGGAAGGAGAACTCGATGCATTGCACACAGGCGAAGAGAGAAGCGTAGCAATGATGTTTTCCAAAAGCCACAAGGAGCAGCTGGACTAGGAGCTGCTATTACCTATGCACCAGGCTCCTAACTCTGCAAGGGGTGCAAGCTCCAATAATCAGCCTTCTCACCGGGGATGGAGTTTCTGCCAGCCAGTCTGGGCAAGTTCCTTTTTTTGCCCTGTGCCCCAGAGACTGATAAAGTCAGTACACGTAATGCCCATGATTAGGTTTAAATACAGATTTTATTCAGGCAGGAGCAGCTTTGTCCTGCTAAGCTGCCTCCGGACCCAGCACCCACAGCGGGCAGCCAGCTTGCTGGAGCTGGGAACCTCATCTCTTCCAGCTGCGGCTTCTGCTCTGGCAAGTCTTGCCCAAGGGGCTCCTGAGTGCTGTGGACATGCTCACATTTCAGCACGGAGGGCTGTGAGCTGGGGAGAGTGGGCAGCAGGGACCTTCCCAAGCCAAAGAGCCACATGGCTAAGTGGCTGTGAAAGGGCCCGAGTGGGCAAGACAGCTCTGTGAGGGCCGAGCCCTGGGAGCAGGGTCTGCAGGACAGAGCAGCCCCAGGGAGCCAGCAGGGGTGTGTGGAGCCACCCAGACTGGCCTGACAAAGCACTCCCAGCAGGAGTGCTGGGAGCCTGCAGAGACCCTGTGCCAGGCAACCCGCTGGCCCTGCAGACCTCCCTGCCCCTGCCCACCTCGTTGAGCAGGGTTGGGGGACTGTGCCCTCCTGCTAGGACTGCACTGGGCCCAGTGCGGGCTTGTTTGCAGGGCAGGCCAGAAGGTGCGCGTAGAGTTTGCAATGCAGCCTGGCTCTCAGGGCCCGCTCCGTGATGCTGTCATAAGCTTTCCTTCTCTGTCTTTTCCAGGACCTGATGTCTGCAGAAGAGGATGTCTAGAGCACGGCAGCTCTTTCCCTGGAGCCAGCACGGCAGGCAATGCCGCTGGAGCGTTGTCTTCTGAGATCTAAGCCGCCGCGTCCGTCTGGGCACAGATGGCATTGCCTAAGCAGGTGCTTGATTTTTTTCCACTGCTGTCAAATACAGGCCCAGATGCTTGCCAAGTGATGTTTTTTGAAAAACACAAACAACCGCCAACAACCGCCCCCCTCCCCCCAACCAGCTCCTCAATTCAGATCATGTGTATTCAGAGTGTGGGGAAGGGGTAGCAGTCGCTCTTCTCTTTGGCAGAAAAACCTGTCTAGGTCACCAACACAATTCCAGTGGGGTTTTAAAGGGACTTTCCAAGCACCGGGTCTGTGTCTGAGGCTGGGGGTCTCCATGGCTCCTGGGCAGGAGAGGGCAGGTCTACCAGGCAGTGGGGCCCACGGGGGCTGGAGCAGCACTCGTGCCTTGGTACGGGGCCCTTGCATTGGATGGCACCTCCCTGCCCTCACCTCTCTTGTGCACGGAGGCACTGCTTCCAGCTGAGGCCACTTCCACTTCAGCTCTGATTTGCTGATGAAGAGGTCCCTTCTCTTTGCATCAGCAGCACCTTTTCTACCGCCCAGCTGCTGCCTCACAGACCCTCTCTGGCACGCCACTGCCCACCGGGACACGGCGATGGGACAGGGGACTGGGAATGCACCCACCCTGCAGGGTCAGTTGAGTGGGACATACAGGGCACCTCCAATGCCACACAGCATCGAAAGAAAACAAGAAGAAAGAAAGAAAAAAAAAAAACCAACGGGCCCTGCAGGGTCACCTGGGGCACTGCCATGAGTTTCACCCGGCCTACAGCTGCCGCTGCCACTGGAGAGCAGAGCAGGCCGACATCAGTGCTGCACTGCATCTGCCTGCTCTGCTGAGGTGCCTCAAATACCCACCAGCTCTCACACGGCACTGCCCAGGGATCTGTCATAACCAAATGCTCCAAGCCCAGTTTGACTTTAATCAAGTCAAGCTGGAAACAAGTTTGAGGGGAAGGGGTAGAGACACATACCACTTACAGGAGAGAAAGAAAGAAATCTGTTCAGTAGTGGAAAAAAGTCTTTCTGTCACTTTTAGACAGTATTCTAAATAATCTCTCTGGGAGTTGTCACAGTACTCTTTCCCCGATGGTCCTGCATATTTATCTAGGGCTATCTCAATGCCTAATCAGAGCTTCATTGGTTATAGCAGGGAGCATTTATAGTTGGCAGCAGCAGCTGACTCTCTCCCATAATTAGCACCATAGCGGTCAATGCCAGAGAGCTAATATGAAGTTCACTTCCACAGACCCCTCTTACAAGAAAGTCAGGATGTTCACAGCAAAACGGAGCTGTGCAAGGCTCAGGCAGACATGCTTAGTGAGTTCATATCAAGCCAAAGATGCTTCCTTGCTGACCATGTTTGCATCGCAGAGCATGGACAGAGCATTTCACAGATGTTAAATATTGAAACATAACTTCAGAAACCACCCAAGGGTGGTAACTTCAGTCTTAAATTCTGTTCATGACAGCTGGAGAAAAAACATTTCACAATAGGAAGAAAAACTATTCAAATACTTTATCATCTGACCATTAAGCTCATTTGAAAAGTTGTTTCAGAACCAGGAATGAATAGAAATGTGAGCATGTAAGCCTCCAAAGAGATTAAATCCCTAAAAAGCAACCTCTTCAGGCCTTTGCACCTTTGTCTAGGATTGGTGTCTTCCCTAGCAGCCCTGGCATGATTCCCAGTACCAGAAACTATGGCTCATATGAAGGTAAAATAAATGAATCATGAGAATGTGTTCCCTATAACGCTGCATGTCCCTAGCACATCTCTTGTCTCCTTAGAGCCTAGAAGAAAGCTCCAGAGCAGACATCTGTGCTAGCACAAAGAGACAACTCCATTTGGCAGAATTGTTTCATCTTAATAAAATCTGATGAACTAGGTACACGGGTAAAGGACACTAGTGTCCCAAGGGAGACACACCAAAGTGACAAAACTAATGCAAAACTTCCTCTTTCCATCATGTCCTCAGTCACAGCCCTGTCTTCTGCCAGACACAGTTTCTTTGTTCACTGAGGAAGGCATTAGAGCTTGATGACTCACTGTAGGACAGCAAGTTCTAAAATGGAAAAAAACCCTCTGATGCATAAACTGCAGAGTGCCTGAAATATCAGGTAGGAAGTTCAAACTGCTGAACAAGCTGGAGGTTTATTCATATCTGCTGTGCTTCTCTTGAAGTCAAAAGCATGACAGTGAAGAATAACCTGTTCTCATTAGAAGACCACCAGGCCCTCATAACAAATTTCAATAGAATAATCAGGGTAGCATGAGGTACAGGCTTCATCATAAATGTTCCAGGCCAAAGTCACTTTAAATAAATCTTACTTTCCCATTTTAGCACAAGATAAAAAGGTTCACTGGTAATCTTGAGCCATGTAAACACTGACAGTTTCAGGTGACCATTAGCATGTGAAGAAAAGGTAACAAAAGAGAAGCTTACTCTTTAAACAAACTGTTTCAGTAACTCTACATATATAAAAATTATCAATATTTCCATGGAGAAGAGTTCGATCTTCTGTTCAGCTCTAAGCCGTTCTTTTCAAGTACTTTCTCGATCAAGCCTTTGCTAGATTTCCTGCTTGTTGGGCTAGACCATGCTTGAGCCTGGAGGAGGTGATCCTTGAATATCGGTAGATGCTCTTGGACCTCTCCTCCCTCCTGTATTCCCAGAGATTCTCCAAAGCAGCTCCCTGAACAGGCTGAAGTCTGCTCTCCTGAAGTCCAGGGTGGTGATCCTGCTTTTTGCCCTGCTTCCTCCTCACAGGACCCTGAACTCCACCATCTCATGGGTGCTGCAGCCAAGACTGCCCCTGAATTTCACATCTCCGATCGGCTCTTCCTTTGTTGTAAGTATGAGGTCCAACAGAGCACCTCTCCTCACTGGCTCCTCCATCACCTGTGTTAGGAAGTTGTCATCAGTGCACTCCAGAAACCTCCTGGATTGCTTGTGCCCTGCTGTGGGGTGTCTCCAGCATATATCAGGGGGCTTGAAGTCCCCCTGAGGACCGGGGCTTGCAAACAGGAAGCTTCTTCCAATTCTCTGAAGAAGGCCTCGGCTACTTCTTCTTCCTGACCAGGTGGTCAACAGCAGACACCCACTACAATGTCACCCCTGCTGGTCTGTCCACTAATCCTGCTCTCAGCTAAGCCCTCACCTCTCCTCAGGCAGCGCTCCATACATCCCCACTGACAGTAGTAGAGATGGAGCCAAGATCAAGGAGGGATAGATTGAGGAGGAAGAAGTACATAGGGAGTGGAGGCGGTGGTCTCAGGCTACGAGTGCCTCCTAGGCCAGTGTCAGGCTCATGGCTGCTGGCTATGCTTGTGAGGTCACAGCAGACTCAGTGCCTCATATGTTAGTATCCAATGCCCGCTACTGGCTGTGCTTATGAGGTCACAGCAGCCTGAGTGCATCCAAGGCCAGTGACAGGCTCCTAGCTGCTGTCTGTGCTTGTGACGTGACAGCGGACTCAGTGCCTCCTAGGTTAGTCTACAGCGTCCCCTGCTGGCTGTGCTTGTGACGTCACATCAGCCTGAATGCCTCCGAGGTCAGTGGCAGGCTCCTGGCTGCTGGTTGTGCTTGTGAGGTCACAGCAGCCTCAGTGCCTCCGAGGGCAGTGGCAGGTTCATGGCAGCTGGCTGTGCTTGTGAGCTCACAGCAGCCTGAGTGCCTGCTAGGCCAGTGACAGGCTCCTGGCTGCTGGCTGTGCTTATGAGCTCACAGCAGTCCCCATTCCTCATAGCCTGGTGTCCAGCGTGCCCTGCTGGCTATGCTTGTGAGGTCACAGCATCATCTGTGCCTCATAGGATAGTGTCCATCAACCCCTGCTAGCTGTGCTTGTGAGGTCATAGCCGCCTGACTGCCTCCTAGGCCAGTGGCAGGCCCATGGCAGCTCACTGTAGTTGTGAGGTCACAGCAGTCCCCATTCCTCATAGCCTGGTGTCCAGCGTGCCCTGCTGGCTATGCTTGTGAGGTCACAGCAGCCTCCGTGCCGCATACGTTATTGTCCAGCACCCCATCCTGACTGTGCTTGTGATGTCCAATCAGCCTCATTGCCTCCTAGGCCAGCGGAAGACTCATGGCTGCTGGCTGTGCTTGTGAGGTCACAGCAGCCTCAGTGCCTCATACCCCAATGGCAGGCTCATGGCTTCTGGCCCTGCATATGAAGTCATAGCAGCCTCCATGCCTCCTAGGCCAGTGTCAGTCTCATGGCTACTGGCTGTGCTTGTGAGGTCACAGAATCCTGAATGCCTCCTAGGCCAGTGGCAGGTTCCTGGCTGCTGCCTGTGCTTGTGAGGTCACAGCAGCCTCAGTGCCTCCCACGCCAGTGGCAGGCTCATGGCTGCTGGCTGTGCTTGTGAGGTCACAGCAGCCTGAGTGCCTCCTAGGCCAGTGGCAGGCTCCTGGTTGCTGGCTGTGCTTGTGAGGTCACAGCAGCCTGAGTGCCTCCTAGGCCAGTGGCAGGCTCATGGCTGCTGGCTGTGCTTGTGACGTCACAGCAGCCTCAGTGCCTCCTAAGCCAATAGCAGGCTCATGGCTGCTGGCAGTGCTTGTTAGGTCACAGCAGCCTCAGTGCCTGACAGGCCAGTGGCAGGCTGCTGGCTGCTGCCTGTGCTTGTGAGGTCACAGCAGCCTCAGTGCCTCCTAGACCAGGGGCAGGCTCATGGCTGCTGGCTGTGCTTGTGAGGTCACAGCAGCCTCTGTGCCTCTGAGGCCAGTGACAGGCTCCTGGCTGCTGGCTGTGCTTGTGAGGTCACAGCAGCCTCAGTGCCTACCAGGACAGTGGCAGGCTCATGGCTGCTGGCTGTGCTTCTGAGGTCACAGCAGCCTGAGGGCCTCCGAGGCCAGTTGCAGGCTCCTGGCTGCTGGCTGTGCTTGTGAGCTCACAGCAGTCCCCCTTCCTCATAGCCTGGTGTCCAGCGTGCCCTGCTGGCTATGCTTGTGAGGTCACAGCATCATCTGTGCCTCATAGGATAGTGTCCATCAACCCCTGCTAGCTGTGCTTGTGAGGTCATAGCCGCCTGACTGCCTCCTAGGCCAGTGGCAGGCCCATGGCAGCTCACTGTAGTTGTGAGGTCACAGCAGTCCCCATTCCTCATAGCCTGGTGTCCAGCGTGCCTTGCTGGCTATGCTTGTGAGGTCACAGCAGCCTCCGTGCCGCATACGTTATTGTCCAGCACCCCATCCTGACTGTGCTTGTGAGGTCCAATCAGCCTCATTGCCTCCTAGGCCAGCGGAAGACTCATGGCTGTTGCCTGTACTTGTGAGGTCACAGCAGCCTCAGTGCCTCCCACGCCAGTTGCAGGCTCATGGCTGCTGGCTGTCCTTGTGAGGTCACATCAGGCTCCATGCCTCCTAGAACAGTGGCAGGCTCATGGCTGCTGGCTGTGCTTGTGACGTCACAGCAGCCTCACTGCTTGATAGGCCCATGGCAGACTCATGTCTGCTGGCTGTCATTCTGAGGGCAGTTCTGCCTCCATGCCTGATAGACCAGTGGTGTGTAAAATGGCTAATTTCTTCCTTATGAGATCACTGCAGTCTTAGTGCCTGATTGGCTAGTGGCATGTCCATGGCTGCTGACCAGTCACAGCAAGGTGATTGGTGGGGAGCAGCAGGCTGGCATTGTGAACTTGTTCAGAGATGGGCGGGGTCATGCCAGGAGAGTAGAGAGGTTGGGGGATTGTAGAGGCAGGGGCGGATTTGGGATTCAGCACTCAGGTGCTGATGAGGAGGTCCTCTGTGTGCCCTCAGGTGAGCAGGCAGAAGCTGGAGGCTGACGTGGGAGCACGTGAAGGGCACAGAGCTCTTGGCCAATGGACAGCACCTGTGTTGGGGAGGTCAGGAGGCTTCAGGTATTGGGGATGCCGCTGGCACAGGGCCTGCAAGAGCTCCTCTGGCAGGCCAGACCTGAAGTCTAACCATCATCCTGAAGCCCTACCCTTCTGCCTTCCCTCTGTGCCCTCCTCTAGTGGCTAAGGCCAAACCCAAACTGCTATGCTGCAGCCTGAATCCTTACCCCCTACACTCACTCTTACCCTGTGTCTGAAGCTAATCCCTAGGCCTCATCACTTGCCTTCAAGTGCCAGGCCAGGCTCTAGCCCTCACTCCCACACAAACGCACACCCCACGGCCACAAACCTAGCCCATTCCCAAAACCCTCAGCAGAAACATGAAGCCCAGCACTCAGCCATCACCCAAAAGCTTTCCCAAAGCCCACCAACTGCAAAGAGCAACCTCCCCCGCTGATGCCTGAAGCCTAAGCCCTATGCTGCTCCTGCAAAGGCCCCAACCCTCCAGGAATCTTGTAAGCCTAGCACCAAGGCATTTGGGGCCTGGGAGGCAGAGGCAGAGGCATGGCAGGGCTGGTATTGAGTCTTGGAGTGCAAGTGCATGGAGCTGAGAGCAGAGGGCAGAGGCAGGCAAGGGGGAGCTGCAAGTGGAGGTGTGAGGGCTGGGCTCTTGGTTGTGAGGTCACTTGCGCTGCAGGCAGCTGCTGGGTGGGGAGCTGCAGGCTGGCATTGTGAGGTGCTGCAGGGAAGGGCGGGGTCATGCCAGGATAGCAGAGAGGTTGAGGTATTGCAGAGGCAGGGGCAAGTGCATGGGACAATGATTTGTAGCTGATGAGCTGGTCTTCTGTGTTCCATCTCCCAACCAGCCAGAAGCAGGAAACTAAACACAAAGTCCAAGCCCCCTCTGATGCCTCGCCTAATAGCTTCCTACCTAAGCCCATAGCATTGTTCCATATGCCTCTAATCAACTGGGGACTGAGAGTTTACACAGAAACAGGGATCAGCCCTCAGGGCAAGGTGTCTTGGTGTTGGTACTCCACGAAGGAAGGGTAGACTACCTGGTTTGGAGAAAGTAGAGGCAAACATCAGAGGATTTCACCGGTCTTCAGCCAGGACTTCTATGTCCCATATTGAAAGCCTCTTCTGCATGCCCAAGAACTCCCCCTGTGATATCAGGGACATCCAGTTCAAGGCCAGACTCAGAAACCTGCTTCTGTGTCATGGGAGGTTTCAGGGACAGAGCCTCTCTCTCCTGGTGCTGCTGTCAGTGGGATGGGACTTGCATTGGCGGGAGCACCATCCCTTCTGGAGTCCCCCCCTTTTTTTTTTTAATTGTGGAGATGCCCTTTTTGTGATCAATAGTGCAAAGCCTATTTGGAGGCCTGTAGCTAGCAGTGTACTGCAGGGGTCAGCACTGGGGCCATTCTTGTTCAACTTCTTCATCAATGGCCTGGATGAAGGGACAGAGTGCACCCTCAGCAAGTTTGATGATGAGACAAAACTGGGAGGAGCAGCTGACACACCAGAGGGCTATGCTGCTATTCAGAGGGACCTTGGCAGGCTGGAGAGATGGGCAGAGAGGAACCTCATGCAGTTCAACAGAAGGAAGTGCAGGGTCCTGCACCTAGGGAGGAATAACCTCATGCACTAGCACAGGCTGGGGGCTGACCTTCTGGAGAGCACGTCTGCAGAGAAGAACCTGGGAATCCTGGTGCACAACAAGGTGACCATGAGCCAGCAAGGTGCCCTTGTGGCCAAGAAGGCCAATGGTATCCTGGGCTGCATTAGGAAGAGCACTGCCAGCAGGTAGAGGGAGGTGATCCTCCCCCTCTACTCAGCCCTCGTGAGGCCACACCCGGAGTACCGTGGCCAGTGCTGGGCTCCCCAGTACAAGAGAGACATGCAGCTACTGGAGTGAGTCCAGTGAAGGGCTGCTAAGATGACAAAGAGGCTGAAGCATCTCTCATGTGAGGAAAGGCTAAGAGAGCTGGGCCTCTTCAGCCTAGAGAAGAGAAGGCTGATAGGGGATCTTATCAAAGTGTATAAATATCTGAAGGGAGGATATAAAGAGGATGGGGGCAGACTCTTTTGAGTGATGCCCAACGACAGGATGAGAGGCAACAGGCACAAACTGAAACACAGGAAGTTCCGTCTGAACATGAGAAAAAACTTCTTTACTGTGAGGGTGACTGAGGACTGGCACAGCTGGCCCAGAGAGGTTGTGGAGTTTCCATCCTTGGAGATATTCCAAAGCCATCTGGACAGGGTCCTGTGTGCTCTGGTTGATCCTGCTTGAGCAGGGGTGTTGGACTAGATGATCTCCAGAGGTCCCTTCCAACCTCAACCATTCTGTGATTCTCTGATAATAGTGTCCATGGCCCATTTTACAGATTCAGCAGTGTGACCATCTATTAAGACATCATCTATGTACTGTACCATTGACTTTGTGTAGTAATTTTAGAGGTTGCAGCTCCTTAGCCAATAGTGCATGAGCAATGCAGACTTTGTTGAAATTTGTGGTAAAGGAGTAAATGTATTTGGAGTCCCTGCCAGGTGAAAGCAAATCTCTCCCTATCTGCCTCAGATATTAGCCTGATAAAACATATATCCTTCACATCTATAGTCACCGTCAGTGGAAAGTGCCATTCATTAAGACAATTGCCTGTTATTCTGGGAACAGCTGCAGTGAACAGTTTGCTGGCAGCACTCAGGGCTCCTTAATCTATTGCTGGCTGCCACTTGCCATGAGGTTTCTTTGCAGGCCATCCAGGAGAATTATAAGGGGAAAGAGATCTGATAATGATTCCCAGTTCTTCCAGCTGCTTCATCAATTCAGCTGCAGGAGGGATGGCATCAGAAGGTCACTGGTACTGTGGAATATTAAGCAGCTTGCTGCGTAGAGGAGCAGCCATCTGAAACAAGCTCACAGTTAGGAGTGCATCAATGTGGGGTAAATTGTGGGGCAAAAGGGATGTTATTTTTCCTGTTTTCCCCACGAGTTGCAGCTGGTGACCCGCTTCAAAGGCTGTTTGGGTGAGCGGACGTATTTGTACCTTCCAGCTGGGAAGTTTGGTCTATACCAACCCTATGGATCACTTCAGTTATTGGGCAAGAACTTGCTTAATTCCAAAGGGTTTGGTCTTCTCAGGTGTTAATGAGCAGTTGCCGGTAAAACTGCAAGGATAGCAGACACTGTCTTTCTGTCCTGGATTATCTGGTGTCCATGTTGCTCTCACCTTATTGCTTTTGGCTCCAAATCATGGGAGAATGCTCAGCACAATGACTTGAAGGAGAAACCTTGTTGGAATAGCTTTAGTAATCAAGTGCAGAGACACCCAGCAGCTGCCAAGCAGATAGGAGCGGCAGAATGTCTCTGCTATTGCTGCGTGGCTTTCTGCAGCTTTGCAAAGAAGCTCTGGGGACTCTTACATCGGAGACTTATGGGTCCTGAAGGTGCAGGAGAACACTGGCCAATGCTTCCTCCACTTCTCTGGGGAAGAATGATCTCTGCCCTGAGGCAGAGGAGGCCAGGACTCCATAGAGAGTGAAGGCCAAGGAGTGAAGGACCTCCTTCTCCTGAAACTGAGGAACGCTGGTTGGTAACTAGGGCACCTCGTACAAACCTCTCTTCGATGCTGGAGTGCTGCCCATGGAGGACAGCATCCCAAGAAGCAGCTCTCAGCTACCCATCCAAACCCCAGTGACCAATAAATCAGTGTGTTTGAATGCAGTTCTGGAAAGAACATTTGGAGACAAGATTCACCTTGTCCATATTCTTTCCCTGCACCTTTGCATCCCTAAGGCCTTGGGGGGTCCCAGCTCAGGACAGCCTGCCCTGTGCCCAAAAGGGAGTTGCAAACAGCAGGTTTCTACTGCACTGAGAAATGTGCTTCAAAATCCTCTGCAAAGCAGGATTCCTGACTCCACTGCCTGACCAGGGCACTCCATGGTGGCCTGTCACACCCCTGACCCAGGAGAGCAACAGGCATTTCACAGCACAGCCCATCCTATCCACAGGGGACAGGCAAAAGAGCCAAAGCAGACAGTGAGCCGGCAGAGACTCTCCGAGCAGCTATTTCTCTCCACTGCCTATGACAGAAACCTGAAGTGACGAGCCCAGCTGCAGAGACCTGCAGTGCAGTGAGATGACTCCCTCCCGCTGTGCCAAGACCTCCATCGCCATGCTCCAAGGTGACCCCAAACACCTGCATGAGACCATGATCCAGGAGAGATCATGCCACAGTTCATCCCTTTCTCCTCGGTCTTCTCCAAAACATGTCTCTATGTCTTCCATGAACCTCCAGGTGACCTACACGGCCCTGCCCACACCGCACCTCTCACAGGAGTGGGAAAAGAGTGTCTTCCCTCACAGCCACATCTTGGTGGTGGACCTGGCAATGTCTTCAAAGGCAGATCCCAAGTCCTTCACCTTCAGCTCCCTCACCACCTTAGCCAGCACCAGCATGCTCTCAGCAACCATCTCCAAACTGGTAATGGCCTCCTGGCCCCTCAACAACAACTCCAGAACAGCCTCCTTGTGCTTTTGCAGCTGCAAAGCAAGAGACGTGCATGAGCTTCTCCCTGTTCGTGCCTCTAATGGCTGTTCTTTACATTGCTGCCAAGGGCTAAAGTTGCTAGAAACAAGTCCAGAGAAAATCTCAGTCCAGAGATCCACTTATTACACCAAATATTCCCTTTCTAACCCTTCCGATGTCAGAGAAAGGAGCTTGACCTTAGGAAACACCCACCTTTGCCTTTGCTAGTCTGTCCAGGCTCTTTAAGCCCCGTGCAGCTCTCCACCAGGATCTTTCTAGTAAGGGGCCATGGGTAGAGGGGCGAAAAGTTCACCTCACCTTCTTGGGTGCTCCCTTGACCATGTTGCCCAGGCCCTCACTGCCATCTGCCCCATGGTGCTGATTTGGTCATGTGATTTCTCCACTAAGGTACATTAAGAGTGGCTTAAGGAGCTTCCTCTCCTTGACCAGCAGGTCCTTCATCAGCTACAATAAAGCAACATGTCCACTAGCATCAGGATATAGTTCAGGAGATCTGCCAAGGTCAATTTAGCTCAGAAGCACGTCCTATCTGGGCTCATGGGGTGGCCTTGACTCCTGAGAAAGTAGTGGAGAAAATCCTCTGGGAAGCCATTTGCACACGGATTTCAACAAGCAGGTGATTGGCAATACTCAGCATATCACCAACCTGAGAGCTTTCTGCAAGGAAACATCTAGCTTGTTGGATGACGGCAGAGCAGTGGGTATTATTTATTTTGACTTTAGTAAGGCTTTCAACACCCTCCCCCATACCATCCTCACAGACAGACTGTCCTGGCATGGGAGATTCATGCCCCTGCTCCCTCCCTCTTTCAGCTAATACCCTACCAAAACTGCAAGGAATGATTTGTACCAATATCTCTACAGCATAAGACAAGGTGGACAGCCTTGCTGAGAATCTGGGTGAATTATAAGGAATGTGTATAAACTTCTATTTTATGATTTCTATCTCCATCTCCCAAAATACAGACTGCTGTTAACTACCATTAGTGCCACAATAGACACAGAAGAAAAGGCTTCCAGACTGAGAACTACTTTGGCATAACATTTTACCCCCCTCTTAAAATAACACCTTAACATTATTCATTTCCGCATTCAGCACAAACACGTTCAAACTGAAATCAGCTACATATAAAAAAACTAGGCACCAGTAATTCCCCCACAACATGTAACAGGGAACTGTTCAGTAAATCAAACAGGTGAATTCACTTGAAAGTGCTCAAATGATTTTTTTTTAGTGAGAGGACACTGGGTGAGGTGATCAAGTTTAGGGAGGAACAAGTGTGGGGAGACAGAGGGAAAAGGGGATAAAAGGGGCCGGTCACGTGTCAGGAGGTGGCTGGCCAGTCCATGTGCACAGCTGTGTCCTGCACCTGACCAGCCCAGCCCAGCCCGGCTCCTTGCCCGGCTCTGTCTCTCCCCATCCCCAGGCAAGGGTCTCTGTGCTGCGAGCAGGGTGCGCATGGAGGAGGTCCCAGGGCTGGCGCTGAGGTCACACCATGGGGCACCAGGGCCGCGCATTGACGATGCCGGCACCCAGAAAGCCCGGAGAGAGGAAAATCTGCCATGTCGGCACTGGAGCCGCAGCACATCCTGGGACAACGCGGCTCCCCGGAAGGAGGCAGAGCCGGTCCAAGCCTCCCTGCCTGGCCAGCAGCCCCTGCTGTGTCAGGGCAGGGACCCACCACCTCCGCGGCTGCATGGCCACCCCGGAGCGCTGGGCCTCGTGACGCACACGGCCCCCGTCCCAGCGGGCTGGGGCAGCGCGGCTGGGGCGCACAGGGCCCGGCTCCCCGGTGCTCCCAGCCCCACGCGCTGCCCCGCCATGGCCGCCCCAGCCAGGCGGGGACTCCCCCTCCAGGGCCTGGGACTCCCTCCCCCAGGGCAGGCCGGGCCCTGGCCCTCTCGCCTGGCAACAGCACCCTGCTGGCTGCCGGGCACCTGGCTTCCTGCCCTGCATGGCCTGGCAACTGCACCCCATTGGCTGCAGGGCACGTGGCCTCCTCCCGCCACCTGCCCCCCCACCATATTGCCTGGCAACGGTGGCCCTGCCCCTGCCAAGTGCTTCCCTCTGCTCTCCTGCCCTCCTGATACTGCCATAAAAACAAACAAACAAACAAACAAAAACCCCTCCTTCTCCCTCCCCCGATTTTCTCCCTCCAGTACGGTCTTCCCCATTGTGCTGGCACTGGCATTTGATCCACTCTGCAGCAAGCTGGACTGCTGGGGAGCTGATTCCAGGTAACAGTGGGTAACTGCCAGTTTTCTGAAAAAGCTACCTGGGAAGGGAAGGAACCCTTTGTTTATGCTTTATGCTTTTTCTAATTCCATTTCCTTCTTCAAGATCAAGGCCAATGATCATGCACACTGATCAAGTTACAGTTCTGCTTGGCATTTTGCAGCAACGCGGTTTTGGGTCCTATTGCAGGACTCTACAGCGGTGCTGACATGATGCAGTATTTCCCTCCACCCTGACCTTCGGCACTGCCGCCACAGCAGCAATGCCCCGGCCCAGCCCCATGCCCTGGCCCTGCACGGTCCCATGTCGCACTACCCAGGCCCGGCCCAGGTCCAGCCACCTGCTCCAGCCACCGCAGGCAGGGATGGGCTGCTGGAGCCGGTGTGTGGTGGCCGCAGCGATCACCTCTGGGCCGGGGTGCCCAGCCTTTGGCAGGGCCAGCCCCGTGTCCTCCCAGGGCAGAGTGGTTCCTCACCCTGCCCAGGCCCAGGGTGCCCTGCGCTGGCCCAGCCCACGCGAGGACCTGGCACACAGCAGGTCCAGAGTGGGGACGGGCACATGGCTGTCCTGGTGATGGGCACAGACCCATCACAGCCCAGTGACAGTCCCCGGCTGTTGGCAGACATGTGGTGGGGCTGTTGGCAGCAGTGGGAGATGCCTGGCCCCGCAGGGTCTGCCCTGAGCCCCCGGACTACATTGGGCACAGCACCGTCCTCTCTCTGAGTGGAAATCCATTGTCAAAATCCTTAGGGAGGGAGTCCCTCTGTGGCAGCTGCATCTGGAAGGACAGGACACCTGTTTGAAGAAGGCTGAGGGCTCCTGCAGCTCCTGCTGGGTTCTGGAGAGGCTTCCAGAAACACCTGTGCTGGAAGTGAATCCTTGGACTTTTCCTCAGCTCCCAGTGGCTTGCTGTCTGGGAGGCTGCCCACTGCCTTCCGCTCCTTCCTGCTGGATCTCCTTGTACCTCCAGAGTGGCAGAGCAGGCTTTGAGCTCAGGAACACATTGTGGATGTCTGGTGGCAGGATCTCCATGCCCTAATGCCTCTGTTTCAGACCCAGACCCCTCCTGGGCCCACATCAAAGCCCCTGTCCCCACCTCAGCTCTGCAGCTGCTGTCAGGGATGGGGTATGTTTGGGGAGGAGGATGCTGTTAGAATGTGCTTGCACTTGTCATCTCCTGGGTCAGGGATGTGCTGAATGGTTGTGAGTTGGCCCTCCTGGAGCATGACGCGTCTCACTTACTTTCCAGAGACCCTTGCTATCTGGGGAGGTGTGTGTACGGCAGCTGGTGCTGAAGCAGGTGGGTCTACCACCCTGGGCCTGGAAGGTTCTTCCAAAGAGCTTTTCCAAAGCTTCTCCAAAGCTTTCCAGTACAGCAGGAGTGGGTAGGGCACTGAGCACCATCACCATGTGCTGACCAGTCAGCAGCCTCTCCACCTAACAGTCTCATAATTCTTCTCTTCCTTCCTGTTTTCAGGGAGTCAGAATTATTTGGTTTGGGACCTTCGGTGCTGTCACTGAACAAGTTGGTGGTTAGAAGCGTGATCTTATGACTGTTCGCAGACCCGTGTTCCATCTTTCAAAGCATATTGCAGAGGTTCACAGCCTCACCGATGATAAGGCCTATGTTCCCACTAGGAAGACAGCCTGACACTTTGGCTTCCCCCTGTGACACCTTTGGGATGTGCACAAGTGCTGTTCAGATGTGACTGGTAGAAATTTAGAATTCCTCCACCAGGTCCTGAAAACAGCTTCAACTTTTTTTAGTATTATTATTATCATGACATCATAATGCACAATACAATTATACTCCTTCTCTCTCTGACTTGCTTTAACAGCTGATTACATGCCCAGTGTCCTGGGGATTCCTCTTCTGCTCAGATCTAGTTAAAAACTTTGGTCCATGTTTCTTGCCACACCAGACCTTGTCAAGGCAAACATCAGCATTCATGCTGCCTCTTGCATTCTCCTTCTGCTTAGAAGTGAGCTAGATGTAGAGAACCTTGAAAGAGAGATGGGGACCATAGCGTGCCTGAAAACCCATCAGAGGCCAGCTTTGCTGTGATTGCTGGTCAGTGCTGCCAGCACTGCAGATGTAGTGAACATGGGTGAGGCCTGTGGGGCAGCAGGAGTGAAGAGCTGTGTTTGGAGTTGGCCTTTCTTTTCAAAGGATGCCATCTTCTCTGTGATGGCAACATTAGTCTGGCTCCTCTCAGGAACAGGCCTCTGGTGGCAAAAGTGGGGATGGTTGCTGTGCGCTTCTGAGGGTGCTGTGTGTGGCCTGAAAGAACTGAAGGGCTGTAGCGCAGTACTTGTGTTTTCCTTCTTCCTTGTATTCATGTGATGTGGCGCAGCTAAATCTCTCCCAACCTGGAATATACTGAATGATCCAGCCTTCATCTTCTACAGAGTTACGACTTAGTGTTGCACATGGCACAGTGCCCGCCTGCATCTCCACTGCTATGGGGGGGTTGAGATTCTTGAAGCTGTAGGGTCCCTGAGAATATCCTAGCTATCTCTCGCTCATCTTGTCGGATGCCACATGGCCTGCTTACTTCCTCCTTAACTCCTTTACCTGGCTACCTTGTCAACAGCAGCACATCTTCTGCAGAAAAGGTGACTGTCATCCCCAGCCTCACGGAGAGATCCTAGGCTCTTTCTGCAGCCCGAGACCTGCAGAGCTGCATCTTGCAAAAGCTGAATGGGACTGAACAGCTGGTAGAAGCTCTTCTTGGGGTAAGTTTTCCATTTCTCCAGTTCTTCTTCTTGTTCTTTTGAAATCCTAGCAAAGTACAAGTGGATGCATTTCTACTGGCCTGCCATGACCTCTCTGGTCACAGGGACAGTCCTGGCCTAGAGTAATGCCACCTCCTTGGACTGTTCTTCTCTAGTGTTCAGGGGACTTGGTGACATAGAATACCCTGGGAATTTCTGTAGTGAGTCAAACCAAAGTTTCCTCCAGCCCAGGATCCCCTTCCCATGTGCTCATGGAAAATTTCAAAGAAAAGATCACACCTATTGTGTGTTTTGCCCTGAGACTTCCCTTCTTCCAGAAAACCAGGGTTTAGTGCCTTTCTGTTTTAGGATCATATTTGAATCTATGACTGGAAGCCAAAGAACAGGCAGACTAAAGCCCAGATTGAAGCACACCCCTTTTGCTGCTGTCACTGTGTTGGTCTAGTTGTGCTGACCAGCTCTTCCCAGTGCCCCGGGAGCCACAGCGGCACAGAGACAGGCTTTTCCTGATGTGCACACCCACATGCTGCTAGTGGTGGCAACACTGAGAGAATGGCCACTGGTGTCACAGAGAGAATCATTCCAGTCCAATGCCCTTTGCCAGGTCTCTAGTGCAAGCCTGTCCTTCAGCCTGGGCTTTCAGGGGCAAGTGAGATGTGAAAGCAGTCTGAGCTAAGCTCCTCAAGGGCTAAGCCAGAGATGCAAGAAGGCTGTAGGCCAGCGCTGGTTTGCAGCTCTCTCTCTTCCTTCTGTCTTAGTCCGTGGTGTTTTTTCAGGCTGTTGTGTGGGCCAGGGCCTTTTCTCCAGCCTTTGTTCTTGTGGGTCCCAGAGCAGGACCCTCAGCTGCCCCTTGAACACACACCAGAGGGTTGTCCCTCACAGTTGTTAGCTGCTGTGCAAAAGGAAAGGAAGGGCTGTGTCACTCCTTTCTTCCATGCTGCTGAGGCACCCATCTGAACATTAGGAGAGACTGTGGGGTTAACCCCACATCTGAGCCCTTTCTTCTCACCTCAGAAGGCATCAACTAAAGGCAGCAGGAAAAATGCAGCAAGCAGGACCCCCAGCTAGTGAAATGCCTTTGCTTGTACTTACCTCCATCAACTGCTGCATTAGGAAGCACCTGGTCTCCGGGCTGAGTCTCTGGCTTCTCAGCCTTGCAAAAAGCCTGACAGGGTTATTACCCTTTCTCATGTATTCCCCTCCAGCTGCTAGCTGAGGGGCTGCTGTGAGGAACAGAGTTCTTCGTTTCAGCATTTCGGAGAGGCAGCTTCTTCTCTGAGCAGTGGAAGTGTTTGCTGCTCTTGTGGGCACCAAGATAATTTTCTTGGCATCATCTCACATGTTTCTCTCCCCTTTGCAGATGCCAGAGACGAGGGATTCAGTCCTCTCAGGCAGCAAAACTGCTGCTTCTCAGACCCTTTCCGGTGAGGCCATTGTCTTTCCAGAGTGAGTATGTTTGCTTCTTAGCCCCTGGCTCCCACAGGAGATGGGAGATGGTCTCCAATGGCAGCGCAGAGGATTTACATTAAAATGAGCTTTCTCACAGGAAGGACAGGGAAGCCCTGGCACAGCCTGATGAGGAAGCTAATGCCTCTCCAAGCACTGGAGGTCTTCATTATGTCATTCAGCTGCCTCATACAGTCCTCCAGCATCTGGCATATTCTGCATACTCTGCTTTGGAGAAGTATTGACTTCACAGTAGCTCCCATGTGACCGTGTGTCCCTATTATTGACATGAGGTGCAAAGGACACTTTGGTGCCCTTTCTTCAGACTGCTGTGTTGTTGCTGTTTCCAGGTACAAGCTTGAGACTGCACCTAGAATACGACCTATGAGGCCTGTGGCACCTGTTAAGCCCACCCAGGAACAGAAGAGGGGAAAAACTGACACAGCAGTGGCAAGAAAGGTAATGAAACAGCTGCTTCCAGGCAGGGGTTTGTGCCTTCTCCTTCTGTGCTCATTGGTAGGACATTGGAGCCAGGGCCAGTGTGTGATAGCTTGGGAAGCATGAGGCACTAGAGGTGACACTGCTTACCCAGTACGGGTTTCCCATGAGGGGACAGGACCTCCGGGCAGCCCAGTACTCCCACCTGCAGTTGATACCTCCAAGTTAAACTTTCCCACAGGATTCCGTGCCCTAGCTTGTGCTGCAAACTGCTCTTCTGTTTGAGGATTTGATGCAGAAGGGAGTCAAAGGTGAGGACAATCCTTGGGCAGTGTGAATCAGAGATTGTGCCTAGAGCTGTAGGTAATGGTGGGTGTGGGTGCAAGGCGGGGTCACCGCCCTAGCCCCAGGCAGGGGCAGATACACAAATGCAATACACACAAAGATCCTTAGAAGGCGTTTACTACTTCTGTGTCTATGCGGGCATTCCCCCATCTAGGCAATAAGAAGACGGGAGAATTCCTGGCACTACTGAGCGTTTGTCCATGACGAGGAACCCAGGGAGGGGGAACTAGTAGACTTTTATGCAACAGGCGCATGCGCAATAAGCAGAATTACATTATGCTCATGAAATGGTCGTGTGATATTATAACTGCTAAAGCATGTCAAGCTAGGGGTTGTAACAGGTAAGATGTGCAAGACAGTTTACACTGTTTCTTTTTCCTCCTGGGACAGTCTGCCTAGTCTCCATGACATTCTTCTGCATTACTCCAGACATTCCACCCCTGCGATGAGGTACTAGTCACAGGCTGTGCCAATCTTTATGAGGGTGTGATGGGTGTGGACAAGGGATTTTACAGAGAAATGATGCTATAACATAACATAAAACAAGGCCAAAAAGAAACAGAAGCCCTCCTTGGATGAGGTGGCCTAAGCACCCGGTTAGAGAACTGAACCAGTTGGCTAGCCATGCTTCGCCATCATTTTGGTGAATGTGTTGAATAATATCTTGCACATGATTGATGTTATTTTCAATAGATGCTGATTCATCAGTTATGTTGAAGCAGCACATGCCAGCAAAATCATGGCATCCATGGTTATGTTGGAGCAGAAGGTAATCAATTACTAATTGATTTTGCAAAGTGCTTTGTCATATTGCACTTAAGTCTTCGTTTCAAGAGGCGATGGCTTTAGATGTCCAATTTAGTCCTTGGGCTAAATCACAAGCAACATGTTCTACTTGTTTATAATTAGGGGTTACCACCCCTGGGACACCAGTAGGCTCAGTAACAATCCTAGAGCCTCTCCATGAGAAAACAGATTCATGTGAGGGTCACGTGTGGCATCCAAAACATGCTGTGGCTTCCTTTTTTGTTCTGTGATAAAAGGGAGGATGCTTAGCGTAATAGCGCAAGGGCCATCGGTGGTATTGGCTGGCACATAAGTGTAAGCAATGGTGCCACATAAAAGGAACCACCCTAAAGGTTATATTCATAGTACTATTACATTTCAATTGCATATTGATCATATCATACTTTGGTATGGTAGCATGGACAAAGCAAAAACATAAATCTGCTTTGGACACATTGGCAATCTGAAATGAATATGTCCAAGGTGTTAATTTAGTAGAGGCTGTTCCCAGATCGCAGAAATTCAAGAGGGTGTGTTGGATATCAAAATTTCTCAAGAATGTATAATTTTGTAATATTTGAAGGGAGTTTAGTACTCCCGTATAACATGTGGTTAGTACATCATCGAGAGACCGTCCACCCGCAATACAAAAGGCAGGTAAGTTAGCCAAATGCTGAGCTAGTCAGATCCATGTATTTATATGTGGTGAGGGATGATCCTGTAAGTCGGTCACATTTGTTGGGGACCATAGGATGCAGCATACCAACAATACTTCACAAATGCCGAGGGGATAACCTGTTAGCAGGGAGATAAAAAGGTATTGTATCGCCATCAGGGAGCACTAGGACCGTCGCTCCTAGCTTGTCTGCCAGGATGGTACCAGGTCGTTTTTCCTTGTAAGGATTTAATATCCTCACACTAGCTAAGGAATGTGTTGAAGGTGTTTGCTGAATTTGAGGTACTCCAGCATTATGGATTAAAATTCTTTGCAGTATCAGTTTTCCTTGTGAAATATTTACTGGTGCAGATGCAGATACCTGGAACAATAAATCTTGAGAGGAAGTTGGTAGAAGTGAGGTCATTTGAATGGATACCAGAAGTGTGAATAGCCATACATGCTGCAATGGACAATCGAGCTGCAAGTGTAGGCTTATATTTTTCTGCTTGGCAATTAATAACGGTTTGGGTGCATAGAATTCTATTTCTCCTGAGGCAAGCACATGGGGGCAACCCCTCCTTCCATAATTGATATTCGGGCAGGAGGGTGCCAATGTTGGTTTAATTTGCACTCGCTTGTAGGGAGTAAGTACTCCCACACGTCTCTTGTTAAGCATGAATAGTGCCTGGGGTAATACACTTGCCCATTGCTTTGATGTCTGTGTTGGGGTGAGCTTTTGAACTTGCTCTTTCAGTAAACCATTCATCCTTTCTATTAGTACACTAGCTTGGGGATGGTATGGGATGTGTAAAATCCAGGTGATCCCCAAATCCTTTGCCCATTCCTGCACTACATGTCCCGCAAAGTGGGTACCTTGGTCACTCTGTATTTCTTTAGGTATCCCATTGGTATACATCAGTTGCTCTAAACCTCCTACAGTGGCGGATTGATTCACCTGAGAGGTGGAATATGTACACATCAGACTTGTGTAGGTGTCTACAGCAGTTAGAACATACTTTTTTCTCTGTGAAGGGGGCAATGGGCCTATATAATCTACTTGCCAGGTTGTAAATGGTTGTTCACCTCATTTAACATGACCGTATGTCCTAGTTAGAGGTACTTTTACTACCTTCCTACAGGGGGAACAATTAGCACGTGCAGTCTTATAACAGTGTAGTGCTAGCATGGGGTGACTTTGCGACAAGTCCCAAGCTCGAGCGGTGACAGGGCCCCGATGCCCTGACAGTTTGTGCGCTTGTTGGGCCTGTTTCAATTCTGAGGGGGTTGCCATTTAGTCAACTGCTGAATTATATTGCGTTTCAAGAGTTTCTTGCCTTTGATGGGCATCAACGTGTCGTATTGAAATAACTTTTGTCTGCACAATACTCCAATGTTTTTCCCACGAGGAGCTTCCCCAAAGTTCCCTATCATGTATTTTCCATTGTGCAGTGGCCCATGTTGGCAGCCAAGCTTGCAAGCCTTTGTACACTACCCAACTATCTGTATAGAGACAGCGTGCATCTCCTTCATTTAAAGCTATAGCTGCAGCTTTTAGTTCAGCCCATTGACTGGAGTATCCTGTTCCAGGGGCAAAACAGATAGAGTCTGTGGCAGGGTTGTATGCCACAGAATGCCATACACGTTCTCCTGCCCAAGAATACACTGCACTACCATTGGAAAACCAAGGCCACTCCCGCTGTTCAGGAGATAACATCTCAAAGAGAGGAGCTTCTTGTACAGCTGACACTTCTGCCGGGGGGGGGGGGGGGGGCCGGGGGGCAGGAAGAGGTAGACCCTCCGGTTCAGATAGTAAGGGCATGTGCTTAAACTGTCCTTCTCCCAGGAAAGTGGCATGTGGAGTGCTTAACTCCTTCTTCCCTCCTTTCAGTCGAGCTTGCAAAGAATGTTTCCACTTCCATTGAGTTGCAGCTTGGGCCACTCCAACATGGGCTCTAACAATGTCATCATTTACCCACATGTGAATTAGGATGGATGTGTGCGCTGTGACGCGATGGCATCCAGTAATTTGTTCTGTGTCCTGCAGGGCCCATACCACTGCTAGGAGTTGTTTTTCTAAGGGGGTATAAATTGCTGTAGCTCCTTGCAATGAGCAGGACCAGAACCCTATGGGCTCATGCTGTGCATGAGCACATTGCTGTCATAACCCCCAAGATATTCTGTCTCCCATAACTGTAACTTCCAATTCAAAACATTGTCCTTCATAGGGTGTAAATAATTCAGAGTGCTGGACCACCGCTTCCTTGAACAAATCGAAAGCCTGCTGGTGCTCTTTGGTCCACTACCAGTGACTGCTTTTCTTTGTTAAATGCTGCAAGGGTGCATCAGGTATGCTAAATGAGATATAAAAGTTTGCCAAAATCCTCGGAGACCGAGGAAAGCTTGCAGCTGTTTTATAGTCATAGGGACAAGGCATTACTGGATAGTATTACGCACTTTTTCAGGAATGGCCTTCGTTTGTCCTCTTCATACTACTCCTAGAAATTGAACACTAATATCTGATCCTTGTACCTTTTGAGGGTTCACAGCCCATCCTCTATCCTGGAAAGCATGCGCCAGTGCCATTAGTTGCTCTTTCACCTGATGTTCAGATGGTCCCGTTCTCAAAATATCATTGATGTAATGATGACTAGTGCATTCTGGGAGAGGTGTTGGGAGGTCAGCAGCAACCATTTGATGACATCTAGTGGGGCTATGCCTATATCCCTGCGGAAAGACGTGGAATGTATGCTGCTTCCCATTCCAAGTGAAGGCAAATTGGTCCTGCGAGGCTGGAGATGTAGCAATAGAGAAAAAGGTATTTGCCAGATCCACCTCAGCCTTCCATTCTTGCCAATTTTTGCCCACTTCTAACACCGTCACCATATTGGGGACCACTGCCATGGGGGTGGGACCACCTTATTCAATTCTCTGTAATCCGCAGTCATATGCCAGGAGCCATCTGGCTTCTCCACCGGCCATATTGGTTTATTAAAGGCCGATAGGGTAGGGTGTATTATGTGTGCATGTAAGAGAGCATCTACTGTTTTCTGAATTTCTGTTTCTCCTCCTGGTATTCTGTACTGTTTTATTGACACAATGGTAGTTGGTACAGGCAAATGTACGGGGTCCCATTTTGGGTACCCTGTGATTAGAGTGATCACTCATGCTTGTGGCAGTGAGGGACTCCTTCCAAAAGAGAAGAATCCTTGCAGTGTGTGTATATCTCAACCTAGTAACACATCAGTTCCTAAAATATATGCATGAATGGGTGCCAATAAGACTGGAATGGAGAAGGGAGGGTTTTTCCCAATCGCTAAAGTAACTATTGCCCAACAGCAGGGGTGGCAGATCCACCCAAACCGCAGAAGTGCGTTATTGCTTTTCCAGGGTGTAGGGCACTGTGTGGCACTGTAACTTCTGCTCCTGCACAGCTATTTCCCCTCCTGAGTGTCATCTAATTCGCAGGGGTACATAGGGACATCGATCTCTCGGCTGATATGCTGCAACCCATGCTCGGAGTTTGGGGGACCCACCTCCCCTTCACTCTTCCTTAGCAGGCAGCTTTCAGGGAGCACTGGGTGCAGGTGGGGCAGTGGGTTTAACTTGGTTTTGTTGATTGGCAGGCAAATGCTGCCAACGCTTGAATAAATCAGCAGCTGGCAAGCCATTGATCTCATCCCGCAATATCCCTGGCTGCAGCAAGTCAGTCCACATCTGTTTTTGTGTCACCTTTCCATTCACCTTAGTCGCTCCTCCCTGTCTCCTTACTCCAACTTTCTGAGCCACCCTTACCCGTTTAGAATCTGGTCCACCCACCAAAGCTAGGTCTCACGAATTATTCACCAGCGCTCCTACTGTACCAGTAGCAGGCATTGCTGTCCCTAACAGGAGTGGTTTCAAGGCACTTGGGACCCCTTTCAATAGCTGCATTTTCATTTGCCAAGTTATTTCTATGCTGTCTGGACCATTATCATCCGCTAGTCCAAAGGCCACCCCCAACTGTCACAACATTTATTCCTTCTTCCATGATATGCCATGCCCCACCGTGGCAGCCAGCTCACCGGTAGATGGGTAAGCCGCTACTACCATGGCACATAACCACTAGTACAGTGAAGGAACAACTTTAGGGTTACTGGTACTATCTCATGCAAACGTAAGTTGGGAGACGCAATACTGCACTTGAGCATCCGTGGACAATGGGCTCATTAAATTCAGTTCTTCCCTTAATAACGTTAATGATCCAGCCCCATTGTCCCAGGCTCTCACCATCCACGCAGGTAATAACTCCCCTGGTTGTTGCTGAAATGTAGTCAAAAACTCACATAATTCTTTTGGCATATAAGTCCTTGACTGCTCTACGGTATCCCTATTTATGTGTTGCTCCCCCTGCGTCTGAACAAGCGGCCACACCTGAGCATTAGCAGGTTCTTGCTCAATATCAGATTCAATTTCCGAGTCAGATGAGGTACTACAAATATTACCATCCCACTCCTCTGGATCCCAGGAAGGTCAAGCTATAATTGCCCACACCTGAGAAGCAGTAGCGGGCACCTTTCCATAACACAAGCAGCACTTGTTAGCCATCTGCAAAGCTAACCACTCCATCTTGTGGGCTAAATCTTGGCTTTTCTCAGCTTGTGCTGTAATCACTTCTTAGGCTATTGCCTTTGCATCTCGCAAATCCCCTGCCTCCTTTTCCAACTCTTTCACTTGCTGCTTCAAGGATGCTACGTCATTATCTAGGGCTCTAATACCCATTAGCAATGCCCAACCAAGCCATCCTGCTAACTTTTGAGAGGCTTCTGAGGCAGCCCAAAAGGGCATAGCTCGCAAAGCAGATTCAGCTGCCTTCAGGGTGATGTCTTCCCCTTTTGCCAGCTCTGGCCAGTCGTCTGGGATTGCCAACATGGCAAGTAATGCGGCTACCAGCCCCCACTGCTCAGTCTGGGGCCATCCAGGTGGTCGAGGGTGAGCAACTTCCCTCTGGCTCTCGCCCTCCCCCTTCACCTTCTTAGACCACAGTATTGTTATTTGTCTGTCGTGCTGACTATGCCAATTGTGGGTGCAAGGTGGGGGCACCACCCTAGCTCCAGGCAGGGACGGACACATGAACAAAATGCAAACAAGGATCATTAGAAGGCAATTATTATCTCTGTGTCTATGCAGGGGTTCCCCAGCGTTATCCAGATCAAGGCAATAAAAAGACGGGAGAGTCCCAGGCGCCACTGAGCGTTTGACCATGCCGAGGGACATGGAGAGGGGGAACTACTAGGTTTTTATGCAACAGGCTTATGCGAAATAAGCAGAATTATGTTATGATCATGAAATGGTTGCGTGATGATACAGCCGACAAAGCATGCCAAGCTAGGAGTTCTAACGGATAAGATGTGCAGGACAGTTTATGCTGTTTCTTTTCCCTCCTGGGACAGTCTGGCTACTTTCTATAACCTATCTCCTTGACATTCTTCCGCATTAGGATATACATGAAATAAGTACATGAAGGCCATGGAGTTCTTGGCCAAGAGACAGCACCTGAGTTGGGGAGGTCAGGAGGCTTCAGGTAATGGGGGTGCCACTGGCACAGGGCCTGTGAGAGCTCCTCTGGCAGGGCCACACCTGAAGGCTCACCACTAAGCTGAAGCCCTACCCTTCCACCTTTCCTCCTTCCCCTGCTCTAGTCACTAAGACCAGACCCAAACTGCTCTGCTGCGGCGTGAATCCTTACCCCCTACACTCACTCTTGTCCTGTCCCCGAAGCTAATCCCTAGCCCTCATCTGTTGCCTTGGATTTCTAGACCAGGCTTTAACCCTCACCCTCATCCAAATCCACCCCGCATGCCACAATTAGCCCATTCCCAAAACCCAGAGCAGAAACACAAAGCCCAGCACTCAGCCGTCATCCAAAAGCTTTCCTGAAGCCCCCTACCCACAAAGCCAGTGCCAGGGACAGCACCAGGACAGGCCCGCAGCTGCTCCCTGCCACGGCCCCGGGTGCAGGGCCACCAAGAGCCCCGTGGGAACCCTGCAGCAGAACCCAGACCCTGTGGGACAGCGGCTGGGCCCCAGGGCCCCGCACTGCCAAGGCACATGGCGTCGGTCTGCCCACAGGCCCCACCATGCCCTGCGATGCCTCACCTTGCTGCCCACAACATGGCATCTGGGGCCCAGAGGGCTGCCCCATGGGTCACAGGGCTGCAGCGTTGGCCTGGCAATCTCCCCAGGGTAACCTTCCTGTTGGCCAGCAAGAAGAGGGTGGGGCTGGGCTTGACTGATGACTCTGTCAGCCAATCAGAGCCCTGCATGTGGGGGCCTCACAGTGGGTGGGGGAGGAAGTGGCGGGGCCTGATGTGGAGGAGGGAAGAGAGAGAAGAGGGAGATGGAGCAAGAGGGATGGACAGAGAAGGGAAAAGGTGAGAAAGAAAAGTGAGAGAGGAGAGGATGCAAAGTAGGGCAGAAGAGGTGCTTCATCACCTTTCCAGGGACGGAGGTGAGGCTGCCTGGCCTGTACTTCCCTGGGTCCTCCTTCTTGCCCTTGCTCAAGCCTGCAGTGACATCTGCTTTCTTCCGGTCCTCAGGCACCTCTACTGATCTCCATGTCCTTTCCAAGAGAATTGAGAGTGGCCTAGCAATGACATCCAGCAGCTCCCTCAGCCCTCATGCGTACATCCCACCAGGGCCCATGGACTTGTGGGTGCCAAGTTTGCCTAGATGATCTCTAACCTGATCCTCCTTGGCCAAAGGAACATCTTCCTTCCTTCAGATTTTCTCCCTGGTCTCCAGGGTCTGGGATTCCTGAGGGCTGGCCTTAGCAGTAGAGACTGAAGGTGGCATTCAGTATCTCTGCCTTCTCTGCATCCTTTGTCACCAGGCCCCCTGCACCATTCTGTAGGGGGCCCACTTTTTCCCTACTCTTCCTTTGGTTACAGATATATTGCAAGAAGCCCTTCCTGCTGTCCTGGACATGCCTTGTCACTTGAAACTCCAAAAGGGCCTTGGCCTTCCTACTCCTGTCCCTGCATACTTGGATGACATCCCTATATTTGGCCCTAGTGGCCTGTCCCTGCTTCCACCTTCTCTACACTTCTTTCTTCTGTTGGAGCTGATTCACCCGACTTGCTCTTTCAGGCCATTTGGAGCCCACTTTCACACCAGTAATCCACCATTTTCACAGCTAAGAAGTGCCCTCAATCTGGACAGCATCACAATGTTCTCAGTAGGAGCAGGGCATCGGAGGTAAGATCAAGTCATGATAGGATTTCTAAGCTTATTTCTTTTATATTTGATTCTGTGTTATTAAATATTTTGTAAATATTATGTCTATCATATCTCATTCTATTCCATCCATCCATATTCTGCATTTCTTCTGCAATTTACATTACCTGAGCACAGTTTGGAAGAGCAAAATGATTGGCAAGCGTCTCAGCAGCCAGATGTTTGGAAGCATTAGTTTACATGTCTTTCAGTGCAGAGAAGTGACAAACATCCTAGGTATCTACTGCTTTCAGTGCAGGGCTTTACACAGACTGCCCTGTCCGGAAGGCCTGCCACGTGGCATCTCAGCGGTGCCCAAGTGATTGAAAGAAAAGCGTTGAACAATTCAGCTGATGGCTTCGAAGAGCTGTGCAAAAGCCCATTGTCAGGTTGAGCTGTTCGTGCTTGATCACTTAAAGAGAAGGACATCAAGGGGTGGGGGGAGGCAGGGGGAGGCATGCTAAAACAAAAAAGCCCTGCAATGCAGTACTATTGCACTGAGCACAGTGAACACGAACAATGTTGCCACGGCGGGGCACAGATACACTTTTAGGAGTTTCCCCCACCCTCAGAAAGCCCTGGTGGCAGCTGGCTCCGAAAACTCCTAGAGCTTTGGGAATGCGAGCCTTTGCTCTCATGCTGCCAAGGTGCCCAGCCACGACTGTGGCAGAGGGAGCGATGGCACAGTAGCTTTCCCCTTCATCATTCCCACATCAGGGGCTGTGGCTGCCCTGGCCCCTTCCGGCGCCCTGGCGGGGAGATGAGGGTGGTGTTTTGTCCCCTCCCTATCAGCATCTGAGAGCCCCATTAAGCTCTCCAGAGGCTGAGCCTAAAGCTCTGCTTCCTGCCACAACCGCTCCCCCTCACTTAGGACGTGGCATGCAGAATTTTCATTCCCATCTTTGTTTTGAGGATTTGGGTTTTGACCTGAGGGTACAGAAAGGTTCTTTTCTCATACCTCCTCAGGTTACACCAGTCAGTGTGACACCAGTTTCACAGCTGCTCCCACAGCGATATAAGATGGGCAGAAGCCTGGTGACTGAGCCTGCCTCAGTGCAAGCTGAGGAACCAAGGAATCCACCAAAACACTGTCTATTACTGAAAAGCAGTTGATGAAAACCTGTTTGGTATTCCTTTTAGCTACTTACTGCTTCTGTAAGCTTTCCAAATCTTATAGCCTTTCCAAGTGAAGGCACCTGACAAGACTTCAGCTCCCACTTTGAAGTACTTAGTTCAACAGAGAGGACAAACTGAAAAGGGCAGCAGTGAAGGTGGAGGGGCTTAGCATAGAAAATGGGGAAGTGGAGAGGGGCTAAAGAAAGCTTCCTTGGCGATTTCTGGCTTGGGATTTGCACAAAAAGAAAGAATGATCCTCAAGGGGAGCAATCTCAGCAGAGGGCCACTGAGAGGGTTGGGACTGGTGCCCTCATACCATGCGGAGAGGCTGAGGGAGCAGGGCTGGTCCAGCCTAGGACAGAGATGGCTGCGGGAGCTCGGCAAGAAATCAGGGATGGGCTCTGCACAGCAGTGCGTGGCGGGAGGGTGAGAGACACGGGGCAGAAGCTGGAACAAGAGAGTCGGGCTGCTTTTAGGGGAGCGTTTTTTCCCAAGGAGGCCAGTCAGGCAATGGATCAGGTCGCCCAGAAAGGTGGTGCAGTCTCTGTCCTCGGAGGTTTTCAAGACCCGACTGGTAAGGCCCAGAGTGAGGCTGTTGGAGCTCGCAGCTGGCCCTGCTTTGAGCAAGGATTTAGAAGGAAACCTGCTGAGCTCCCTTTCCATCTGGGGGGCACTAAGGGGTGCGGTCCTGGGACCTCTGGCAGGACAAATGGCCCATAAAACAGCAGTGCTTTCCCGCTCAGCCCACAGCTCACCCGTTAGCCAGTGGCAAAATCAATCCACTAACTACCTGCAACATTCAAATGGGGTAACATGGTTCCACCAAGGCTTGGGCTTTGTCTTTGTGTGAGGCAGCCAGCGTGCAGGAGGAAGAGCAAAACAGGCACTTGTGCTCTTTGTCAGCATGGTGCAGCAGCTCTGCGCATCTCAGGCATGGTGGCTCTGCTTGCAGCAGTTAGAAGGAAAGAGATTTAACAGGAACACTATGTGTGGGCACATCAAGAGTCTGTCCTACGCTAACAGTCTTCTAGGGGTGTTTCTTCAGCAGTTGGATACAAGACTTTTTTACTTCCATACTTTACTTTTTACCCCCCTCCCTCTCCCTGCAGAAGAGCTACCTTAAGAAGTTACCCTTGTGTGTACCTGCCAGGATATATATCGTAGCATCAAGCACCTAACAGACCAGTTGCTCTTCTCCAAATGACACCTGAACTCAGGAAATTCAGCATCATGGCTAAACGGAAAATAAACACAAAGGCAATGAACACACAAGTCCACTCATACCTCTAACAAAACCACAGTGAGAGGAAAACCATAGGAATGAAAATATAATGTGAGTTTCAAAGGTGGTTTCATTGAGGACCACCAAGGTGGACACGCATTCATCGTAATTTTGTGGCTTCTCTACTAGATAGATTCCAGACTGTTCAGGTATTTCAATGGCAGTCTCTGAAGACTGACTAATAGAAGAACTGTCACGGGACGACCAACTATCTTTACAGTCCCAGACTGTGAGGGTTTCATGTGGCACGAGGGAGGGGAGGAAGGGAGAGGAGATTTACTGCGTGACTCCACAACTTATTTTAAAGATCTGAATTTACTACACAAGTTACAACAGTACAAAGCAACAATTCCTATTAACTGAAACTTAGTTCAACTAGAATACTTCTTTTCCAATTCTAATTGATCTTACCCACACGTTGCCTGAGTGGCCAACATACACTCAGTCCCAGGGAAGCAACTGTGGGAGGGCACCCCAAGGGGATCCGCAAGTTGGCAGACCCACTGTCACCCACAAAGAGCCAAAGACAGCCTCCGGGGCCAACCTATTTATACTGCTTAGGGGAAGGTGGAGGTAGAATTGCTTCGCCAGTTGCAGTTCTCTTTGTGCAGTCTCTAACTCTTGGCTGCTGCAGGGTTCAACTCTCCTCCGTCACTCTTATGACGATCGCACCCACAGTCATGGGGTGGGGGGGATAGCCAAACACCCCCAATGGCAAGCTAGCTGCCTTGAACATTCTTCAGCACTGAAGAAAGGAGTTTGAGTGACTGCAAATGACTGCTTTACTCTTGCAGGGGTGGTCCCAAGGAGAGATCCCATAGCTTGGGTAAGAAGGAGTTAATTCCAGTCCACAATGATTAACACTGCCCCAGCAATGAAAGCAGGTGTTATCTCCCAAGGCCCTGAGGAGGAGGAGATAGTCCAGGCCACCCTAATTAACACTGTTCCGGCAGTGAGAGGAGGCTTTGTTTCCTAGGGTCTTGGCGCCCAAGCAGGCCTTATTTCAAAGCTTTGACATCCTCCCTTCTGGAGTGCGAAGTACAGGAATGCAGACTGCTTGTAACTGGCACCAGATTGTAGGGGGGGGCGGAGGTGGGGGGCATCCCCCCACAGCACGTCATTAAAATTTATTTCTTGAATTCTCTTTGATTTGGCTCCGAACTTCTCAGTGGGAACCTAGGGTCGGACCCTGTTATGGTCTCTGGTGAGCTTAACTTTCCATAACAGTTTGGCGATCCCGCCAGAACCCTAGGCAACCACTGTCAGGGCCTCTAGTCTCGAAACGATCATCTGGCACTATTGGGTGAGCTCACCTGGGATCTTTGGCAACAGGAGGCACCGAAAAAAAGGTGAGTCTTAAATTCCTGCCTAAATTCTAATTTCTGGTTTGGTAACAAAGTACACTGTAAGGGATAGGCAGGCTGATCACCGTAAGATGTACCAGGCAGGGGGTATGCAGGCTGATCAATGTCAGACATACCAGGTAGGGGGATGGGTTCGCATCTCATCCCTGGAATTTGAATGGGTTCAAGTCCCATCTCAGTCTGTCCGGAAAGGGACACGTGCAGCCTGATCAGCACAAGGCGCACCACAAGGGTATAAAAACAGAAATCTAGAGTCACCATGACTTGGGTGGTGTGAGTGCAGTTCCCAGAGAGAGAGAGAGAGAGAGAGAGAGAGAGAGAGATAACACCAGCTGCATCTGGTATTACGGGGGTGAAGGAAAAAAAAAAGTACACCTGATCAACATGAGATGCACTTTTCAGGAACTCAATATGGGAAATAATTCTGGCATACAAAAGGGGATGCCCTTAGCAGAAATCCTGCAAAACTGGATTAAGATTGATCGTACCAAGAATCCTATGAAAAAACAGTCAATCCAACTATGTCAGGAGGATTGGCCATTCCTAACTAAGGAGGGTAACCCGGCAGAACAATGCCAGCCACAGGGAACCTTTGATCATCAGGAGTTAACTTTCCTGCATCACCATTTGGAGGATAGGTTCCCCAGACAAAAGGATTATTGGTACATATGGCACAATTGGGCATTTGCTAGGCGAAAAGAGGCACCTAGAAAAGAAGGGAAAATTTGTTCTCAGAATGCTGTAAGTAGTGCAGCTGCTAAAACACACTTGTGGAAACTGCTCTACTCTAGGCGCTACCCTCTGCTTCAACTTCTCGATGCCCTCCTTGTCTTCCACCCCACCCCTCCCCCTTCCAAGCTCCTTTGCAAGTTGTTCCTGTGCCAGGAGTGCCCCCATCAGGTCTGGACAGACTACCTCGGGTAGTTACTACCAAGTTTACAACCCTGAGGGCCCGAAGATTTGATTGCATGGAGTCAACAAACACCTAGGCTTAAGGAAGATCCAGAGAAAGTGTTACAAATTGTAAGAGGAATACTGTGAGCATATGAGTCTACCGGGGGGGGGGGGGGGGTGGTGTGTGTACAAATGCTCCTTGAAGCCGTGTTTACTCCAGATGAAAAGCACTCAATTCTGGGTGAGAACCATCATTGGGCAGAACAGGGCGGGTGTTGTGGTCGCTTGAACAGCCTGGCTGCCTTTGGACCCCGGGTAGAATTATAATGCAGAGGTAGGTTACAGGCAGTTTCAATTAGCCAGTCAGGGCTTAGAAGAAGCTATATGTTTGGCAGGACAGAGGACTGCAAATTGGTCTAAAATAAGGGAGTGTCAGTAACAGCCTGAGGAACACCCCTCAGCTTTCCTTTCTAGACTATTTAAACAAGTCAGAATGTTTGGGGGAGGACTAGACCCAGAAGTCAAGGCTAATAGGCCTCTAATGGTTTCCACATTTGTAAAGCAAACAGCCCCGGACATTAAAAAGTATTTTTCTAAATATGTTCCTGACTGGCCAGGGAAGTCTATGGATGAAATAGTACATTTAGCCACATTTGTATATAATGGTGGAGATGAAGAGAGGGTAAAAGAAAAGAGATGACAAAAGAAAGAGGAAGTGACTGTGTTAGCGGCTGTGTTAAGAGATGGATTTCAAGAACCCAAAGGAAGGGGGCGAGAAAGAGCCAGAGCAGATAGATGGAATCAAAGTGAATGTGTTGTATGATTAAGAGTTAATGGTTGTTGCCATTGTTCTGGGGAACAAGGGCACTGGAAGCAGGAATGCCCAGTGAGGCCCCTCATGCCTAGGAACAGAGGGGACAGCATGAGACAGTCAAGTACTAAGTATGAGACCAGGCAGTTCCTAGCTGGTCCACAATGACAGGAGATAGGAGACTTGGAAAATACTTGGAAAATACTGTGGAAATTGGGGTAAACTCATGGGATATAGATTTGGATTTCAGGGGGAAGGTAATGGCAAATGTAGAAGGTCTGGAAGCTCCCTTTCTAGTGGATACCGGAGCTACCCTTTCCCTTTTGAATTTTGAGCCTAAAGGATGCAAGTCATCAGATAAAATAATAGTACAGAGAGTAATGGGAAAAGGTGAACAAACGTTAACTAAGCCCTTATTGCTCACTATTGAAGGAAAAGGAGTGTGGAGACGTTTCATAATTTACATGGATTCACCCTCTTGCCTTTTAGGGAGAGATCTCTTGCAAACCTTGGATACTCAGATCTGTTTATGGCCAGAAGGGATAAAATTAATAATTATGGGCTCATGTGTTCTGGCTAAGACACCAGAACCAGAGTCAACTAATCTGCAAATTCCAATAGGTTTAGAATCAGTTCCTGGAAAGTTATGGAGCTCTTCAGGAATGGATGTTGGACTATTGAAGTCAGCTAGTCCAGTCTCGATAAAAACAAAGGAGGGATTACCTCCTGTGGTTAAACAGTACCCTATCCCAAAAGAAGCAGAGAAGAGTATCCAAAAGCAAATTGATCACTGTTTAAAACCCCTGAATCCCCATGACTGTGACTCTGATTCTGCCACTTAAAAAGAATAGGCAGGATCCTGATGTCAATCCAGAGTATCAGTTTGTACAAGACTTCAGGGTTATAAACCAGCATGTAATTGCTCCACACCCAATAGTTCCTAACCCATCAACTATATTATTACAGATATCCCATTGGGCAACTTCTTTTACCATGACTGATCTAACGGCAGCCTTTTTTAGTATACCGATAGCTGAGGACAGCCAAGATCTTTTCGCTTGCACTTGGAAGGGACAACAATTAACTTGAACTGAACTACCACAGGGATTTACTGGGTCTCTTACTATTTTTTCATGTATACTTAAAAATGGTTTCTCAGATATCGAACTTCCAGGACAGTCAGTGTTAATACAATATATAGACGATTTGTTATTAACAAGTAAAGATTATGAGACATGTTTGAAAGACACTATTTCTCTATGTAATGCTCTTGCAGAGAAAGGGCATCTCCATCTAAACTCCAGCTGTGCCAATGAGAGGTAAAATATTTGGGTTTTATTTTGAAAGAAGGACACAGGTTAATTGGTCCAGAATGAGTAAAGACAATTCTTAATATGCCTCATCCTGAGGAAACCCCTGAAACTGTACTTGTATATATTGGAAAAGGATGTGCATGTATGAGGACCCTTTGTAATCTTATATTCATAGATAACATTGCTGTAAATACAAGTAATCACTCAAATATTTGCGTTTGTAACTACTAAAATTGTGGAATGTGATTTTAGTTATTCAGCTCCTATTACGTTTTATCAATTGTTACAATCTAATTATACATTGAGTCAAGATTTACTACCTATCCCCATTGCAATGAATCTTACACTGGTGAAGAAACTACTACAACATGATGACCTGCATCAGCTGCTAGAATGCATCCAAAACAATGGACAAAAAACTCTAACCACCATTCATCGTGATACAGAAGAGATACACCACGTCTTGGAAAGAGTGAAAAAGGATGGAGAACATCATGGGTGGGAAACTCTTCTGGGATGATCACCAACTGCAACAGGGATTTTTAATCACATGCTGCACACAGTAGTAATTGTGTTAAGTTTAACCATGCTACGCCTATCACTTACAATCATATTATACATAAAATTATGGAGAGTGATAGTACGCCTCGAAAGACTTTGAGAACTCTGCTTAAAGTATTAGCAGGAATGCTTAATAAAAACAAAGGGAAGACTGTTAAAGAATACTGCACTGGAGCTGTTTAGAGGTAGCCACTTAGCACAGTTTACATAAAACTTGCTTAGCATGAGTAGCTAAATTTGTTGAAGCCTTAGGCCACACTCAGATAACTCATCATGTTAAGTAAAAGAGGGCCCCAGAGCTGGTTCAAGCTGGAAAGATAAGGCATTTACAAGCAGTCTGTATTCCTGTCTCTCACACTCTGACATAGAGGATGTCAAGACTTTGGAATAAGGCCTGTGCAGGGCATCAGGACCTTGAGAAACAAAGGCTCCTCTCACTGCTGGAGCAGTGTTAATTGTTGTGGTCTGGAAATACCTCCTCCTCGTCAGGACCTTGAGAGACAATGATGGGACCCAACAAGGAATGAAGATACATCTATCGGCAGAAGCCACAACAGTAAAGATAAGGAAAAAAACAACCTGCCTAGGGACACTGACGGGACCCAATAAGGAAAGGGAAAACCCCAGACCTGAATATTACTATTGGTCTGAACTACTGCGTGTGGGGTGGAGAACTTAGACTGAAAAGTTAAAATTGCCCCTGAGTCTACAATTCACCACTTCCAGAGGCCGGGTCAATGCACCTATCCCAAGCTGTGCTATGCTGAAAGACTGTGTGGAAATATCTTTCCACTCACTCTAGCAATAGCTCACGGTAATCTCAAAAACAGATACGTCCTTTGCAGTGGCTACAGCTAGGTGAGATGAATCCTGAACACCACAGTTCTTTAAAGAACGAGATTCAGTTGTCCGCATGCAGGTGTCTTCTGCTTTTTGAGATGCCCTAAGGAGACCAAGACATCTGTGCAGTTGTGACAAGGGACTTTGGGAGACTTCTTCCTTTCTAGAAGGGCAGGTGGAGGTCAACTAGGATATGCTGTGGCATCTCAAATGGCATTAGCCCCCATGTGACTGTGGCTGGAATTTAGTCCCTTATCAATACAGACGGTGGAGTTCAGAGAATGATTCTGGTCATCCTCATGTAGATACCACCTGGATGCTTACCTGAATTGTACTCTAAGCACCACTGAATCTCATCCAAGGAGTCTAATCTAATCTGGCTAGTTTGTCCATATGAATGCAAAGGTCCTGCTCAAATTTTTCAAGGATTGACTAAGTAGCAGTCATCATCTTAGTCATCACCAGGCCCTTGTGCAAAGCATTTTTCAAGGCCTCTTTCATTTGTTCATTCCTTAGGCTGAATATGAATGGGTTTAAAAGAGGTGTCACAATACTAAGAGAACAGAAGGTATTTTGTTGGGATGCACAGAGGTCACCTAGGAAGGCCTGGCATAAACAAAGATAGAGATGCCAAAACCCAAGGAAACAACAGTGACATGAGAAGCACAAGTTGAAAATGCCTTCTGCCTGCCCTGAGCTGATGGGATCTGGAATATGGTAGAAATAACGTAGGCATAGGAGACCACAGTCAGTGCCAAAGAGCCAAGGAGCAGGACCAAGGACACCACAGAATCAATCAACTCAATAAGCTGGATGTCAGCACAAGCAAGGTGTAATAAAGGTGCACTGCCACAGAAGTAGTAGTCAATTACATTGGGACCACAATATGGCAGCCGGGCTTTCAGAACCAGAGATGACAGAATCATGACAAAGCCACCCATCCAGGAGCCCAAAACAAGTTGACTGCATACCCTGCTTGTCATGATGCTGGGATACCTCAGTGGGTTACATATTGCCACATACTGGTCATGGGACATAACAGCAAAGAAGATGAAGCCAGTTGTGCCCATGAGGAAATAGAAGTAGAGCTGGCTAAAGCAGCCAGCAAAGGAAATGGTTTTCTTCTCTGACAGGAAGTTTGCCAGCAGTTTAGGGACCACAGAGGAAATCATGGAGATCTCAATGAAAGACAGGTTACTGAGGAAGTAATACATGGGTGAATGGAGATGGCAATCAGTGTATACCAGGACAAGGAGAAGAGTGTTTCCCAAGGCAGTCACTAAATAAATAAGCAGGAACACGATGAAGAAGAGGATCTCCACCTCATGGGTGTTAGGAAATCCCACTAGAATGTTCCAGTTGGACATCTGCACCCTCCGAGTTAGTCATCTCATGCCATTTTTTGATGCTGCCTAGCCCTCCACAATTATAGAAGGGTCCTGGAATGACCAGTTCAGCCTAAGACATCTGTCTGTTGAACTGAGATTCATCATGCCTCACTTAAGGTGCTTGATTTAGTTGCTCATAATTAGGCATCCAGTGCCATTTGAGATGTCTCAGACATCCCCACAGAGCTAAAGTCTTAAATGGCTGGAAGTCCAAATGTGTCAGCAACTGAATGAAGCCTGCAGGTGCCCACCTACAGGGGACAGTCAATAGTGCCTAAAGAGCCATTGATCTATTCTTGTCCAAAAATATATCTTCTCTAAAATACAGGCCTACTGTGGTCTGTTTTGGCAATAACCTTTCTAGAGATGGAATATATCCCATTCCAGCTCCCCATCTAATCAAACAGGAGAAGCCATCCCTAAAAGGTGATTCAGATTCTGCCTCTGCAGTCTGCCTCTCTCCATTGATGGTTGAGGAGTGGAAGATGAAAATCTTTGTGAAACAACCATCACAGTTTAGTGACACCAAGCTTGGCCATTGCTCTTTGCTTAATATACAAAGGTGACATAGGTAGGTCTTTATTGCAAAGCTGCCTCAATTTCTCTGTAGCCATCATTCAAAATTACCATCAAATCATAACACAAGAGGGACTCTTCTCTTCTGGCATTTTCTGCACCTGAATTTCCTATCCATGCATGCTCAAATGCCAGTAAGCAGCATATTCAGTGTCAATATCTTTGTTCCTTTATCTGTGTCTTTGATCTTACCTTCTGCATAAATGACACCCCATATATTTCTTTTTGTTTCCTTGCTGAAGACAATTGTGTCCGAATTCCTGATGAGAGTCTCAGTCGTGGTAACCAAGAGGATAATTGTGGAGCGAGAGAGAGAAACAAGATTCTACATTCCTGCTCTATGTCATAAGACCAAAGGGACCGATATCTAGCTCAGTTACTTATTGCATAGCCACCAACAGGACATATACAAATAAACAAGTGGATGGTGCATTGACTGATAGGAATCATAGTCTTAGAATCAAAAGGCATTCACACTCCTATTGCACACTTCCTATTGGAAGAATTATGGATATCTTGCAGACTTGGCTAAGCTGACATCAGTGTAATGAGAGCTGAGCAATGATTTCCTTGCCCTGCATAAGCCGTGGATGATTCCTATCAGAATGAGATTGTTCAACATGCAAAACAATTAATAAACATGAAACCTCCCAGGGAAGGAGTTCCAGAAAGCCAGCATGTGGCAGAGGGGTGAAAGACTTTTTTTCTTGTAATGAAGAAGGTGCATTTCACAAAGGGCCACTAGTACTTGATAGCTGGTCTGAGAAATGTCAAAAGGAAAAATAATTGGATCCTTTCTAAGAATTTAAACCTCAGAGGCTTCAGTTTGAAAAAAAAAACAAAAACCAAAAACCACCCTGGGAGATTTAGATAAACAAGCCTCATGTCAAGTTAACAATAGTTGAGTACTTTATTATTTTGAAGGACTTTTTTATCTCCCTTCTCCAAGACTTGATGTCTTCATGCCGAACCTGAGAAAAATAGCATTTCCCAACTAAGTCAGCTCAAAGGTGACTTCAAAGGTCCTGTTCCTCACAAAGACCACAGTAACTGGAGAACTCCTCTCATCTCCTCTGAGATGGCGTGTAGTATGAAAGTTTCCAGACTAGCTGGTCACTAATGCCTTCCCTGGCATGTTGCATGACAATATCTGGGGACATCTGAGAGTTCAAGTTTATTGGGACGATGCTGCAGAACAAACCTGAGTGAAGGCTGCCAAGCAGGCTGGAGTGAACCCTGTACGTGCTCATGTTTTTCCTCAGAGGGATACGGCTCTCTCGCATCAGAAAAAAGCCTGAAGGACGGCTGAGGATAGCACATCAAGGGAATCTGTTGTCCCTTTTTAGTCAGGGACAGTGAGGCCATAACTAGACTACTGATTCTTGGGCCCTCCAATTCAGAGGAGATGAGGCAAAACATAAAGAGGGCCCAGCAGAATATGGTTCCGGGCCTCCAGCACAAGTTCTGTAAAGACAAGTTAAAAGAGTGAGACTTGCTGAGTCTGGCAAAGAGGAGACTAAGAGGAGCTCTCCCAGGTGCCTTTAACTATTTCAAGAACAGTCACAAAGATGACAGGCTCAAAATCTTTTCGGTACTGGCAAACACAACAGCAACGAGCAAGGCCCACAAGTTGCAGTTTGGATGGTTCAGAGAGGACATCAGGAAAAAGAGTTATTCATTAGGAGGGTTATGTAGCACTGGAGCAGGTCACCCAGAGAGGGTGGGAGGTTGGACTAGAGACTTCTGGAGGTCCCTTCCAACCAATATTTCCATGGTGTGATGATTTTCAGGGGGAAGGACTGGGGACACAGGTTCCTTGAGCAAACCAAGGAGATGCACACTCTACAGCTATAAAGGAAGTCTAGGAATGAGAATCACTTCATCTTGCTTCAGGGGAACAATTCAGGTGCTTAACAGAGAAGCCTACTGCCATATGAGATGTTCTAGGGTATCCAAGAAGTTTTTTGCAGTTATGAAGGAGGATTTAGGAAACATGCATGCCCTTCTGGAGTGTCACCCAGAAGCCAGGCACATTATTGGGCAGGGAATCCCAGATGGAATTAAACACAAATATTGACATTCAAGAAGTACTCTCTGGGTGTGTAGAATCTGGGTGTCTAAAGCTAAGCAATTTGTCTAAAGTCCTTTCATAATCAGTGGAGATGCAGGATTCAATCCTACATTGCACATGTGGGCTTCCAGTGCATCTGGAGATGTTGCTTGGTGTCCTGTCTCACATCCAGCCACCACTCTAGATACACAGCAGATCTTCTATTGGTCCTCTGTCATAGCTACTGTGCTTATCAAGGTTTTTCAAAGCCCCTAGGACATCACAAGTATTACTTGATGCCTATATGTTGGACAACTGAATCAGCTTCCTAGTCAATGCAGTCTATGGAGTCTGAAGAGCAACTAATTTACTCCTAAAGTAAACAGATTACCTTGGATAACTTACAAGATGAATCCCACCCTAGATGACTTGCTCAGATGGAGACATTCAAAGTGTAGATAGCTAATTCTGCACAGATAAATCCTACTTCAGATGCTTCACTGGAAGATACAGACAACCCATATTGATTAATAATAGTTATCCACTGATCACTGTTCTATTTTTTGCTTGTATGAGTGATAAAAGCCACACAAGGAATGGGGCCAAAAAGTAGTCTGCCCATCTGAGTAATTCTGTGATGTCTCAAAGTCACCTTTCCAAATTATTTAGGAAACAGTGAGGACAAATCAAAGCTTGAGGTTAATTTTGCCTAATTTCAGGTGAGACTACAGTCTGGGCATCTTCATTTAAACTCCTAATCTATATTTCCTTTACAATCATAGGAGAAAAACAGGCAACCACAGGGTGTGGATCATCTCACTGTACTGTAAATAACTAAAACAGGTTAGGGCCCATTTCCAAAGGGGCATTTCAAAGTCTAACTGTTGAAGAAAAAATCTTCTTGAGAGCCTTGAAATCTTGGAACTTATTTGCCTTTGGCTAGACATGCTCAAAATTGCTTCCAGTGAGGGAGTTTCCCAAAATGTCAAGTATCTATAGAGCTGAGACACTGCACTCCAGACAGCTTCTGTTTCATGGTGATACATTACAGCATGGATTCTGACTTTGCGTTTTTGGGCTGACATGCCTTGCCTGCCTTGAGCTGCCTACAATGCAGACCCTTCCACTTGAGCAAGTAGGTCTGACCTGCTTTGTAGTTAACATACAAAAGAAACATGCATGTCTGTAGGCATTCCTCTAGTCTTTTTTGATGGTTATTTTAGGACAAGCTGAAGGAGAGGTGAGATGAGCTGAAGTGGGCTCCCTATGTGTTGACTGTACCGAGAAGTACTCCATGGAGTAGCAAAGGAGACCAGGATGAACAATGGAGACACTCTTCATTTTGTAAACTACATGAACCCACCAGTGTGGATGAAGGAAGTTTTGGCTGATGCAACTTACTGTTATCAAAGTCATGAGAGAGGAAAGGCTGAAAAAACACTCTGTGACCATTTATTCATGACCCTTTAAAGGGAAAGAAAGACAATCGGCAAATGGCCCTCATAACCCAGGTTCCTTCTGAAGAACCACAGATGAGTTAAAAGAAACCCATTCTGGCCAAGCAGTTCAGGAAACATTTCTTGATACCACTTTATTATCAAGGAGGTCAGACTTCTAATGAATATGTATAATAATAATAAAAAAGGTAGCTTACTGGAACTTCATCACCTTCAAAATGCCTTAGTTTTCTAATTCTCTTAATTTACTTTGTGATCAATTGTTTATACTACTTATTAGTAGGAACTAATGAACAAATTGCAAAAAAAAAAAGTTATTGTTCATTTGTTGGATTTTATTGAGGGAAATATATTTCCAACTTTGCCTGTGTTGGTGGAAAGTCAGTGTGAGAGAAAGGGAAAGATGAGGAATATTTTTTTTTCCATTAATTAGATTCTAAAGATTGTCTGAATACTTTGCCACTGCCTTCTGTGTCCTGGTATGTCAAAGCCTTTAAAAAATGTAATAGAAATTCACAGATCACAAAAACACAGCAACTTTGGTATTGGGTTACACATGGGGCCTGTATAACCTAGGCAAGTTTCTTTTGGTTGTGCTTCATTAAGTCATGATCTAGAGAAGGTAAGTTTTCACTGTCAAGTCCTTTAGGTCCTTTTTTACCCCGTAGCCATGTAATATGATTTTGAGGTTTTGTTTTGAGTTTGCACAGCCTCAGGACCGCAGCTTCTCAGGCCTGCTCTGCCAGAACTTTTCTTGACCTGCCTGCAGCTTTTTAAAAAGTTTTAGCTTAGTTTACCTACAACAGCAATAACAACCTGTTGTTCTGTGTGGATTGAGATATTTACAGCTCCCGCATAATGATGCAGTAGAGAGAAATTTAGGCCTGGTACAACAGCAGAAGCCTTCAGAAGTGGAGAAGACACAGGATGCAGTCTACAGGAGTACAGGCATGGGACGGTAAGAAATGGGGCTTTGGAGACCCCCACAGCTATACACCACCCACCAGTGGTCAGTGTAAGCAATGTAGACCTAGAGCAGGACAAAACTAGTTTTAAGGGTAATAAAGAGAACAAAGAAATAGTATCTAACATAAGTTGAAGGTACCATATATAGTAATTTTGGAGATAACATGGAGATGCAGAGCAATGGAGAAAGAGCAAGGTGTAAAAAATGTGTTAGCAAACATATGAAAATAACCCCAAGTGGATACTAGCGTGAGGAAGAAGAAACCATTAACTTGAACATCATATTCCTCCTGGTGAAGGACTCCAGCTGATGACTACTCGCCCAAACAACCCACCAACAACACCAGAGTGAAACTAGCAACTTCAGGACCCAGGGTAGCTGGGGAAGAGTGAGCATAACACCAGGAAAAGGAGTGGAAACTGAAAAATATGTGTATAAGAGTTTAAACTATTATTATTATTATTATTATATTTCTCTTTCTGTAATAGTTAGATCGAGACTGGTAATGATTCTTGGATTAGACTGCTAAGATATTCTGAGTGGCAAAACACACACAAACAGAAGCATGACTGTATCTTAGAGTCAGATGGTCACTTCAGGGGTCCTAGGGAGGGCTAGGCCATGTGCTCTGTAGTGTGGGCCCAGCCAGTCTGCTCTATAAGGGGGCTGGCCTTAGTATCAGCCCCTGTTGGTCTGCACCACTTAGAGGATAGAGACTGCTCTCTGCAATGTGCAGCAGTGTTGGTTTTAGTAGTGTGAAAGTACCCACTTCATAAATGGAATACACTTTCCCCACAAAGTCCCAAAGTTTTTTTTTTTTCTTTGATGGAATGAACTGGTTCACTCCGAAACAAAACCTGGGACTGAACCATTATGCATTTAGTGGGGACCATGGAGGCCCCAGATTCAGGGAGAAGCCAAGGGGCTAAATGTTTTGAGGGAGTAGATGTGACATCACCTAAGCAAGTCTTTTGGTATCTCTCTCATGGTAGCAGAAGAAACTGTCGTAATTCGGAAGTGACCCACCCATCAGTTCTGGACATCGACCCAAGGATGGAATACTTTTCCTTTGGAAGGGGCCTGTGTCCATTAATTATAGAGGGAAGCTCTGGGTGGGAGCCAGGTGCCCAAGCATAGACATCTGATTCTGTTCTAGACACCTCAGGGCATTGGAGACATCCCTAAAGGCTGTGAGAAATGACACAGAAGCTATGAGAATCCTGTGCCCTCTATACCAAGGTACCCTCTGTCCCCAGTAAAGAGACTATTTCTTCTGTGGCTTCATCCCTTTGATGAGAGCAGCCTCCATGGCCACCAGCTGCCTTCAAACATGAGCTTTGTTCCCTCCTCCACTGTGTTGCTGAGCTTCTTCACAACGATCACTGTGTTCTATGCCTGCACTAGGTGCACTATCCCGAGAATACCCTCTGCTGAAAGCCATAAGAAGCCTTCTTCACCCGCGTGTCTCCCACTGCCATAGTCACTATTGCATATGCTAGCTCCATTTTTGGCTATGTGGGGCCTGAATACAGCAAATCCTTTGCTCCAACCAAAGCCTGAAAAAAGGGTTCAACAGAGGGTTGCCCCCATGGTGAGCAGAGAAGCTGCTTTGCTGTAAGCTCTCAGCAGCTTTCCAGGTTCCTCTAAGAATGTACATTCAGCAGAAGAATAATTTTAGGTGACATCCAGCAGACTAAGAAGACACAACTCTTTGAGTGTTGGAACTTACCCAGAAAATGGGAAGCTGGGACAGTCACACGATTCACTGAGGTTACAGTGATATTGCTGTAGGTGACTGGGCTTGAGCTTTTGCTCAAACAATTACAGCCAGTGGTTTATTTTCAGCAGATCTTTCAGACGAACCCAGTGCGGAGATTCCCCAATGCCAGACTAGAGGCAGAGAGCAAGACAGGGCATTTGGGATCTAGGACTAACCTGAGCCCCAAGTTAAAATGCCAATGCAATCATGGAGTATTGGCCACTACAGGGCTTCCCATTGTACTCCCTGTATAAGAGCCGTTCTGCTATGCTCTGAGATAGGGTCTGGGAGGACAACACAGTTTGTGGAGAACCTCTGTTTCACTGCTTAAAACTCATCATCCTCCCCCCTTGCGTTTTTGAGGCATCCTGTTTGTGGAGTCATCTGCTCCTTTCCTTCATATGTCTAAAACCAAATGCAAAGGTGGAGGGAAAAACATCAGTATTGCCTGTGTTTTCCTTGGGCTTCCTTCTGTTATTCGTGTTCTTTAGTTTGAAAAAGAAATTAGCTATGAGATAAATTAAAAGATTTGAGATTGAAATAGGGAGTTTCATCTACTTCATTGGAGGTGTCTGTGAGCAGCTGGAGTCTGTACTTGTTTTCCCTTGGCTCACTATATAGTCAATGGAGACAAAAAGAGAGCTCTAGAGGCTGGGTCCTCCCAGGCGATAATCGGCATGTGAAAGAAGTGTTACCAGTCTCTTCCAGACACTCTTCTCTCTCTGCCCTGACAATATGGGAGCATGCTAACTTGCTCAAACTGCAGCGCCCAACTTTTAGACACCTAAAATATAACCCTTCTTAGTGTTTTCTTTCTTCCAGAAATAATAATCAAATAATCAAAAGGACAGCCTTGAGGTTTTTCGGATGAGATGATTCCCCCCTCCCCTAAAGGGAAAGCAAGGCATTTAAGTCAGGATATTTAATAGCAATGGAAAGTGGCAACTGTTTGGCAATAACTCTGTTTTGGTGCACAGTGGTGTCAGATGAGACTATGTGACACACCTGCTTCCAATGACTGAAGGGAACACTAATGAATTTCACTATTTAGAGTATTAAAGAAGGCAAGCTATACTTGTTCCCTGTTTCCTCCCCTTTTCTGGAGAAACAGCGAGGAAGAAGATGTGGAAGAAAGCAGGGGATTACAGAAGAGATACTCAATATTTGCTTGTTTTGAAATCAACAGCCTCCCAGATGTTCTGAATCACAAAAGGCAAGTACTGGAAAGTAGAAGGAATAACTTTCAAAATGCATATATAAAGGGATGGTCTGGCATCTGCAGATAACAGTAAGCATTTTTGCTGCGACATTGGTTTGGCTTTTGAAACACAGATGTGATGGATGTTTGCAGTAAGTCAAAGTGAACTAGGAATTTCCCAGGCATGGCATGAAATAGTTCACAATCTCTTTAAAATATTGTGCTCTTGGGAAAGAATCCTTTGTGAGAGTTTGGAAAAGGTAGAAAGAAGACAGTAAAATCTCTGAGGACTGTAAATGTGAAACAGAGAAATCAGGGTGTGATGAATGGTTGAGAGGAATATTCTGTCTGTGTTACATAGGAAGCAAGCAAGGGAGCAAAAAAGGAAGGATATACCCTCCTGTGCAGACTGTGAAATTCCCACACTTGTTTCTTCATGCTCCGCTCTCAGCAGGATGTACTGAAATTGGGCATGGGCCCAGGAAATGAAACTGTAGTTGCTGAGTTCATCCTAGAGGGTTTCTCAGGGCTTGATCAAAGACTACAGCTGTTTCTCTCCCTGCTCCTTCTGCTCATATACCTGACAACAGTGATGGGGAACACAACGATCATTTTCCTCGTGTGTGTGGATCACCACTTGCAAACCCCCATGTACTTTTTCATAAGCAATCTGGCATTCCTGGAAATCTGGTTTACATCCTCCACAACTATCAAATTGTTGGTGATTCTGAGCTCTGGTAGGAGAACAATCACATTAAGCAGCTGCTTTGCCCAGTCCTATTTCTATTTTGCCCTGGGTTTTACAGAGTTTGCTCTCCTTGTTGTCATGTCCTTTGACCGCTACGTTGCCATCTGCCAACCTTTGCATTATGCTGCCATCATGAAGTGGCAGCTCTGCACTCACCTGGTTGTTGTTGCGTGGGTCACAGGCTTCACACTCTTGAGTTACCGCCTGGTCCTGCTCTCAAAGCTGACTTTCTGTGGCCCAAACAAGATCCACCATTTTTTTTGTGACAACTCTCCCTTGTTCAGACTGTCCTGCTCTGACACCAGCCTGCTTTGGAAAGTAGACTCTGTTTTCATATCATTTGTAGTGCTGGGTTCCTTATGTTTAATCCTGGTGTCCTACATGTGTGTCTTCCATTGTATTCTGCACATGCCATCAGCATCTGGGAGGAAGAAAGCTTTTGCTACATGTTCTTCCCGTCTCATCGCCTTAGCCATCATTTATGGAAGCTGCATTGTTCTCTATGCACGACCCTCAGAAGATGTTTCCTTGGAGACCAACAGAACTGTAGCTTTGCTGAACACTGTCCTGTACCCATTCTTAAACCCCTTCATCTACAGTCTCAGAAACAAGACTGTGAAACTGGCCCTGAAGGAAGCCGTTGGTCGTGCAAAGGTTCGACTTTTCCCCCAGTCATGATGTTTCTCAGGATAGCAATTTTAATTATGTATCATATAAAATATCACACACATATGTATGCAGCTACTAAATACAGGTGCCTCAGGAGATTTATTTTCTCACTGGATTGTAGTAGTGAAAGGAAGAAAAGTGAATTGTGTCTTGGTTACAGGGGGTTAGTATAAACAACATCTAAAAAATATTAATGAAATGCTGGAAACGCACTTCTTAAGACTGGGGCATAGACTACCAGTGGGTGCTGACACAAGGAAGCTTTCATAAGTCATCTCAGGAAGCTGAGTTGAAAACTCTGGGGACAATGTCCCAGGACTGTTGAGGAAAGCTCAAAACACCTTCTCTCCCTGAATAACAGAAGATGCTAAGCACAAAAATTAAGCTCCAGGATGGATCCTTCCGCAGTGCAGGGAAGGATATGGTGGCCCTGGTCTTCCCATCTGGGCCCACAGCTCCACCGGCAACATAGGGCTCGGGTATGCAGGCAGACAACTAGGCTCTGGCTTGAGGTTGAGCTGACTGACTTAACTGTTTACTACATACGTGCTTGAGTACATACGTAGTAAAACTGGGACCAATGAGGAAAAAAAATACTTAGAGATGGACTGTATATTGCAAAGGGGATAAAGCTGGAAAAAGGGAGGGATCAGTTGGATCTTGGAAAAAAAAGCTTCAGAAAATGGAGGGAGAGGGAATAAAAAGGTCCGGTTTTGTGTAAGCAAGCTGTTGGCAAGTACACTTGCTGATGGCAAGTACACTTACCTGGCTAAGCTGTGTGCCTGGTCACTGCGGTCTGCCTTATCATCAAATTAAATCCTGTTCCTAGCTATTTTCTGGGTGAGTGTGCTCTCTGTTCTGCATTAGTGCACGTGTGGAAGGCTTGCAGCCCTCCAGGCAGCTGGCTGTCAGAGACACCCGTGCAAGGCTGCATGTGAGGTCTCCTGCAAGCTTTGAGTCTCATTAGCTGGTGAGCAAAAACAGGACCAGGCCATTTGTATGGTTCATGTTTGTGAGTGCTGCTCGTGTCTCTGTGGTGCCTGTAAAGGTACTGTGCCCCTGGCTGAATTGATATTTTTGGTGGCCCATCATATCCGTACAGAGTGTGTGTATGCCTATTGGAAGCACATGTGCAGCCTCACTGCTGGCAGGACCAGGGAGCAGAGAACCGCAGCAGTCTCCCATCCAGCAGACCAGGAAGGCGGGATCCCCTGGATCCAAAAGTCCACCAGATTCAGCATCCTTTAACAGTGCAGGCCTTGGAGGTGCTGCAGCTACTTGATCTTGATGTCAAGGTCCTGCTTCTCGGTTACATTGTGATCCCCAAAGGGGACAGAGATGACCATAGGCTTAGGCTGTGGGGTTGCAGCATGAAGGACCATCTTTGGCACACATCATTTTATTTCCCCACTATCAACTTAAGCTATATAAACACAGAGATTTTTATGAGTGTTTGGGTAAGTGATCCCCTAGAGTCAAAGGGAGATTTTTTTTTATTGATCAGACTTATCATCTGCCAACCTTTATTGTAAAAGTGGCTGGGTTTGGACAGGCAGTGCCATATGAACTACCCTCCATTTTAAAACCGGCTACAGAAAGTAGCACTATTTAGTCAATCTAAATAGCAGGTGCAATGATCACTGTTTGGCTGGTGGTCCATGAGCAGGACAGTCATGGTGAGCAAAACTTCATTGTCTGAGGATCTGCTGCACATTACTATACCCATTTTCATCATATCAATGGGTAAAAAAAAAAAAAAAAAAAAAAAAAAAACTGGGGGATTTTTAAGCCAAATACCTATCGCAAATATCTCAAGACCTGTTTTCTGCTTTTACACAATGGATATTACTCTCATATTAAGAATGGCAGGAAGGTATTTGGGTTGAGAAATTCTTTTGAGCTTTGTCAGACGTTGCACAAACATCTCCATAGCTACATTATTGCCATTTCTGCCTGCTGCAAAACTATGCAGATAACATAGGCACAAGAATAAGGTGTCCTAACTGCAAGCTTATATGTAGATCTGGGCCAGCACAAGGCCATGACTGTCAGACTTCAAATGGTTTGCCTATGATTTTGTGAGAGAGGTGCACAGTCTACATGGAAAAGCATCTCAAATGTAAAAGCTGGGAACGCAGTTTGTATCATGAAAAGATCTTGAATGTCAGCCAGCATTGGTGTTTCATGCCTGTGGTCAAACCCCCAGAAATAGGGAAGGGCTATATTTTTTATGATATGTAACAAATACAGGAAACTGGAACAAATGTCCAAAATCACATTTCTTTCCTGGAGTTAGCACTGGAAGTAGCGTGGAATGAAGAAGGGGTAGAAAGGAAACCTCAGTGAGAATGGGACTTTAAAAGTGTCATGAGTCTCATGCACTTTCTTTGGCTGTTTATGAACACACAGTTTCAGGGCTAACCCCCCCAGCAGATAATGCCAAAGGCTGTGATGGCCCCTTTGTTGTTAGTCTGCTTCTGAAATAAATAAATAAATAAGGACCTAACACTAATCGCCCAGGGTGTCATAGGCATGGAAATCCCCAGCCTGAGTATAAGCCTCATAGACTCCTTAAACTTTTCACTCATGAAACCAAGAAGTCTTCCCTAAGCATTGGAATTTGAGAGTTGCAAAGGTTATTTTCTCCACTTTTTTAAACACTGCTGGAAATCAAAGTTATGTAGGCCCCCCCCTCCATAACCTACACATCATGGAGGAGACAGCAGGTTGCCTAAGGAGAAAAAAGCAATTGCTGGCATGACAGCAAGTGAATGAGAGGAAGATCTCTGACGTGCAAAAAAACTGCGCTACTATAGCCAACAAGATGTGAAAATCTTGAGGGAAGCTTGTTGGTGGGCAAATAGGGACTGTTATGGAAATTAGGCTTGTTGGCCACCATAACAGGGCTCGACCCTAGGTTCCCGCAAGTAAAGTTCAGAGCCAATCAGAATCAAAGCAAATTAAATAATTAATTTTTAATCACAGACGTGCCATAATTACAGCTTGAGCTGGGTGCCTCCAAAGAGGGACCCTAACAAAAACAAATCCTGGGCAATTATAGTTTTTTCAACTTACATTTCCCACCCCTCACACGGTAGTTAGACCAATAGTAATTTTTTGATCTGGGGTCTCCTGCTCCTCATTGGGTCTCATCGTTGTTCCTAGGTAAGCTGTTTTTCTCCTTATCTTTGTTTCTTGCGGTCTCTGATGACGGTTGTACTTCTGTTTTTGTTGGGTCTTGCAGTTGTCTCCCAAGGCCTTATTTTTCAACTGTTTTGACGTCTTCCCTTTCAGAGTGGGTGACACAGGAACGCAGACTGCGTGTGGCTTCCTTATCTTCCCAGCCTGAACGAGCTCTGAGGCACTATTTTTTACTAAACTAGGTAAAGGTTCATTACTTTTCCCAAGTGCGGCCTAAGGCTTCAGCAAATTTAGCTACTCATGCTAAGCAAGTTTTATAGAAGTTGTGCTAAGCAGCTATCTCTAGACAGTTTCAATTCACTATTCTTTAACAGGGACTAGAATGTAGCTACAAGTTTGGCCGCACGTGTTCCAGTGAAGAAGAAAGAGAGGTCACTGCTATCTGGTTGTGAAGGCTTGGAGTCTGGAGGGCTTGGCAAAGTCTCAGAGCACTTCCTCTGCCATGTTGTCCAGTTCTGAGGCAATAATTCTCCACGTACACAGGTCTGTAGCCAGTCTCCAGCAAGCTCCTTCAAAGCACGACTCTGCTTATGGTCTTAGAGAGAGCCACACACCTACTTTTTATACATTGCTGCACTGATGGCTGTGACCGAAATCATGCCAAAGCTTTGACCAGCCCAAGTGCATAGCTTTCTGAGTAACAGCATTGCTGCCTGCACTCAAACACTCCTCGTCATGGGGAGCTGGTGCACATGCTCGATGGAGCGCTCTCAGCACAGCGCTCACAGCCTTCATACAGATAAAGATAAATTCTGCAGAGAAAGATGTATTGGAGGGTGTGTGGGGGGAAATGGAGATAGAAGTCCAGCACTTATGTCTTCTGCAAAGCCACGGGGGATTTGTAGCTCATCGCAGTGCTGGTTATTTGGGTCTCCTGTAAAAGTCTTTCGCAGTTGTCTCCGTCTGCAGGGGGGTATATGTGACTGAAGATAATGTTTCTCCCAGTGGCCACTCATCCTGGTCATAGATATATTCTCTCCTGACCACAGCACTCAAACTCTCTGCTGATGATTGCCCTTTTGGTATCTGTATATGCCAAGGTTTCAAAGCTGTACTCTTGCAGGATGCGAGATAAGCTGCAGTGAATAATGCTGGTGGTCAACACAGTCTCCTCAGGAGGGACTAGCTTGTTCTGTTAGAGGCTGTAGGTCTGGATTTTGGGGTGCTGAGAACTCACTTCACATTGAAACAGCTCAATGTGCAGTCATTTCAGAAGGCCTTGCTTCAGTGACCCAGGCACAGAAATCTTGAGATGCTGGGAACAGCATGCTTATTATTCCATTGCCTTTTTCTTTTAAAACTGTGTTAGGAAAAGCAATGCTCAGGGGCTGTGAAGGCCTCGGCACTGTTTTGCAGGTTGGCCAAGGCTTGTCATGTTCCTTGTATGTTAGTGTTTGCAAGTGCAAGGCCATGAGAACAACAGAAAAAACATGAGAAGAAAAAAATGCTGCCATGGAGTCTCTGGAAAACACTGCCTCAGTGGCTTCGGTGAAAGGCTACAGAGTTACAAATAGCAGGCCCCTAGCATTACCATGATTGACCACTGCGCTGCAAAGAAAGCTGAATTTATCTTAACACAACGGGGACTGGAGGGTGCCCCTGGTTTTAGAGAAATGGCTATATCAGTTGAGTAGATCAACTGGCTGTATGTGATCGCAAGGCAGGAAAGGGAGGGTCGGATACCAGTGCAGAGAGACACTCAAAGTTCATGAGGGGTTAAACAGAGGAGCTTTAATGCAGGACTTACACTCCAAACTGTGCAGGGAGCCCTGGGAACCACACAGAGGGGTCACTGATTGGAGACTGCTGGATGCACAGGTCAGACGCCCAAGCAGGACTCACTTTGTGTATCCTAAGGTCCCATTTTAGCTACTAGAATTATTTCCTTACATTGACCGTGCTAGGCTTGAGTAGCTACTGGCTGCTGTTGATAAAACAAAGAATGCATGTCCGGCCTTGATGGGTTTCAGTCAGTGTGTAGAGAGCATGCTCTGAGGCTGCTATCACGTGCCCTGCCAGTCCCCTGACCGCTCACCAGATCTTCCACAGGTGTTTTTGCTACACTCCTCCCCATGACTGACAGAGACATAGTACTGGTGCCACCAGTGTGCAGGCACGGTTCTGACATGCCTTTCAGGCATTGGCTTAACTAACAGTTGAGGTGTATAAGCAACTAAATTATTGTAAATATATAGTAAATTATAATATATATGCATGTAAAACCAATTCACCCAGAAGACCAGGAGTATATTGTGTTTTTCCCATAATCCTAAATTTGACAGCCATGATGACAGTCACTGCCAGGGGTTGTCCCACGCTGATTCTTTGGATTTTACATCATGTCATACTTGAAGTAGGCTCATTATCTTGTGGACGTCAGGTTCGATGCGCTTGCTGCAGTTTCTTCAGTGTCCCAACTACTGTCAGTGTACAGGACTGGGATGGAGAGCAGCAATGTTGCGGCTCTGCTCGGCATATTCATTAGGTCACAGTTCTCCAGGTGAGAGTCTTCTAGATGGAACATAGACTGGGACACTTTCCCCTTTGATTAGTAACAGGTGGGTATCTCTTGCCCATCAGCAACGATTTCCCCTTCCAACTGTCCAGGTTTAGTCACATCATGCACCCACACAGCATGCCCTGTAGACTCAACACTGCCTGGCTGCTGGGTGGGCTGCAGGGAATCTACTTCCTGCATAGTGGGGACCCCTATGCACTCACATATCAGTTGGGCTGTTTGGTCTCCCTCCCTGTGTACATCACAGGGGTTGGGATCTGGTGTAATGGATCACAACTTTCACCTCCTCAGGACAGTTCAAGTCAGTGACTCCTGCAACGATGTCTACTGCCTGGAGAGCTAAACCATTACAGGGCACCAAGCAACCAGAATACCCTTGAGGTATGGTGACGGCCAACCCCGTACTCACAAGATGATGGTTGTCTGGTTCTCGGGTTATTTCTTTGTGTGGCAATCACAGATCCAACCCTGCACTCCTGGGCATGGTTCACATGGGCAAGCAGGTTTGGGGGTGCAGCCATTGCACTCTGTAAGTGTACACGACCACTCGATGAATTCCCCTTTGAAATGAGCATGTAGGGTAGAGCCATGCAGTGGGCAGTCACTAAGGCAGGCATTTGCCTGATGAATGCTTTTACTCCAACCCGTGAGGGTACCAGTAGGGGATATTTCACACAGCTGCCCTTTGAGCAGCCTGTTCATGTGTTCTGTCAATCCCACCCCTTGCGGATGGTAAGCTGTGATAAATCCAGGCTATTCCTCACTCTCCAGCCCAATTTCAAATGCCACTCCCTGTAAAATGAGTGCCCTGATCACGTTGGATTTCCACCAAGGAACCATAAAACTCAATCAAGTCTTCTAACGCCTTAATGATGTGCCCCTGGGTAGCTGTGGCACAAGAGTGGGTACACAATAGACCAGAGCAGCTATCTACACTGGTCAGGACATATTTGTGCCGCTGGCTCTGCAGTAGGGGCCCTGTATCATCAGTTTGCCACACCTCCCCAGAGGCTTTTGTCCTCTGCAAATATACACCTTTTTGGTCTGCAGCCAACATGGAGCTAAGTGGGTACAACGGGGGCAACGCTGTCTTGTCCCTTTTTATACCACGATGGTGGTGTGAAGACCTCCAACGCTAGCCCATTGGGTGGCCCTGTCTCCATCCAGATGGCCGCTTTTGTGGTGAATCCAATCTGCTAACCCTGGAGCAATAATCACACTAACAGCTGCCCTAGCGTCTACCTTGGCATCTTCGGAACTGCTGGTTGCATGGGTGTCCATATGTCTTATGGCAACTCAACATTGGGTGCAGGCTTCCCAGATACTAGGCCATAGGGGCTTTCTCCATATTGGCTTGCCGTGGATAGCCCATCCTGATCTATACCACACTATCATTCATACAGAAAGAGTCTTGTACACTGCCCAACTGTCAGTGTATATAAATAAGAGCTCTTCATTTTCTGTGAGCACTAGAGAGACTGCCTGAAGTTCAGCCCACTGTCCCGGGCCAGTCACATACAGAATCTCTTTGACGTTTGGATTAAAGGTCATGGCTCACCACTACCTCTCTGCCCCTTTGTACGAGGATGAGCCATCAGTGAATCATGTTTGTTCTTGCTGCTCCACTGTCAGCTGATTGAATTGGAGGAGTTTCTACACATGGAGATTCTGGGGCTGCAGCTAGAGGCACTGCCAATTATCCTTGGGGGTAATTCCTCAAAGGTGACAGCCCCTAAGAGATGAGCATGAGCATCTGTGATGCCCAGTTTAGATGCCTTCACGTGTAGTTGCAGGCAATGCTTCTACTTCCACAACATTTGATGCGGGATAAAGGTTTGCCAGTACCCCATAAGCCCTGGGAAGGATTGGGTCTGACCTAGAGATGTTGGTTTGGGGAAGTGGGTAGTGGTCTCCATGTGTTTTTTGTGGTATTTTGCTTTGGGAACCTGATCAGAGTATGCCTAGAAAGATGACTTCATTGCTGGTGCCCTGTATTTTCTTTGGGTTCATGACCTACTTTGTATCAGTTAACACATCTAGGACTCATGCTTTTGCTTCAACAAGGCTTGCTTCAGTGGGACTGCTTAGCAAGATGTCATCCATATAGTATTCCATTACTACCTTATTGAGCAGGGTCACCTGGTCCCTGCTTACCAGCTGGTGACAAATCGTGGGGCTATGTTTGTGACCTTGTGGCAGCACCATAAAGGTATATTGGCGGTCTTCCCAGGTAAATGCAAATTGATCTTGGCTCTTCTGCATGATGGCAATAGAGAAAATTACCACATGCCAGTGTCTTTTCCTGGTGGCCAGTCGTTCTATGATGGACACCATGTTGGGCACAGCTGCAGTCAACATCAGAGTTATGCTGTTAACGTTGAAGTAGTCCACTGTTCTTCTCCAAGAACCGTCTTTCTCTTTTACTGGCCAAATGGGGCTGTTAAAGGCACTGGCTGCTGGGCGAATGATGTCAGCAGCCAAAAGGCCACAGACAGTATCTGTTGTCTCATCATGCCCTTCGGGTGTATGGTACTGTTCAGTGTTAACAACAGCGGTAGGCACAAGGAGCTCCATTGGGTCCCATTTAAGGTGCCCTCTCCAGACAGTAATAGCTATTTTAATGTATAAGGGCTGCCCACAAGAAAAGGGGCCCCGCTGAGCATTGATTATTTTTCCTTGGAGTGTATCAATGTAAATCACAAGAGAAGCAAAGGAAAACCAGAACATAAAAGCAGCACTTGGAAGTAAACTCTATTCTCTATGAGGGGCCGGGGGGAGGCCCTCCCTGGGGGCTCTCCGGCTGTGGGCAGCAGCTCTGTTGGAAGACCCTTGGGCAGGCAGCCAGAGGAGCTGTGCCACACAGTGAGGCATGTTCTCCGCTGACATGCAAGTTGGTACCAGTAGCAGCCCCAGTGGCTGAGAGGGAGCCAGGGAGGGACAGGGGCATGAGCAGCTAGGAGACCCTTCCAGGAACCCCAGCTGCAACACCTTGCAGCCAGAGACCTACTCTGTTAAGGGCTGTGGAGATTTCTCCCCTAATGAACTGTCAGCTGCCCTTCCACTCCAGCCTGCCTTTCACTTTTCTCCCTCTGGTCTCATCTTGTCTTGGTGCCTGCAGGCAGTGCTGAGCCCTGCTGCTCTTGGCAAAGGAGCTGCTCCTGGACAGAGCTGTCTCTCTGCAGAACCTATCAGGTAGCCATGAGCTCCCTCAGTTCTGGGGACCTGGCCCAGGCAAAGGTTTGATTTTCTGTGCTTTCTGCCTCCCTCCCTCTGCTACCCAAGGCTTCCTCAAGATGTTGTCTTGGGTCCATGTTCCACTCCTCCATACCAGTAACCCTCCTGCCATTTCTCTTTACCCTGACTACTGTGTATGTGCTATCATCATCCTCATGAGGATCACTTCCATTCCTGGGAGGCAAAAGGCCTTTCCCACATGCTCCTCACACTTCTTGATGGTGATATTTTCTATGAACCCTCATTGCTGTCTACATGCTGCCATGCAGAGGAAGTTGATGCCTCTGAACAAAATGTTATCAGTCTTCTGCATAGTGGTGACTCCTCTGGTCAATCTATCAGCCTACAGCCTGCAGGGCAAGGAGGTCCAAGAAGCACTGAAGAAAGTCTGTAAGTTCACCTGAGCTCCCACAGACATTGTCATCAGCCAGGCTGCTTTGTTTCAAGATGCATTGGTTCCACTGGGTGGGTTTTGCCTGACTACATGGATTGTTACAGTCTAGGAAAATCCATGTGAATGCAGCCATCTGAAAGTTGCATGGGAACTCCTTAGGAAGGGGAATGGCAATAAGGCACTTCTGGGTAAAACCACCCACCTGGGTGCTGCAGGCGCTGTGGGCCTGAGAGCAGTAAGGCCGTGCAGATGGGATGGAGGGCTCCTCCGGCCACTGTGGGGGGATATGTCCCCCCCTCAAAGGCTGGGAGTTGTGAGGAGCTGCAGGTGAGAGCTGAGCCTCACCCCTGCCTTGGGCGGGCCCATCTCCCTTTCTTGAGCCCCCGCTAGACCACTGCCATAGCAGTCTAGCACCGGCCCCAGGAGGAGCCCAGGGTGCAGGGGAAGCCACAGGGTCTCACAGCAGCCCACCAGGAGCTTCATGAGCACCAGGACAGCACAGTGAAGCAGCCCTGGATAGCCTCAGGCTGTCAACATGGGGGTGGCAGGCTGTACTTAAATCTCTTGATGTTCAAAGGCTAGCAGTAGGCAAAAATCTGTCTCTGGGAGCAAGGTAGCTTTGGCAGTTTGGTATCCCTTTATGGGGGAGGCGGGATTTTTTTTTTTTCCTTTGGAAGAAAGAGTTCTTTCTGCTCCAGTTGGCAGCCTAAAATTTAGGCAGCTGTTCTGAGATATCTGTTGACGTTTCCTGCAATCTCTGCAGAGGGAGCTGGCTGTCCGTACAGCACACCATCCTTCCTTCACCACTGCGACTTATTTCCCTGCACCAAGCAGGGGAGCCATGGCAGAGTGAGGTTTGGTTTCCTCTGCAGGGTTACTTCCCAGTGGAAGGTGATGTCATTTCTGAGTAGCGACCAGAAGTGTGATGGAGGTGGAGTCCTGAGGCAAAAGGCTATTTTAGGCAGGCTGCAGATCATCTGAAGCAGAAGCTCTGGCTCTGCAGCATGCCCCATTTGGAGTGCTGCCTCTGAGCCAGATGAGAAATAGCAGGGTCTGCAGCACACTATTTCCATAGGGTTTCCCCAGCATTGCTTCCACAGTGTCAGATGCGTGAAGTTACCTGGGACTCTCTGTGAGCAGTAGGCTGCTCAGAAATCACTGCCGTGAAGGGAGGTACTGCTGAAGTTACACTGCCTCCAGCTGACGGCTCTGTAATACCACATTTACCTACCACAGGTGTAACTGAGCACTGGGCATGTCATCGTGGGATGAGAACTGCCACCTCTGGCCAAAGACTCTGGGACAGAAACGAGTGGAGGATGGCTCCTGGGTGCATTGATATTTGTTGCCTTGTGAGATAGGAAGGAGAAAAGAGCCGCGGGAGAAGACGCTCTTTGATTTGCTGTTGACCAGCACTGGTCTGATTTTGAGAGGGCTGACAGGGATTTCTTGTTGATAGCTCCACTGTTCCTGTCACAGCCGCGCGGACTTTAGTGTCTGGCTGGGATTCACTTGCTCATTCAAACTGCCTTTGTAGTCGGTGGGGAGACACAGGAGCATCTACAATTCATCACTGTGTGCCAGGGCTGAGGTCTACAAGACCTGAACAATACCAAAGAGCCCTTATTTGCGTAACTGCTCTCTGTAACTCCATGGCCTTTTAGCAGGTCCTTGTGAAACTGCTCTTACATAGAGTGCATCCTGATTCCCTGTTTGCCTTCCCCATGCTGCTCATCATTTCATAGGCCCTTCAGTGGTCTCTGTTCCAGGCTGAAAACTCCTGCATCCTCACCACAGCACACACAATAGATAAAGAGAAAGTGTTTGGCAAGAAAACGTGCATCAAGTCTTCTGTTAAAAGGAACAGTTAAGTGTTCAAAAATTTAAAATACTTAGTGGCATGCTTTGCTTTTCTTCTGAATTCTACTTTGTGTTTCAGCTTGTTCCTGTGGAGCTCCAAAATCTGATTTCCATTAGTTTTGTTTATATTTTAATTCCTATTGAAACTGGCCTCAGGACATAAAAGACAAAACAGAGTTCCTTTCTCCTGCTTTGGCTGGTTTGGCTTGGCTTGATTTTTTTTTTTAATTTATTTATTTTCTTGGCTTCTGTTTGATCTCTTTTATTCCTATTTCCTTCCTGAAATTCTGGACTCACTACAGGACGGCGTAGGCATGCTCTATTATCCCTGAGTTCCCTGTTCAGAAAAGTGAGCTCATCTTCCAGTGATCTTGGGTCATGAGGAAGTGCAGCTTTCAAAGCTCATGCATTGCTTATGTTTCTTGCCCACTTTGCACTTCACTTACCTCAGAGGCTGACTCCACTTTCCTCCTGTGCTGATGTTATCTGAACCTGCCTGTGGTCAGCCGGAGGTGAGGTATCTTGACTTTGCATGCAGTGAACACCCAGCCAGGCATTTCTATACCCTGAGACCTTACCAGCCCATGGGACAGAGCCCATCAACCAACACCGGACACCCCCAGCAGGGAGAGACCTCAGGAGGGAGCAGTTCTATGAGCAGTTCTATGAGCAGTTCTATGAGCGGGTAATATTTGCTTTTGGTTATCCTAGGACAGCGCTATTATTCTCTCTAAAGCCACTGAACGGTTAAAAAAGATAGACTTTTCCTGTCTCTGTCTTCTGTCTTTCTCATTTTAACTTCAGGTGAAATGTTAACAGGGAATGTCCAGGGTAAATAAGACCATGGTGACAGGGTTCATTCTTCTGGGCTTTCCCAATCTTGCCCAGTTCCAGCTTCTGTTCTTTGTGGTGCTTTTGCTTATTTATATGGGGACCCTCCTGGGGAACATCCTCCTCATCCTTCCCACCATGGTGGACCCTGCCCTTCACAGCCCCATGTACTTCTTCCTCCAGAACTTGTCTCTCCTGGAGATCTGCTTTACTCTAGCGGTTGTTCCCCAGCTCTTTTCGAACCTCCTTGCTGAGAAGAAATCCGTCTCCTTCCTGGGCTGCATGGCACAGATGTTTTTCTTCTTCTCCTTTGGCACTGTGGAATGCTTTCTTCTAGCTGCCACATGACCGCTATGTTGCTATATGCAATCCTCTGTGCTACCGGAACATTATGAACAGGGGGGTCTGTATCCAAGTCATGCTGGCTCTGTGGCTCTCAGGGATTCCTGTGGGGATGTTGCAGACCACATGGCTCTTCAGCCTCCCATTCTATGGACCTAACAACGTGAACCATTTCTTTTGTGATGGACCCCCAGTGCTAGAGCTGGTGTGTGCAGACACCTCCCTGTTTGAGACATATTCCCTCACAGCCACAATCACTGTTATCATGTCCCCCCATTTGTGCTGATCCTGGTGTCCTACATCTGCATCCTCCACTCTGTGCTGAAGATGAACTCTGCAGCAGGGAGGCACAAAGCCTTTTCCTCCTCTCATCTCATAGTGGTCACCCTGTTGTATGGTACTGGTATTCTGGCATACCTCCAGACCAGATCTGACTTCTCACCAGATATCAAGAAGTTGTTTTCTCTTTCCTACATGGTAATTACACCAACATTAAATCCCATCATCTACAGCCTGAGGAACAGTGAGGTGAAGGAGTCCCTCTGGAGAACCCTGGGGAGGAAAACTGCCAACAGTCCTTAACACCCTTGTCCCGTTTTAACACCAATTCGAAATTTGAAAGCTGTTTTCCAGCAAATATAATCCAACATAGGGTAACTGCATACAAACTCTCTCATCTTTTCCCCATCTTCTCAAAGCTTTCATACAGCGTGTTTTGCTCAGCTGAACAATTGTCATGATACCTTATGTTCATTAATAGATCTGCCAGCATCATCATTTATTCCAGGTCATGAGAACTGCCATTGTGTGGTCAGCCTTATCACCATTCCTGCTTCTAGAGATCCACTCATGCACAGGAGGCAATGGCTCCAAAGCTGAGACTAAAGACTCTGCTAAACTCTGCAGAAAATGAACTACAAGCAATATTAGATTTCTTGAAGGCAGAGAAAAATACCTTAGCAAGGTATGTATAGCAATACCATCCAGCGACACTTCCACAGCACTGCTGGGATTCAAGAAACACAAATGTGTTAGTACAGAGATTGAGATAGTGGCTCCTGATGTACAGACTTCCTCTGTAGTTTAGGGCTGTGTTCACACTTGTTATTTGGATTGCTCCCTGTTTCTCTCGAAAATCCTCTTTCCAGGCGCTTGCTGCTTGATAGCTCCCAAAATCCTTTCTCAAGTGCAATAACTGTGCTTGCAACTATACTGTCCTTGTGGTGTGTTTGCAGGGAGGAGCCCTGTTTCTATGGTTAATGGAGCCGGAGTGGTATACAGCCACACTTCTCGTGGCTGCCTTTGAGAGAGCAGTTTGGTCACATCCATTTTACCTAGCACTTAATTCTTGGCTCGTGCTTCTTCTGCAGGTGTTTGTAATGCTCACACACAGGCCTCTCAGGCAAACTGAACTGGTCACCCACAGTACTTCTCTGCTCGATGGGGACCATGTAAACCTGTAGATTATCATTATGGGCCTTTACAAAGGGAGACTTTACCTCTCCTTCAATCTATTTTTGGAACGGTGGTGCTCGGAGCAGTGCCCAAACCACTGTGCATAAAGTTGTTTTGCCACAGCTCTTACGATAGCAATAAAGGTTCCTGCAATCACTAATTCCTCATCTGTACCTCTGGTTTAACTGAAGACATAACATCACTGGAGCCAACATCTGTTATTCATATCTGTGCGATATGACCTGAGACAGTTTGGAAAGCTCAAATTCATTATGAATTACCAAGCTCAAGTTTGCTATGAACTACTATGTCTTCTAGACACGCCCACTGAAGTTGGACTACATCCTTACAACCCATCCTGTTTGTGCAATTGTTTCAAGTGAGTGCAATGCATGCAGAAAGTCAAGGCATGAGGGTGGCTGAGATTAGACGACCTGCTGGAATATTCTTGGAGGACTGAGTCGGGTCGAGGGAACAAGACCTGCTGAAATTCCTTCTGAGCAGTTCATTGGTCTCTGCAGTGAAATAACCATTAAGCTTCCACTGCACTACATCTGAAGAGACGTAATTGTCTCAGGTATGATCGAGAATCCAAGCAATGTGGATGATCAGGGAAACAGGATCCCGGGGAAAAAAAACAAAAAACAGAAAAAACAGGAAATAATCTACAATGCCAAATGAAGCATATCCGTATGTGCTAGCATTCCTGGGGTTGACTCCAGATCCAGAAAAAAAACATCAGGATTTAAAGAACTTTAAAAGTTTTAGGCACACATCAGTGGGCTTGACTACATCACTGTGTAAAGTTTGTCCTCTGTTGAAATCAGTAAAGAATGTCTAAATGAAGATTCACAAAGGAAGTGCTTCTCTTTCACACCTGAGAAGTGCTGTGCACCGAGTAGTGTACTGTACTGTATAATAACACTGCCTAATAAAGCTTCTTGTCTCTTCTGCAGACCTTCTTCCTTTTTAAGGAACAGCAAATCAGAAGAAATTTCAAAGGATACAGAGAAAAAGAAGTAATTTAGTCTGATGGATAATGGGCAGGGGGGAGCAGATTATCAAGCAGAGGTGGGAAGAAGTATTTTCTAAGTTGTGTCTGCCCTGGATTTAAAGTCACATTAGTTAAGAAGGATTCATAAACAAGAAAGAAATTGAAAGAAGATCTAAAGCAAAGAAGTGTTATCTGACACTTTTTAGCTCTTAAACTTCTTTGTGCTCTTATTGTCCTTCTTGATTTTGTCCCCCCCCCCCTTTTTTTAAATATACTGGTCTGTTAGTGGGATTTTCTGTGTTTTGGTTGTTTGCTTGCTTTTTAAGGAAAGCAATTTTCAGCATTGGTGTGGGAATGCAGTCACGGGGTCATGGATATCTGGTGCCATTGTAGGTGCTCTGGTGGCCTCTGCCCTGCCTCCATCTGAGGGAGCTCTGAGGGGCTCTGGACTCCTGCAGGTCCTCTAGGAGAGCTGCCAGGCCCAGGCAGGTACCTCAGAGGCACCGGGGCCTCTCCAAGTGCCACTGGATGCTTGTGGTTAGACACCTGAGCGCTGCCTGGAAGGGTGAAGAACAGTTTTCAACATTTAGAAAAATATGAGCACACTTGCATCTGCTAAAAGGATTGGCTAATCTTAATGCCAGTGCTTTCCCATGATGAAAATTCTGGCGGAAATTTTGAGGAAGGGTGTTAATCTCCGGAGAAGAAATATTGATAGGCCCCTCAGCTAGTGTTACCACTGCTCTGTCTATTACGCTGTGAATGTAATTTCAGAAATCTCTCACATGTTTTCACCTGTCCTGATTAAACCTCCTCCCCTTGTTCTTTATCGATTCAGATACCTCTCAGCTCTCTAGTTGCTGCTTTGAGCTTCGGGGTGCCTGAAGCTTGCCTTGTCACTCAGGAGTCTAATTGTCTCTTTAGCCAACTCCTTAGCTGTGTTTCTATCTAGCCTTTCCTGTCTGTCTATTTCAGGGAGGTTTCTTCCCTGTGGAAAGTGGACCTCACTGGAGGCAGCTTGGACTTAACATACACTATAGGAGTGTATTCTACTTTTTATTAAACTTGATCATATTTTATTTTTGTTTGTTTGCAACTAAGAAAAATCCTCCTGTGTCTGCAGCTAGTTCTCTAAGGCAAGCAGCTGGTAATTGGTGCATAGGAGCTGTAAGATTCAGCTACAGACTGCAGTGGAAAAAGGTTAGATTTTAACAAGAGTCATGTAAGTCCCCAGTGGCTGAAGAGAGAAATTGCTGGGTTGGGGAGGTGAGGCAGAAGGTTGTCACACATACAGATCTCCTATCAAAAAAACTGCTTTTCCTACATGCCCAGACCTCATTAGGAGACACTCTGGATCAGTATCAATGGAGAATGTGGATATCACTTGTTCTGCAATGTGAAGAATAAAGAAAGCTTAAAAAGCAGACATCTTTCTCTTTCAGGTGCTCACTGAAAACTTGCTCTTGTAAATACAGTCCTGAGATATCCCCAATTATCCACACAAGAATTGAAGAACTGATGAAAATTATGGGTAATTATGGAAAAATTATGCAAAAAGACATGGCTCCCCAGGGGCTATATGCATTTTAATGACCCCTCTGGTGTATTTGGGTCAGAGCCCCTGCACTTCAGATGTTGAGAGGAGGCTGAACAAGCCTCTCAAGAAGTTAAAGTCAGATGTAAATCCCCAAGTTTCTTGGAGCATTAATGGGTCCCACTGAGAGCAATTACCAAAGAAGGCTTCCTGGGGTCTGATTGGAGCAGAAAGTCGGAGGCACTGGTGGCTGGCAGGCAGGCAAAGGAAGTGTGCAGGTGGCTCTGATGGCAAGTAAACCTTGATGTGTTTTATCAAGCAGGATAGCCAGGCACTGACACGCAGCCCCAGGAAAGGGTGATCCTTTCCTTCAGGCATTGCTCAGGGCTCTCTCTTCCTGGGGGCAGTGTGAGGGTGGGGGTGTGCAAAGCCGAGTGGAGGACAATGATACGGCACCTCCTGGGCTCCCTGGGGATGAGGAAGCAGCAAGGCCACCGTGCTTTAAGGAAATGGTGTCTTCTCAGAGGCCCTGGGGGCAAAGACACCAGCCATAGACAAGAGGACAAAGACCTCAGTTCTGTTGGGAGCTTTTAGCCCTGGCAGTGCCCTGGGCTGTCTCCACCGCAGGCTGTCCCACGCTGTCCCACGCCTGCGCCTCTTTCCCTGCAGACAGTAGACACCCAACGTGCTTCCCCACCTTGCTTTCACCCCAGGATGGCTCCACCTCTACTGATGTCTTTCTGTCCCCACGTGCTTTTCCTTGAAATACAAAGGCAGGGGCTGATCACAGGCTCCCTCTGGGTGACCTGTGGCACCACAGCACTACCCTTCAAGTGACATTTCCTTTTCCTAATGTCACAGCTGACCCCCACAAGCCTCAGTCTGTGGCTCTTTCCCCTTCTCTTGCTGTTTCCCACTACCAAGAAAAGCTCCATCATCTCTGAAACAACCCTTCAAGCAGTGACAGGCTCCTACTCTACTGCCCTCAGCCTCCCCTTCACCAGGCTAAAGAAGCCCAGGTTCTTCAGCCTCTCCATAAAGGCCTTGTCCTTTAGACCCCTAACCTCGTCTTGGCAGACCTCCTCTGGACCCTCTCCAGTTCCTCCCCATTCCTCCAGCACAGGGCATCCCGCACTGGGACACGCTATTCTACACGTGGCCGCACCAGTGCTGAGATGAGGGGGACAATAATTCACCTTGTCTGGGTGGCTGCTCACTTCCTAATGCAGCCCCATATGCAGCTGGCCTGATTTATGGTGAGCACGCACCACCGGCTCATATGACATCCCTTGCAATGTCCAGGTCCTTCTCCTCAGGGTCACTCCTCTACCGGTTAAGTCTCAGGCTGTCCTGATGCACAGGCTGTTCTGCCCCCCTGATACAGGACCTGCCATTTCTCCTTGCACAATGTCATGAAGTTTTTGTTGGCCAAATCCCCAAGTCTTTTCAGGCCCCCTGGGGCTTTGTACCACTGTTCTCCACTCTTTGAGCCAGGCAGCCTCCAGCTCATTTCCTACACCCTCCGTTGCTTACTGCTCCATCCCACATCTCCCCAGTTTGGCTACAAAGATGTTATGGAAAAGCATGTCAAAGGCCTTCCTAATTTCAAGGAGTGCATGCACTGCACTCCCCTTGTCCACACAATCAGTCATTATGTCACAGAAGGCAATCAGATTGGTCAGGCAATATTTGCCCTTGACAACTTCATGCTGGCTGTTCCAGACCCCTTCATGTGGCTGGAACTAGCTCCAGCAAGATTTGCTTCCCAGGGACTGAGGCAACACTTACCAGCCCACCACTGCCCAGATCCTCTTTCCTGTCCTTCTTGAAGATGGATGGAATGTTTGGTGGGCAGGAGGGGAAGGCCAGAGGCTGGGCAGCAGCTGTGGGGCTGTGCCAGCTCCTGCTGTATCACTGGTCCCTGCGGTGTGGGAAAGAGGGACAGCTTCTGCTGCTCCAAGGACACGGAAAGAGATTTCACTTTCTCACTTATTCCTCCTTGCAAGCACACAATGGCTCCTTTCTTCTTCTCCAGGGATGTGCCTGATCCCCAGAAAACCTTTCCCCAGCGAGTGCATCAGTACTGGCCTGCACAGCTGTTCTTAGAGCCTCCCCCATGCTCTCCACATGGCCCCGAGCTGGTGGGGTTGCTCTGCAGAGTGAGCAGCCTGTGGTGCCCCAAGGCCATGGGGTGACTCCGCACTGGTCATGGTGGTCGGGGTGAGAAGCAAACCCAGTTGGGCAGGCATAATTGCACCTGACAACCCCCTACCAAGGGGTCTGTGACTGTGGATGACACTCTGAGCAATCACAGGACATTCCAAATGGCTCAGGCTGTGTTCAGGTGTGTCCTGAGATCCAGCCCACTGAAGGTGACATGAAGCACTCTCCAGGCTCCCGTCCCTCTGCCTGCAGGGTCTGCACTGCAGGCATCTGTCACCAGTCCTGTCACACAGGAGACAGTCCCAGGCAGATACCACTTGACCCTTCACCACCTCCAGGAGCCCTGGGCATCCACAAGTGAGAGCTGAATCCAGCCCTCCTTCCCTAACACAGCACCCCATGAGCTCATTGCCTTGAGCCCATGGGAACCTTGGAAAAGCAACAGGCCCTTTCAGGGGGAAGTACTTCAGTGAACTCTTGGCCCTAGTTTTGGAAGAAGAAACCAACTTTCAAGCACAGCACTGAGGAAATCCCCTTTTATGAGAGACAGGCCAGCTCTGACACACTGATAGACACATTTACAGAAGGCCTCTGGCTCAGACAGACTGGGTTTGTGCCTCTGGAGAAGTGGGGTAAATTCAAATACTTCTGTACGAACATGATTATCACAGAGAGAATGCCCAAAGCACAAGAGTTGTCTGAGAGAAATTAGAAATCAGCTGTGAAGAGGGATGGGCAGCTTATTGCTGCTGAACTAGTACCCCTTGAATCAGTTTCTTCAATGCATCTTTGAGCTCCCTGTTCCTCATGCTGTAGATGAGAGGATTCACTGCTGGAGGTACCACTGAATACAGAACAGCCACCCCCAGATCTGCAGCTGGGGAGGAGATGGAGGGGGGCTTGACATAGGCAAATGTGCCAGTGCTGACAAACAAAGAGACGATGGCCAGGTGAGGGAGGCACATGGAAAAGGCTTTGTGCCGTCCCTGCTTAGAGGGGATCCTCAGGACAGATGCAAAGATCTGCACGTAGGACAGCACAATGAAAATGAAACACCCAAAGAATAAACAGATACTAAACACAAGAACCCCAACTTCCCTGAGGTAGGTGTTGGAGCAGGAGAGCTTGAGGAGCTTGGGAACTTCACAAAAAAACTGATCCACTGTGTTGCCTTGGCAGAGTGGTATTGAAAATGTATTAGCAGTGTGCAGCACAGCATTGAGAAAACCACTGCCCCAGGCAGCTGCTGCCATTTTGGCACAAGCTCTGCTGCCCATGAGGGTCCTGTAGTGCAGGGGTTGGCAGATGGCAACAAAGCGGTCATATGCCATGACTGTAAGGAGAGAAAACTCAGCTGAAATCAAGAAGAAAAACAAAAATATCTGGGCAGCACATCCTGAGTAGGAAATGGCCCTGGTGTTCCAGAGAGAATTGGCCATGGATTTGGGGACAGTGGTGGAGATGAAGCCAAGGTCCAAGACAGAGAGATTGAGGAGGAAGAAGTACATGGGGGTGTAGAGGTGGTGGTCACAGGCTATGACTGTGATAATGAGGCCATTTCCCAGGAGGGCAGCCAGGTAGATGCCCAGGAACAGCAGGAAGTGCAAGAGCTGAAGCTCCCACGTGTCTGCAAAGCCCAGGATGAGGAAGTCAGTGAGGGAGGTGCTATTGGACATTTTCTGCCTTTAGGCACAGGGACCTGTCCAAAGAGGAAAAGACATTGACAAGTTAGGACAGGCTTTATTGAATAAAACCCACACCTTTTCTCAGAGCAAATCCCCACATCTCCTCCCTTCTGAAGGGAGGACCTTCCTTCAGCTCCCTTGCTTGAGCTCTAGTTCATGCTTTCTGAGTATGCCATGAGGAACAAGGTACTCTGTCCACAGGCTCCAGAGCAGCCAGCCCTGCTTGTTACACAGACACAGTCTGGGTGGCTGCTCACTTCCTAATGCAGCCTCCCATATGCAGCTGGCCTGATTTATGAGGTGAGCACACACCTCTGGCTCATGTGGCATCCCTTGCAATGTCCAGGTCCTTCTCAGGGTCACTCCTCTACCAGTCAAGTCCCAGCCTGTCCTGATGCACAGGCTGTTCTGCCCCCCTGATACAGGAGCTACCATTTCTGCTTGTACAATGTCATGAAGTTTCTGTTGGCCAAATCCCCAAGTCTTTTCAGGCCCCTCTGGACTGAAGATCCCTTGTGTCAACTGTTAACGTGTGTGTGTGTGTGTGTGTGCACGCACGTGCACGCAGATGGCTCATCCTGTCTTGCAGTGCCTCTGTCAGGATAACACTATGTGGAACTCCGAACCACGTTTCCCAAACAGGTTGGTCAGTTGTTGTCTGATGGCAAAGGGTGCTTGCAACTGTGTTGTCAGTTGGATCGGGTCAGACTCAAAAACCACTGTTTTGCTTAGTTCTTCTAACCCAGCTGGCAGTGGAGCTACATGACCACCCAGCACATGCATAATTCATGTCTGTTTTTAAAACTTCTGGTCTATATCTGCATCAATGATCCCCTGCTCCCTCTCCATGTAAGGGAGGAACATAGGCACATGAAGGCAGGGGTGACCCAACCCATTGCAGAGGTGTCGGTTCCAGTAAGATAGATCTTATCCTCACATCAATTTACAATATACACTAAATTTGCAGTCATAATAGGAGCTGGGGGCAGGCAGGGAGAGGCAAGCTGTGTTCACATCCTCTCTGAACTTAAGCCTACTCATAATGTGGTAGGGCTCTTCAGCCTGTTCATAACCCATTCTCCAGTAGATGGGCTGTAGCAGAGGGACTTAGTTATACGTTTATTTATATTTGTAGATGCATTCACCACATATGGATCATGTTTCTTTGAGGGATGGAAATCTTTGGCTTTTCCATTACTAACAACCTGAATGCTAGCAAATCCTGTGCAGCAAAACTGTTTGGGTTAGTGCATTGCCCAAAAGATGATGTCTCCTTAGGGAGACTTGGTGCATTCCCCAGCCCTACAGACTGCATTGCCCAAAGACCCACAGGCTGGAAAGGATCTTGGACCCCTCGCTCCCATGCAAATACCTCTGGATGGGCACTCAGGAAAGCCTTCATCTTACCCACCTGTGCAGATCACCTTACAGATGAGTTTTTGCTCTCAACCATTCTGTCACACATTTCCTCTCCTGGAGGTGAGGCTGCAGAGGAGGTGGCTCATGTCCTGGATCCCTTACCTTGAGGGCAGAGGATCTGCCGGATGGGAGAGGATACACAGGGGCTCGCTCAGGGGAAGGCATCTGCATTGCAGAAACTGTCAGGGAATTGCCCACATCCACACTCCCATACCCTCTCCTGTTAGAAGTTTCCTCTCTTCCATGCATCATACTGCTGCTGCCTGCCACTGTCCCAGGGGCATCTCCATATTTGCAGGTGCTAAGGAGCAGCTAAGACCAACCCTGAGGAGGCTAATAAAGATTATGGTGAAGCTGCTCATAAGCAGAGGGGTGGCTGAAGAGATTTGCTGAGGTTCCTTGCAGGCCTTTTGATCTCTCCGTGTAACAGTTCAGGAGTCACAGTTACTTGTCTAAACCCAACAGTTCTGTTTTCAGGCCAGCCCTGTCCAAAGGAGGAAAGCTTAAGCACAGGCTCAGGAAGGAAAGCTCTGCCCCTTCCAGGTTTGACCAGCCTATAGCTTCCTCTTGAAAAGTCCCCTTCAAAAAATGTCCTGGGGGTGAGCTAGACCTGGCAGCAGCCCTGACCCATGCAGTACCCTCTCAATGGGAGAATGCATCCACCCTGTCAGGGGTCAGTCCTCCCACCCAGAGCTTCTCCCCACAGCACCATGGGGAGTTCCTGGGGCAGGCTGAGTGCTGACCCTTGCAGGCAGCAGTCACTGTCCTGGGCACACAGAATGCTGGGGTGCAGGGACACTGCTCTGAAATGCAGCATTGGGCAAACCTGGGTGCACTCCCCAGCTTCACACCCCTGCACCATCCCCTGGAGAAGGTAGCTATGATGCCTTGTCCCTGTGATGGTGTGGGAGCTAATCCCTGCTCTAAAGTACTACCTGCTCCAAACAGGACAAGCTAGGAAAGCTGCCCTGACAGACCCTATCAGCTGTGGAAGGTGCAAGCTTCAAAAGAACCCTCCAGGAACCACAACAGCGTTGCCCTGCAGCCAGAGACTTACTGTGTCAAGGACTGTGAAGATTTCTCCCTGGAGTGAGCTCTCAGCCATCCTCCCATTCCCAACTACTTTTAAGTTCAGAGTAGCTTATCTCATCCTGGTGCCTGCAGGCAGTGCCCTCAGTCTTGCTGCTCCTTTAAGAGGAGCTGCATCTGGACAGAGCTTTCTCTCTGCAGTGCCTGCCAGGTTGCCATGGGCTCCTGCACTCCCAGGAGCCAGGCACAGCTCAGGAGCAGAGGACCAGCAAAGACATGACTTCCTCTGTGCCCTGTGCACCCTCAAAATGTTCCCAGGGCTCCAGGGCTGGTATCTCCTAAATGACCACATGGTCACCCCTGGAAAGTGTCCATTCAAGTAGCCTAAAATATTCACTGATGGTCCCTCTTTAAACAGTGGAGAGAAACTGAGTCCAGCATTTCAGTTTGTCCTGTCAGAAGATGGTTATCTGAGAGAGGTGGAAATGTTCCACTCTGGAAGGCCCTGCTCCCATCTCATAAGAAGACAGGACACCTGGACAGGGACAAGAAGGGAGTTCATTTATTCATGTTTTACCTATCGGTTTGGAGGAGTCAAGTTAGGCATTAAATACTGATTAGGAAGCTCCTGGGATGGAGTAGGATTTGGTTCCCTCTCATGCACTCCACAGACTCACAGGAAGTGGGATTCCCCTTGCCCTAGTTTTGGGGTGCATAGTATGGCTATCTGCTTCTTTTCTAAGCTCCCATTGTAATCAATGGAGATGGAGGGTGGGAGCTGTTCATACACAAACAGCTTCTGACGTTTGAAGTGTCACAGGTTGTCTAAGACACGTACCAGTGTCTCCTTCCTCTGATGTAACAAATATGAGACTCACATCTTTCTGGGGCATCAGCTGCCAGGTGGAGAACCTCCTTGGCCATCTAAAGTGGCAAAAAATGCCAACTACTGCAAGGGCTCCCCTCACATTGAAACTGAGATTTGTGCAGATCCTGATGTTGCAAACAGCTGGTGTAATTCAGTGCACACACTTGGTTTAATGCAATGACAATAGGCCTGCATGGCCATGTCAGATGCATGGGGTGTCCAGCAGAACCACCATGTTTCTAGGAGATACATCTCAGGACCCACAGGAAAATCATGCCCTTCTGGAGTGGTTGCTGGGCAAGTGCCCCAGGGCATCTTGAGTCTCCTACCTATTCCCAAGCAAGGGATTCCCACCACTGCCTTTAGGCAAAGTGCATCCCACCTACATCCAAGCACGCTGCAAAGATGGAAGGCACATCACACCAAGGTCTCCATGCATATTCCTCCACTCTCCAGTCCATCTGGTCTCCTCTCCCTAAAGCTTTTCTCACCCACCAGTGATATGAACAGGGACCGTACTAATGATGAACGTACAACGTGGCTAGATCACAGGCTTTTCAGGCCCAGGGACCTTCTCAGTGGCACCTTGTCTTTCCTGGACATCCAGTAACTGCTATCACAGGCCCCAAGGTTCTGCAAAGTAATCTTGGGTACAAAACACTTCTCCTGCCACAGCTGCATGGCCCAGCTCTGTTTCTCTCTGGCCTTGGGTACTGCAGGGTTTGCTCCCTCAGTGGGGGGGCCTCATATCATCGTTATATCACCATCTGCTGTCTACACCAGCAGGCCTCTGCTCTGAAGCTGGGCCTTTGCATTCACGGTGTCCTTGGCTCTGGGGAGCAGGTTTCACAGCAACAACTCTGCGCTCAGGCCTGGTGCCACAGCTGAGGTTCTGCAGCCCAAATATACACAAATGCACAAAGCCTGGGCCACAAAACAAGAGGAAGGGGAGATGCACAAGCTGTTGCAGAACTGCAAAAGCTTTAAGCAACCTAAGGAAGTCTGTGGATCACAGACCATGCTTCTTTTAAGGGGACTTTAATCTCCCTGACATTCATTGGGAGGGAAATGCAGCAGGGTGCAAACAGTCCAGGAGGATTCTGGAGGGTGTGGAGGACAACTTCCGAGCACAGCTAAGCCAGATAGGTCAGCAAGGGTGACACCTTCCTGGACTTGGAACCTGCAAAAAAGGAAGAACTGACCAGGGATGTGATAATTGGTGTCAGCCTTGCCTGCAGTGACCACGAGGTAGTGGAGTGTCTGCTCCTGAGGGGAGTGAGGAAGAAGAGTATCAGAGTCCAGACTCCAGATGTCAGAGGAGCCGAGTTGGGCCTGCTGGGGAGACTGCTTGAGGAATCCCATGGGAGGCAGCTCTGAAGGCCAGAGGAGCTCAGGAAAGCTGGCAGGTCTTTAAGGCAGCATCCTCCAAGCTCGAGAATGGCCCATACTGATACCCAGGAGAACAAGTAGACATCTCAGGTGACAGGCTGCTAAATGCGCAACTGAACAACAGTACAAAAAGGCAGCACATAGGAATGGGAAGCAGGGAGAGGCTGCAAAGGAGGAATTCAGAAATACTGTCCAGAGAAGTAGGGAAGTGGTTAGGAAAGCCACAGCTCCTCTAGGACTGATGATTGCAAGGGATGTCGTGGGCATGAAGATGATCTGCTATTGCTTCACTAAAAATAAAAGCATAAAAAAAGCAGGCATATGGCTGAATGGGGCAAGGAATCTGGTAACAGCATATGAAGATAGGTCTGGGGAACTCAATCCTTTTGCTTCAGGCTCCATCGAAAAGGTCTCCCAGGCCATTGTGCCTATACCAAGGACTCCCAAGGAGAAAAACAATCCACAATGGAGGAGGGTTGAGTCAGGAATTATTTGCAAGAACACCAATCTATGGGATTGGATGGGCTTCAGCCCAGGATGATGAGAGAACTGGCCTCTATCTAGCAAGGCCTCTCTCTATCATCTTGGAAAGCTGTGGAGGCTCAGGAAGGTCCCAATGCCTGCAGAAAGGTCTATGTTGCATCCATCTTCAAAAAAGGCCCAAAGGACAATGTGAGGAACTACAGGCTGTTCAGCTTCACTTTGATCATGAAATTGTCATGGAGCAAGTCATCTTTGTTCCCACTTCTGGGTAAATGAAGGAGAAGAGGGTGACAGGGAACAGTCAGCATAGATTTACCGAGGGTAAATCATGCCTCACCAACCTGATGGCCTTCTCTGTTAAAACAACTGTATTTGTGGATGAACAGAGAACAGTGAACGTCAGTTACCTTGACTTTAGGAAGGCTTTTGACACTTTCTCCCACAGCGTACTCGCACACCAATTAGGACTTTATGACTTGTATGGGTAGACAACCAATTGGCCAAATGACTGGCTGGATGATTAGGCTCAGAGGGTGGTGGTGAATGGGTAGTAGCCTTCCTGGAGGCCAGAAGAGAAATGGAGCTATTTATCACGTTTGTGAATGACCTGGAGGGGGCAACTTTCATCCTGTTTGTGCTGCAATGACCTCAAACTGCATGCAACCAGTCTTATGCTTGAGGGCTGCCACTCAGAGGGACCTAGACAGGCAGGAGGAAAGGGCTGTCAGGAATCTCATGAAATTCAGCAAGGACAAATGCCAGGTTCCAGCACCTGGGACAGACCAACACCCCACAGAGAGACAGGCTGGGACCTGAGTGGCCATGCAGCAGCTCTGCTGAGATGGACACAAATATTTTGGCATATAGAAGGCAAAATATGAGGCAGCAGTGTGCCTGAGCGGTGAAGAAGGCCAACAGCATCCTGGGCTGTATGAATAGGAGCGTGGCCACAAGGTCAAGGGAAATGCTTATCCCCTTCTTCTTGGCACTTGTTAGGCCACATGTACAATACCACATCCAGTTTTTGAAGGTCCTCAGGAAGACAAAGACAGGCACACATAATGGTGCATGGCAGAAGGATGAGAGACAACAGCCATAGGTTGAAATCAGAGAGGAACAGGCTAGAGAGAAGGAAAAACTTTTCCACTGAGAGGATGGTCAAGCATTGGAAGATGTTGCCCAGAGAAGCTGTGCCAGCTCCATCCCTGGAGTGGCTGGATCAAGCCCTCAGCAACCTGGCCTGACCCCAAAGCTGACCCTGCAGTGAGAACAAGGTTGGGCTAGAGGCCTCCTCAGGTCCTGTCCAGCCTGAAAGACTCTGTGATTCCTTCCCCTCTGGGTCTATTCTTGTCAGTGTTAGGGAAAGCACTCAGTTCTCATGACCATGGAAGTAAATCAGACACAAGCATGATCGGATCAACTGCCTTTCTTGTCCTGCTCCAGTCAGAGATGTGCAGAGGCAGGGCTGCTTCACAGGTACCCCTGAACAGCCCTGATGACTGCTTTGCTTCACCTTTTATTGTGTTTTTCTCTCCTTTACTCCTTCCAAGTTCTACCCTCTTATCAGCCTCATAACCTCCCATACAAACTCCCTTGACTCCAGCTACTCCCAGCAATGCATCCAGAGCTAAGTGGGGCTTCTCACACCCACCCAAAGCTCGGGCAAAGACCAGCCCCTTGCCAGGGGCAGCAGTGGCAGCATCTAACCATACCACACTGAGCATCACATAAGTGATGCCTGCATGTGGGGTATTCTCCCATTTCCCTGCTGTGGCACACAAAGGCGGGACAGTGGGGGAACTTGCAGACCCTGCAACCGGAAGGAAGAGAGACCTGGGCTGTGCACCCCTTGCAGGGCACTCTTGCCTTGGCTTTCCTCCTCAAAGGCACTCCTTGTCTAAGGAGATGTGGCACAGGAAGGACTCGGCCCCTTGAAAGTTGGCTCCCAAGAACACACCCAAAAACCACCTCACCACAAGACCTTCACTCCTCCAAAGAGCTTCCAGCACACTAATGCCCAGCACAAAATGGGCAACTCCCATCACGTCCTCCTTCCTCAGCAAACACTGCTATGGGGGAAAGCAAACGAGAGTAAAGGAGGGAAAAAGCAGGCTTGGTTCACATCTCAGAGTAAGGGATCCCTGGTCGTTAGGCAGCATCCTGCCTGCACATCCTGGCAAGTTCTTAGGATACTCAAGGCCTGACCCTCAGCGCACAGAAGCAGGCTGCCAAGATCCCTGGTTCATACCACGAGGGCAGCCTGAGTCCTGCGACCAAAGTCACCTTCTCACCTCACAGCGCTTCCCAGCTCTCCATCCTGGAAACAATCCCCACGCACAGCACTGCTGTTTTCAGCCACTTCCTCCTGTGCTGAGCAGCAAAATACTGGGGCCACTGCCCAGCCCCACGACAGAGCACACCACCACTGTGACATGCCTGTCACCTCACAGAGGACTGTCAGCCAACACACACTGTGTGTCAGGGACAGCACCAGACACAGCAGCAGCCAGGGCACCCCCAAGGGCCACAAAACACAAAAGGCCAGTTCTCCAGCCCTTCCATTCCCTTCTAGTCCTCCAAGGCCTTGCAACAGGCACTTCCTCGGAACAGCCAGGCACAGTCCTGTGCTGGCTCACTTCCCACCTTAAGGAAGCAAAGAACAGTGATACCTTTCAGATGTTAGAGAAAAATTGCAAGCCCCCTGATGTTTGGGTGGGGCAGAATTTCTACAGCATGCAGACACTGGAGAGCAGAGATTACTAACATCACTGCTCACACCAGTACTTCATTCATTTAGCAGCATAAAAATTCTATCTTGGCCACCTCGTCGACTGGTAGCAGGTTGTGAGTCTATACTTATCAAGAAGTACAAAGTCAAACTCCATGTCTTCGTTTACCAGAGAACATCATCCACATTTTAAATGTAGTGCTACTAGCTCATAATGATGGAGGGGAAGAAAATTTGTGTCACATGGTGTGCAACATTATGGTCTACTTCTGATTGTTTTACTAGTTGCATTTCTATATTGCTGTAGAGATCTGCAGGTGTCAATCCCTCCTCTGGGCACACTCACCACACCTAGAAGTCACCTTACCACCAACAGCTGCTGGCCTAGCAGTTGCTCAGATAGAAGTGACCTCACAAGTGCATGCCCCCACCAGGTGCCTGCTGCTGCTGGCCTGTGGCTTTAGAAACAGGCCTTTCCTCAAAATAACTTCCCCCGCCATTTACTCTGACAAGAAGACATCACAATCAACTTCTACACTCATCTGCCTGCTGATGGCCTATCAGGCACGCAGGCACAAGTCACCTCACAGGCAAATACTCAAGCCATTAGCTGAGTGCAAACCTTGAAGAGAGAAATCACCTCACAACGACTTTCCCAGCAATGTGCCTCCATACAGTCTGTCACTCACTGAGACAGAGGTGAGCTCACAAACATTTTCCCTGCCATGTGCCTGCTGCTGGCCTCCCTGCTGCTGATCTGGAGGAAAACATCTCAAAGTCAGCTCCCAGCCATGGGCCTGCTGTTGGCCTAACACATACCCAGATACAGCTGACCTCACCAGCACATTCTCCACTTCACAGCCTGCTGCTGGCCTCTCAGCTTCTCACCCAGAAGGCACTCATAAACACCTTTACTGCCATGCGCCTGTTGCAGGCCTATATGCTGCTGGGACAAGAGGGACCTCAAAAGAGTTTCCCCACCACATGCCAGCTGCTGGCCGGACAGGTGCTCTGTCAGCAGTGACCTCACAAGCAACGTCCCAGGCAGATGCCTGCTGCTGGCCTATCAGGGACTCAGAAAGAGATGACCTCACAGTCACCTTCACAACAATGTGCCTTTCACTGGCCTATAAGCCTCTGAGACAGAAGCTACCTCACTGTAACTTCCGCAGCCATGAGACAAATGCTGACCTACCAGCTGCTCAGGCAGAGTGCTCTCAAAAGCCAGATCCCAGCCATTCCCTGCTGCTGCCCTACCAGGTGGAAGGGACCTCACAGTCACCTTTCCAGCCACAGGTCTGATGCCATCCAAGCAGTGACAATGGTGATCTTCTGGTATAGCTCTTGTGGACAGCCATGACCTCACTATCCACACCACAGGCATGCAGGTATTGCCACCTGCAGCCCCCCCCTGCCCTCCCCAAGGCTGAGCTAACTACTGAACCGCCTCCCTGAGTCGCATCATGACATCACAGATTCACATCATGGACTCATAATGCTCACAGGGCAGCAAAATACCCCTTAGGTACCAGTTACTACACCAAAAAAATAGCTTTTGTCTAGGTGATACCTACACATAACCTGTGAAACCTAAGAATTGGAGAACAGCCTGCAAGTAATTCTTGGCAACATTTTCCAAGGGGAGGATTGCATGGGAGCAGCGATCATGGAGCTGACGACAGCAGGGCCTCATGTCCTAGGCAGAGTGAGAAGCCTTCCCGCAACTTAGAAGTCTACTTCCTTCCCCAGTGCTGAACCCAGCAAATCCTGTACAAGTCAAGGACAAGAAGCATTCTCCTATTTTATGCACTGACAATTTGAGACGGGGGAATGACTCAGGCCAGGGCATCTCAATTGGTGAAACGAGCAGAGCCAGGATTCAGCAACTCTTCACCCTGACCTAGGAGTAGGGATAATACAAAGACAAGTGCAAGGACTGGCCTTTCATCAACTTTCAAAGCCCTTGAAAAGCAAAACAGCTCACGCTTACAGAGCTGGTCTGGAAACACCCTGCAGGCTGCTTCCAGAGTCACAGGTCTCGGGGTGAAGCAAGAGGCCTGGAGCAAAAGCAATGGCTAAGGCACTGTGTGACATGAGGACAGCATCTCTCAGAGCCACCCGGAAATGCCATTTTCAGAACAACAGACACCATTGGGAAGGGCACCTCACAAGGACACCAGCAGCCTGCTCAGACTTTGCGCAGGAGCTCCCAAACGCAGCTCTGAGCAGCACCTGGGGGCTGCGGTGGCAGCAGCAGCAGTTCGGGGAAAAGCTTGACAACGGGTCTCAGACCCACGACAGGGCCAAAGTTTCCTGCATTCAGTACCCCACCCAGCCGCCCTGGCTGAGCTGGTCGGGGGCAGGCCGGCATGTCTGGTTCGCAGGGCAGCTCCCCCTCTGTCCCACGTTGCTTTGTCCTGTGGTCATGGCCCCACCAGCCCCTGCTCCAGCTCCTGAAGGAAAGCAGCCCCGGGCCAGCACCACTGCTCCCCACCCGGCGTGAGGGCACCCACTGGCATCAGAACGTGCCCGCAGCCCCACCAGCCCCGCTCACACCCACTCTCTCTCCTGCTCCCTCTGCCCTGCTTGGCTCCCTCTCCTCTCTCACTTCTCTTTCTTGCATTTTTTCCTTCTCTCTCCCTCCCCCTTGCTACCTCTCCCTCTTCTCTCCTCCACATCATGTTCCCCCACCCTGCCTGTGAGGCCCCCCCATGATGGACTCTGATTGGCTGACAGAGCCATCAGTCAAACCCAACCCGGCCCTCCTTCTCTTGCCAGCCAACAGGAGGGCCGCACTGGGGACATTGCCATGGCAATGCTGCAGCCCAGTGACCTGTGGGGCAGCTCTCCCAGCCCCAGGCACCATGTTGTGGGTGGCAGTGAAGGGCATTGCGGGGTGTCACAGGGCCTGAGGGCAGTCCGGCCCCGTGTGCCTGGGCAGTGCAGGGCCACAGGGTCTGACCACTGCCCCGCAGGGGCTGGGCTCTGCTGCAGGAGCCCCACGGGGCTCCTGGCTGCCCCGCACCGTAGGGGCCATGCTGGATGTGGGGGAGCAGGCCTGGGGCCTGTGCTGGTGCCAGCACAGGGGCCCTGGGCATGGCTGGGATGCCAGAGCCTGTGGGCCAGGTCCTGCTGCTCCCAGGGCAGGGCAGGGCAGCATCCTCTTGCCCCTTTGGCTCCATGAGGACCCTACAACAGGGCTCTTGCGGCAGCCTCCACTCTGTGCAGCCACCCCCACAGCCCAGGATCCACAGCCCTTTTTGCAGTTAACAGTCTCTCTGCGACTCCTCAGGAAGGAGCTCCCAAAGCCCTTACCCTCAGTGCAGAGCCACAGGAGTGCTGGGAACAAGGAACTGTGGTCTGGGCTGATGGTGTTGGTCCAGCAGTCCTCCATCTCGCTTGCTTCCTTGCCCTTGGCTCACCTCTCCAGCTGAGGAGGAAGGTATCTTTTCCCGTCTCATCCCCAAAACTCCTTTCCAACATGCCCCAGCTCCTCTGCCTGTCGGTGCGGGGCTCCAGCGCAGCTCCCATCCCCTCTCCTTGCCACAGAGTGGCTCCAAAGGGCAGCAGTGAGGAGCCCATGAGCAGTGCCCAGCAGCGACCGGGCCTCTCAGGGAAGTGAGGGCTCCACTGTTCCAGACCTCCCTGTGATGCAGCACATCCCACTGTGACCTCAGCTTATGTCATCTGATGGCTCAGGAGGTCACTAGAATTGGAGAGGGCACAGCCAGGGAGAGAGCAGAGAGATTTCTGCTCACGTCTTTGAAAGCAGTCACCTCCCTTGATCACAGTTATTTTCCAAAACTTGCTGATAAATCCTTCAGGAATGTCTCCAGATGGTGCCAAAGGCTGTGAAATATCTAAAATGGGGCACTGGAGAAGTCACTTCTGCGCCCCTGCACTGACGGGTCTCTGCCCTGGGCAGACTTGTGCAGGAAGCTGGGGCTTGAGGGCTGGTTTAAGGTCTGGCACTTTTCAAAGCCAGGATCAAAGTGATATGGGAAGAAACAGCTCAAAGCATGGCCACGGACTCAGCTGCTACGAGAGCTTCAAAACTGATTTCTGCTGTGGTTCACTCTTTCTGTAGAAGTAGGAAGTAGGACAATATGGGACAGGATTTAGACTTCCTCCTTTAGGCACCAAAGCAGGCTCTTTGTTTTAAAAAGTCTTCAGCAAGGTTTCTTCATCTGTGGTGCTTAAGATAGAGGTGATATGCCAGGAAAGAGCAAATGTGCCCTTAACACCCATCATCTGGGGGGCCAGGCCAGGTAGGAAATCTGGGGAAGTTTTCCCATTTCCCATGAATTTTGCCCAGCTTTCCTTCTGGCTGAGCCTAGGGAAAGCCATTTCTCCTGCCTGGGCCTCAGTTGAGCCTTGGGCTTTTCATTGTCCTCTTGAAGCACTGCTTCTTGCCTGGGGGTTGCTAAAGCCTGTGGCACCCTGGATATACACAGCCACCACCCAAACTCTCCTGGGGGGCTGTACAGCCCTGGCAAGGCGGATTTCCCATATTTTTGACCCTGGGCATCTCAGGACATGCCCACACACCACAGTGCTGCTGTCCAGTCTCTGGTGTGGAGCCTGCAAGGCAGTGCAGTGCCTCAGGACCTGCATTCGGGATCATTCAGAAGTGTGTGAGATGACCAGCTCCCAGCTCTGCAGCTGCTGAAGCTTGAGAATGTCCCTACAACCAGCCCTCCTGCTCTTCCTCATCTTTGCACAGTCCCAGGGTGACTCTTGCAGAAGGGAGACTCCATCTGACTTGAATACTGTCAGAGATGTGGCTTTCCAAATCACTGCAAAAGGAAGGACGGGTTTACTTCTTTGGGTTGCTTATTCAGCCTGTGGCACCCCCTCTGTGATGCTGTGAGCCCAGCTCTGCATCATGAGGTGTCTGCCCTTTCTCTGCCCTCTCTCCTGTGTGTCTACCCAAAGTCCTGCCAATGCACCAGGGCCATGGGAAGTGTTGCTTTGGAAAGCTCACTTGAAGCTGTGACATGTTGCGGAACTGCAGGCCTGACAGGGGCTCATCTGGGACATAGCTTTCCCCTCAGACTCCCTCTTGCTCCTGGCCTGAGGGTCAAGGAAGGTCTCTGGGGAGAGCAGTGGGTTTGGTGTGGCTGGGATGGGTTTCCTTTGACATGTCTGAGTCCTGCATGGGTAGCTTTGAGTGCCCAGGAAAATCCCTCTTCTCTAGGGGCTTGCCTCAGGGCTTTTCCAGACTTTTGTACAGAAACACAATCTGGTCCAAGATGCACGAGAGCAGCACAGCCCCCGGCATGGCCGAGTACCCCCAGAGGCCATGTGACTCTCCCTTCTGTTTCCTCATGTTCTGATTAAATTAACAATTTCTAACATCCCCTTTACAGCACACTCTCTGGACATTGTAACATTGCAACTCCTTCCATTACTCTTTTTCATTCCCATAGCACGCTGCTGATTTGTGCTTGGGGGAGTTCAAAGCTTGCTCCATCTTTCAGTAGTTTGTTCCTCTGGGCAAGTCCTTCATTCTGTTTCTATCTAGCATTTCCTATCTATCCAAAAGATTTCTAGTCAGGCTATCCCTTGTGCAGGCAGCTTGGACTTAGGAGTTGAGGAGTGTAATTATTTTTTAGGAAACTGTATCATGCCTTTTTTTTTTTTTTTTTGCTGGTAATTAAGAAAAATTCTTCTGTGTCTATTTGCAGCTAGTTCTCTAAGGAAAGCACGTGGGAACTGGGGTATGTGAGCTGTAACATTCATTTGGAGACTTCAGTGGAAAAAGTTAGACTTTAACAGGAGTCTTCCAAGTCCCAGGTGGCTGATGAGGGCAATGACAGGGTTGGGGAGATGGGGAGGAAGAGTGTCCATACAGGGTCTGACTGCTGGGACACTGCTTTTCCTACATGTCCACACTTCATTAGGAGACACTCTGGATTTATATCATTTGGAGAATGTTGCTGTCACTTATTCTGAAAGCTCAATAAGAATAATAATCCTCAAAACCTTTAAAAGCAGAAATACCTTTATATGACGTTCTAACTGAAGTCACCATCTTTCAGCTACACTGCTGAAACCACTCCAATTATCCATACATTATTTGAAGAAAATTATAGGGAGAGATGTGGTTCATTGGGGCTTTTTGCATTTTAATGAGCCCCATGGTGTATTTGATGCTGAGTCCATGACCCTCAGCTATTGTGAGGAGATGAAACAAAATGTTCAAGTCAAAGTCAGAAGGAAACTCCAAACTTTTGTAGAGCGTTATTAGATCCCACTGAGGGCCATTACCAGCAAAGACTCACTGGGGGCTGATTAGAGCAGAAAATTGTAATCACTGATTACAGGTAGGCAAAGGAAATGCTCAGTTGGCTCTGATGCCAACTAAACCCTTCATTTGTACTATCGAGCAAAACGTCCAAGCATGGACACTGAGACCTGGGAAGGGAGATGCTTTCCCTCATGCATTGCCCAGGGCTCCTCCTGGGGGCAGTGCGCAGGTGGGTGTGTGCAATGCTGAGTGAGGATAATAACAGGACATCTCCTGGGGTCCCTGGGGGGACAAGGGGCAACGAAGCCCCAGTGTCACCTGGTAGGCCTTGGTGGCAGAGACAACAGCCATAGGACAAAGACCTTAGTTCTGTCAGGGCCCTTCAGCCTTCACCCTGGTCTGTCTTCACCACAGGCCATCCTATGCTGTTCCATGCCTGCACCTGTGTCCCTGCATACTGTGGACACCCAGGCTGCTTCCCCACCTTGCTCTCACTCTGGGATCTCCCTACCTCTGCTGATGTCTCTCCACCCTCACTGGCTGTTCCGTGAAACACAAAGCCATGGGCTGATCACGTAATCCCTCTGAGTGATCTGTTGCACCACAACACTGCCCTTTAAGTGACATTTCTTCGTCCTAATGTCCAGTCTGAACTTCCCATGCTGCAGTTTGAGGCTATTTCCCCTTCCCATGCTGCTTCCC